>NC_085139.1:90813280-91162946 GCF_024139115.2 Armigeres subalbatus
AGAAGCGAAGAAATTCATAGTGAGCAGTTAGACGTGGGAATTGAGAATGGGAAGTAAGAAGAGTAAAGTGAGAAATGAGTAGAAAGAAGTGAGAAGTGAAAAGTGAGCAGTAAAAATTGAGTAGTTTGAACGAGAAGTGAGAAATAGTCAGTAGTGAGACGGCCATCTCTCTCTTACTCGCTTACTTACTCACGCGTTCTAACTCATTCTCACTCTATCACTCTCACTCTCTCACTCACTTACTAACTGACTCGCTTTAATTCATTCTCACTCTATCATTATCATTCTATCAGTCTATCTAGGGGCGATGCCCTAGTCATCACGGCGGACGAGGCTAAGTACTCGGACGTCTTGAAGGCGATGAGGAGTGACGTCAAGCTCGGTGAACTCGGCGCTGACGTACGTCGAATAAGACGTACCCGGATGGGCGAGATGATCATCGAGCTGAAGCGGGGCGTCTCGCAAAAGGGCGCCGCCTACAAGAAGTTGGCGGAGGAAGTCCTAGGCGAGACGGTCAAGGTGAGGGCACTCACGACGGAGGTGAATCTAAGGGTTAAAGACCTGGGCGAGATCACCGAAGTCGAAAAGCTCGTTACGGCTCTGCGGCGACAGTGTGAAGTGGAGACGCCCACCGCAGCCGTTCGGCTACGGAAAGGTCCGACAGGGACGCAGGTAGCATTGGTTCGGCTATCTGCAGCGGACGTCTCCAAGGTAGTCAAGTTAGGGAACGTCAAGGTGGGATGGTCGGTGTGCCCTGTGAGCATATACGAACAACCCGAAGTTTGCTTCAAGTGCCTGGAACCGGGGCACAAGCAATGGGACTGCATTGGGACATCGGGAATGGGACAGAAGCAATCTATGCCGACGCTGCGGATTGGAGGGACATAAGGTACAATGCTGCACGAACCCTCCCAATTGTTTGATTTGTTCCAGCAAAGCGGTGAACAGCAAGCACCCCATGGGGGTTCGAAGTGCCCGGCGTTTAAGCGTGCTGCAAAATCACAGTGCAAGTAACGCAGCTGGCTTGTTCAGCCTCGCCCGAGTGTTTGGTGTGCGCATGTTTAGAGGATACGGCGGAACACGTGTTGTTCGTGTGCCCACGTTTTCGCGCAATGCGTGACCACATGCTTGCTACATGTGGTCTGGACACTACCCCGGACAACCTAGCTCGGAGGATGTGTAAAGATGAAGTTGGCTGGAACGCCATTTTATCGGCTATCGTCCAAATCGTCTCGGAGCTACACAGAAGGTGGCGCGTGGACTCAAGGATGGCTAGTTCAGGCGCAAATAAGAGGTGGTCCAAGCGTTCGGAGTTGGCTTCATGGGTCATTCCGGTGCCCGGTGGTCGAACTCGATCCTTTTATCGAACAAGCGGCCGCGCGAAGAACAACATGGTATCGTCGCTTTCGCGGCGTCGGTCAACCTGGCGGGTTCCGAGCCTGAGGACGGAAAGGGGTCCTTGTCAAGGCTGGGGCAGGCGTAGGCACCGCGTCGGCAAGTCCCTCTGTGTGTTGGCGAATAGACCCTATCGCAGAGAGTTGTCAATTTGGGGTGCACGCGGCAACATCATTCTTGATACCAGCCGTGCAGAGAGAAGCAGGCCCGAAGTCGACCCTTCCCACCTTCCGAGGACATAGGGCGTGGTAAGGCCACCTGGAAAGCCGGCAATGCTCTGGCACGATACCATGGTGGTCTTCTAAAAAAGCGAGTCACGATGTTCGATGCTGCAAGGACACGCAGCTAATCTCGAGGGTGCGTTGTGCACTAGCCCCCCTTTAAAGCATTACTTTCTGGTTGTACCGAAGGGACTATGGGCTTGGCGGCAATGGAAACGGATTAGCGGGTCGGGGATGTAGTCCTGCCTCCCTCGTTTGCTGTTGGAGGTGGTCCCTAACCCCGCACTTCCTGGACAACCCAGGATGTCTGTTGAGCAGATTCCTTGCTTGGGAAGAAAAAAAAAGACATCACCTCAATTCGTCGAGCTGAGTCGATTAATATATAACACTATGGGCCTATGGGTCTCCGGGCCTATTATAAAAAGTTTGTTTTTGGAGCGATCATATAGCCTTTACGTATACTTAGTACATATACGAGAAAGGCAAAAATATTCCAAACAGAATCCTAATGACCTTTTCAAAATACAATAAAAAGTCGATAAAGGCGATAAAATACAATAAAAAGTCCGTAATATTTGAAACAGCCTGATTTTTTTTAAATATGATTTATCGCTTGACTGATTAACGCCTTCTTTATAGTTTTTACTACTGACACCAAATTATATAAGAGCCAATTACGCCAAAAATGCTAGTGCCCCACCATTATTAGAACTGTGGTGCTGCCAGTGAAAATATACAACATTGAACGTTCTCGACTATGGTTGCACAGACCTTATTTGGACTTTGTTGGATTTGACCAGTAAAAGATGTCGATAACCGAGATTTGTTGTTTACGTCACACCACAGGATCTCCTTCATTTCAATTACATGCTACAGACAATTTACTTTCATATTATTTATCATTTTTTTCCAATGCAGGTAAGAACTATTGGATTTTTGACGGACTCAATTTTCTCCAACCGGAAGCTCGCCCCATCACGGATTTCGGTTTGCCCGACAGCTTGGAAAAGGTGGACGCGGCTATGGTTTGGTGTAAGTATTCTGATTTTTTTTCCTAGTGTAATGGTCTGATTGTTAAACTAATCGTCTCAGCCAAAAACCAAAAGACCTATCTGTTCGCCGGTGATCAATTTTGGCGGTTCAACGATACAACCGGGACACTGGACGAGGGTTATCCTATGTCCATGGACCGCTGGTACGGTATCCCAACCAATCTGGATGCGGCAACATCCGTTGCCAGTGGTAAGTTGATCCTAATTGGAAAATTACGTGTCCAAACTAATTAGCAATTGCGAATTTGTCGAATCAGGGAAGACATACTTTTTCAAGGGAAACTACTACTGGCTGTACAACAACGACCGCGTGCGACCTGAACGAGGCTACCCCCGAAAGGCCAGTAATATATGGCTCGGCTGTCGAGTCGCTTAATATCGTTATGTGTATGAAATAAATGTGTCGATTAAAGAAAACCAACTGCCATTTCGAAAGAACGCCTTTTATGATCGTATGCAAACTTGAACGCAATTAAAGCCCCAAACGCAATATAACGGAACGGCGACGGAAACGGCAAATTTGACAGAAAATATATGGGCTAACTGTCAAATTTTCCGTTTCCGTCGCCGTTCCGTTGTATTGCGTTTGGGGCTTAACTAGCATTCAAGTCTGACAGCATTCTAGCGCGTCGCTGTTCGTCAAGTCTCGGGTCAACGGCTGTCAAACATGTCACAGATGCGCACTGCATCGACTGCATATGAAAGTGTTGATGTAAACAAATATGTGTCGGCAGTTTTATCATTAGCTGTTAATCGATTGGCACGAAGAAAATTTTCAAAGTCGCACCAAAACCATCATGTTTTGGCACATATTTTTGCTCGCTTCGGCGATCAAAATGATGTTTATCCCCTCCTAGTAAGTATTTCTGTCATAATTTCTCTCTCAAATGAAGTGCTAACCGTTATTCTATGGAACCAACTAACTAACATCGAATTTTCTTCAGCCGGTCTACGGATTTCGAAGTGCACCGGAACTGGTTGGCGATAACGCACAGTCGACCAATGTCCAAGTGGTACTACGAGGCCACGAGTGAATGGACCCTGGACTATCCGCCGTTTTTTGCGTATTTTGAATGGGCTCTGTCGCAGGTCGCGGCCCATTTTGATCCGGCTATGCTCATCGTGACGAATCTCAACTACTCATCCATGAACACGGTCATGTTCCAGCGGTTTTCGGTGATTGTCGCGGATGTGGTGTTCGCGTTTGGTGTGAAAAGGTGCATGACCAAGCTGGCGAAGACAAATAATCAGTTTACGATCGGGTCGGGGCTTTTATTGGCCAATATTGGGCTCATAATGGTGGACCACATCCATTTTCAGTATAATGGGTTCCTGTTTGGAGTGCTGCTGCTGAGCATAAGCTACGTCCTGACTGGAAACTATCTGGCCTCGGCTTTCTTTTTTGCCATCCTGCTGAATCTGAAACATATCTTCATTTACGTCGCTCCGGTTTATGTCTTATTTTTGCTGCGGTTTTATTGCTTCCGTAATGGGGGTGCTTTAATTAAACTAATCAAGCTAGGCGCAATCGTGGGAACGGTTTGTTTGCTCTCGTTCGGTCCTTTCTATGAGCATATTCCACAGGTAAGTTGATGCGACATTACTCTTAATGAAGTGCGATTAACATTTGGATTTGTTTGCAGGTACTTTCCCGATTATTTCCTTTCAAACGAGGCCTCACTCACGCATACTGGGCGCCAAACTTCTGGGCATTATACAACTTCGTCGATAAAGTGTTGTCGATCGCCTTAGGGAGAAAACCAGCGACGGCTTCGGCCACTGGAGGATTGGTTCAGACATTCAATCATGCGGTGCTTCCATCAATTCCACCTTCGGTGACATTCGTTATGAGCGCTGTAGCCATGGTCCCCACCCTCGTGAAACTCTGGTCACTCCGAAACGAGGCTAACTTGGGTCAGAATTTCATCCGTGCCATAACACTATGCGCCTGTTCTTCCTTCATGTTCGGCTGGCACGTCCATGAAAAAGCCATTCTTATGATACTCATTCCCCTCACAATCCTTTCCATCACCAATCGTACCGACGCCCGATGGACTATTTTCCTCGGAATCTTGGGTCATTACTCTCTCTTTCCATTACTTTTCAAATCTGATCTTCTACTCATCAAACATTCCCTCCACATTGTCTACACGGGGCTGAGTGTTATTCTTCTTCGAAATGTTCACGGCGGTCGATTCCTCACCGTCCCGGAACGTCTCTATCTCTATGGTTTCGTATTTCTGTCTCTCTTCGAGAACATAATACACCCGGCACTCGGCCTAGACCGGACGCTCCCTTTCATTCCGTTAATGGCGACTAGCGTCTACTGCGCAATCGGAGTCTTCTACTTCTGGCTCGCTTACCAAAAGCACTTCATCACCCAAACTCCATTCCTTCTCCAACAGACACAAAAACAAGGACTTTCGAAGAAAAAGACTTAAAACATTCACATTTCCATGTAAGTAAATAAATATATTTAAGATCTGCGCGCCACCAACAACCAAACACCTTCAATATGTTCATCCGAAACCAAATCCTTTTCTGTTAAAACGTACCAGGCCCCCAGTCCTTTTACGCTTCATCGTCCCGTCTTGCTACACTCCAAACACTCCGCAACACCATGCTTACTTCCGATAGCGATTGATTCGCTTGTTCGAGGGACAGTACTCGGCGTACTCCTCCCAGGTGCAGCCAACTCGCGTGCAGCATTCGGCCGTTATCGAGCCGCCCGAGCGACGCTTCCCCGTTCGGCGAGTGCGCAAAAAGCTTTGCGCCTGCTCCTTGCTGATGGTCCACCGCGCCAAGAACGGTAGCGCTTCAATGGGAGCGGGAAACGAAAAACGAGAGAGAAAAAACAAAACGAAAACGTGTTACTTTCACTTTCGCCTTTGAAATGAATGAGCGAGAGAATGGAACGGGAGACAAAGTAATTATAATTAGCCGCGCACGGTCAATGGCGAAGTGCGCATTTAAGTCTAACGATAGGCGCACGAGACAAACGTCACTAGCTGCGAGCATTTATACGTAGAGTTGAATTCAAGAACGCATTTGAATGCGCCCCGTCAACAAGGTTCCATGGTGTAATGGTTAGCACTCAGGACTTTGAATCCTGCGATCCGAGTTCAAATCTCGGTGGAACCTCAGTTTTTATTTTTATGGGTGACGAATAGTGGTCGATGTTTGAGTTTGATGTCGGACGATATTCAGGGCAAGGATGCAATAAATTTGCGACAGGCGGCGGCAAAAAGAAGATCGCCAGGTTCCACCGAGATTTGAACTCGGATCGCAGGATTCAGAGTCCTGAGTGCTAACCGTTACACCATGGAACCGATGAAACATTTTAGTCATAATAACAAAGGTTGTTTATTATTTCATATTCAATCTTGATAATTAATTAATCAATCCGAAAAGGTACATTGGATTGGGTAACCTGAAAGTCAATTAGTAAAACAAACATTGAGCTGAATTCTCACAGCATTTATAACTGACAGCATAGTCTTGAGATGATTTATCTATTTCTGTTTTTCAAGTCTTATTTAAATGGGTATTTTAATTGCAATAACATTGTTCACGAATAATGTAATTGCAACAACATTGTTTACAAAACAACATTTATTCTTGTCATTCATTCGTAAAAGGGAAAAATGTTGAATACATTTTCCATCTCTACTGTAACAACTTCATCTGATCTCGGAGCAAAATGAAAACACTAATTTCGTCCGCACATTGTTGGAAAAATTACAAAATATAAAAATAAACTAAACATATGATATCATGAATATGGGAGCAACGGAACAGTAACCCTATTTGTTTTAAAATAAATTCAATTACTGTGTGAAGGTAAAAGTTAATGCAGTGGAATAACGTGGAAAACTAGTTTTTTGTGGTGTCGCTTGACTCGTTTCAGCAGACGCCCACCGTTTGCTACTAAAATAGAGATCGTGCACTATGTATTTTAAAACCATTAATTATATCTGATATAACTAGAAGATACAATAAATTATATTAATTCATATCACTGTCCTGGATAACTTAGTGAATGTGGGGATTTATAAAATCTACGAGTAACTGTAGAGTAGATCTAACGACTCTGCTCAGCTGTATACTGTGTCGTTATAATGAACGAGTGCGGGGAGTATTTTATTATCTTTATCAGTTTCATAACAACGGAGAATTTTTTGTTTCATCGAGATGCTCTCTAGAGTACTTTTTCATCATCTTAACGATAGCATATGATGAGCCCACAATGATGTATAGTAATATTAATAATGACATTAATTCCAAAATAATCGCTTTTAGGCAGGTTCCACCGAGATTTGAACTCGGATCGCAGGATTCAGAGTCCTGAGTGCTAACCGTTACACCATGGAACCGATTTGAATTAACAATTGTACAAAACAAATAGTACGTTACAACATTAACAGCCATAACTGAATAACAGTATGATAGCAAAACGTGAAATGTGAAACACAAATCGACACGGTTGTTTCATAAGGGCCAATGTCGCAAACGTAAACAATACCTTTTCCTGCAAATTCCTCAACAACTAGGACCGCTCCCAGTTACAAACACTTGGAACTGGTGGCGCTCCGCGCCTTGTATCGAACGAAAGTGGAAAATACCACCAGAAGTCTCTAATCTTTCTGAAATCTGCAGAATAAGTCATTGTTTACGTTTGCGACTTTCGCCCTTTTGAAACAACAATGTCGAAATATAACGAATCAAAAATAATCTTAGAATGTTTGTGCAGGCAAATGACCACAATAAGCAACATGGCGAGAAGGACGGTTAGCGACTGAACCAAGTATGTTATTAAATATTTTTTGACATAAAAATCTCTTGATAAATTATTTTTATTATATAAATAAAAGCAAAGAGAATTTTTAGATTCCTAAGAGATTACGATTATGATAGGAGTTCGACTGATCAGAATAATATGCTACGTTTCGGCTATGCAATCTCGGTAATCAAACGATGATTTTGATTTCATCCCCTTGATAAAATAAAAATTATCGTTTGATAACCGAGACTGCATAGCCGAAACGTAGCATAACTAAAAGATTACTTTTGTCAGATATTTAAGAATTCTAAGTTAATTAAGGAGTTATTCGAATTTAAACAAATCTCCTATGATTTCTTGCACGACTTTTGAATATCTGGAAGAAGTGAGCTAGTTTAATCAAATCTATGAAATCCTAAAATCTCGGGTACTTATTCAAAAGGACGTATGTGATTTTGTAAACAAAGATTCAAACGTCAATTTGTCCATTCTGTTAGCACTCCCACGCAAACCATCGCCATAGCCTGGCAGGGGAAGCCTTCGGCTACCTGTTGGTGGTGTTGGTTTGCGTGGGAGTGCCATCAGATTGGACAAATCGACGTTTGAATCTTTGTTTACAAAATCACATACGTCCTTTTGAATAAGTACCCGAGAAATAGAGTTGTCGTATTTTGAATGTAATGACTATATCTGATAGAGGGTCTTATGAAAACAAAATTAAAAAAGAAACAATCGCTGTGTATTAAATTGTTTGAATTCTAAGAAAATTGTTGTACTATTTACGTAGATATTAAGATATTAGTGTCACGGAGAAAAATCAAGATTCTAACAAACAACTTGAAAGTCGGATGATACTGGGATATAACAAAATTTGCCTAATTTTCAAATTCAGATAACAATTCTGACATTTCTAGTAGGAAAACTCCGAAACATAATTATGAGTTAGAAGTTTTGGAAATTTGTGGTACTTAATAACTTTCCGGGACTCGCACTGTTGTAGAACGTGCAACAAATGTAGTAAAAGTGTGATCTCTTTCCAGTCAGATGACCAATTTGCACCAAATCATCGTATATATTTCTCCTAGAACTAGAACCAGCATTCGTGTACCGAGTGACTAACACAATGATACTATATGCCCAGGATTTTTTTATTATTATTTATAAGGGTCTGTTCAAATATTACGTAACGCAAAAAAACGTTGTTTTAAAAAACCCCCCACCCCCTCGTAACATTCTGTAACAAAACTTAGAACTACCCCCACCCCTATGCGTAACGCGTTACAAAAACATTTTTTTGAAAAAATCTTGTTTATGGTAGAATTCGAAACACGACACAATAAATTATTATTCATTGTAGATTTTATGCTATTTAGAAGATAAAAACTATTTTTTTAAATTTTATTTTTTTTTTCCTCTATGCAATTAATTTGTTACGCGTAACAATATCTCGAAGGACCTCCACCCCCTATATTTTTGTAACAAATCGTAACAAAAGTTAGACAACTCCCCACCCCCTACTGCGTTACGTAATATTTGAACAGAACCTTATCAGACTAAGGCTGGAGTACAGTGCATAAAAGTCTTCTCCATTCAGCTCGGTCCATGGCTGCAGGTCGCGAACCACGCAGTCTGCGGAGGGTCTGCAAATCGTCCTCCACTTGTTCGATCCAGGAAAGTCCAGTAAATTTTCTAGATCAAACCGGGAATCGAACAAAACCAGCTTCAGCATTTTCTTGCTTTAAAGTTGCGCTTCTTATTACCATCACTTCAACTTCTGGGAATTGATTAGTACTTCTTATTTTCTACTTTCCAGTTTTTTACGCTAGCCATAAATTTACAAGGCTTGACAGGGCTTACATGTGCTGTGCACATTATTTTCTTATTATATCTTAGTAGTCATGAATTAGTTACAGATTTGTCATTTTTTTACTTCAGTTATGTTTTAAAATACAAGTTCAATGCAGCTCAACTTTCAGGGATTTACTTGCTTCATATTTTGCGAAACAAAAATCTAAATGTTTTTCAGGACTGATTTTCAGCATGTGCAGTGAAATGCCCGCATTGTTTGCGATACGGGCAAATCGATATAGTTTAAGGTATAACGGACGCTCCAAAGGGTGCCTCGATAGCTATTCAAAGTAGAGACGAACGGATGAACGGACGATTCTTGAATACTCCGAGTTCAATAGGTTATTTAAACGAGACGAAGGTGAACATCGGTTGCAATTGCACACCAAAATAAACTTGACTCAACATCATGGTTTTAATACCAGAATAATGATTCAGAGTGCAGGTTCCCAAACTGTGAGTCACGAAAGATAAAACGTTATTCATACTTTCGTTGGATGTTTAGAGAACAACAAATGTACGAAGCCAATGGTTTTCTTTTGTATCTCAAATACAATGATAATTTCTTCCAAAAAACATTCCAAATCTTACCCAAATGCAATCCAAAACTAAGCAGTTTTGTACTTCATTATTAAAAAGGTTCAAGAACAGCCTAATAAAGACAATACAAAGCCAATCCAAATCCAATATAAAGCCTATCCAAATCCAATCCCAATCCAACCCAAATCCAAACCAAATCCAATCCAAATGCAATCCACATCCAATCCAAATCCAATTCAAATCCAATCCTAATCCAAATCCAAATCCAATCCAAATCCAATCCAAATCCAAACCAAATACAAACCAAATTCAATCCAATTCAATCCAAATCCAATATAAAGCCAATCCAAATCCAACCCAAATCCAATCCAAATCCAATCGAAATCCAATCCAAATCCAATCCAAATCCAATCCAAATCCAAATCCAAATCCAAACCAAATACAATCCAAATCAAATCCAATCCAAATCCAATATGAAGCCAATCCAAAAATGGCACGGCAAATGCAGGGTAAAGCGTACCATTGGTACTTCGCTTACCTGAAGGAATAAAATAGACCCCATCTCGCGGTCCTTAGCCTCTTACCCAGCAACTCCTATCCCTACCTCCCCACGGTGCTGGCCGGGATACGAGCAACCTTAGGGAAGATCGGGTAACCAACCCCGGTGGGGACTATGGTCGTATGCTGACAAGGAAGGGGGAGTTTGCTCCTCTCCGGAGGTGCAGATCTTACTGAGCGTCTGTTCTCCATGTCAGGATCGGCTCACAACAGCGTCTGTTCTCCATGTTAGGGGCGGCTGATCATCGTCCGAGTGACAGCGAGGGACTCTAAGTGAAACTGTGCACCTTGGTCTACCGGAAATATGGAGGAATGGTCCTCCGAAAAAATCAATTAGGGGGTTTGGTGTCAGGCCCTGCAAGCCAAAAAAAAATCACGCAACGAACAATCAACAAGAGAGTACGGACCGGAACCATCGGCGAAGACCACTGCGACAAAAAGGGACTAGCGATTGGAAACTCGGTTCGTGGAACTGCAAATCTCTCAACTTCATCGGGAGCACACGCATACTCGCCGATGTGCTCAAGGACCGTGGATTCGGCATCGTAGCGCTGCAGGAAGTTTGTTGGAAGGGATCAATGGTGCGAACGTTTAGAGGTAATCATACCATCTACCAGAGCTGCGGCAACACACACGAGCTGGGAACAGCTTTCATAGTGATGGGCGACATGCAGAGGCGCGTGATCGGGTGGTGGCCGATCAACGAGAGAATGTGCAGGTTGAGGATCAAAGGCCGGTTCTTCAACTTCAGCATAATCAACATCCATAGCCCACACTCCGGAAGCACTGATGATGATAAGGACGCATTCTACGCGCAGCTGGAACGTGAGTACGATAGCTGCCCAAGCCACGACGTCAAAATCATCATAGGAGATTTGAACGCTCAGGTTGGCCAAGAGAAGAAGTTTAGACCGACTATTGGGAAGTTCAGCGCTCACCGGCTGACGAACGAAAACGGCCCACGACTAATTGATTTCGCCGCCTCCAAGAATATGGCCATTCACAGCACCTACTTCCAACACAGCCTTCCGTATCGGTACACCTGAAGATCACCACTGCAGACAGAATCACAAATCGACCACGTTCTGATTGATGGACGGCATTTCCCCGACATTATCAACGTCAGGACATATCGTGGCGCTAACATCGACTCTGACCACTATCCGGTGATGGTTTAACTGCGCCCAAAACTATCCGCCATCAACAATGCTCGGTACCGTAGACCGCCGCGTTACGTCCTAGAGCGATCGAAGCAACCTGATGTCGCAACTGCATACGCGCTGCATCTCGAGGCAACGTTGCCGGAAGAGGGTGAGCTCGATGGGGCCCCTCTTGAGGACTGCTGGAATACAGTTAAAGCAGGCATTAATGACGCAGCGGAGAACAACGTCGGGTATGTGGGACGAAGTCGACGAAAGGATTGGTTCGGCGAAGAGTGCAGACAGATTCTGGAGGAGAAGGACGCAGCGCGGGCGGTCGCGCTGCAGCAAGGTACCCGGCAGAACGTGGAACGTTATAGACGGAAGCGGAAACAGCAGACCCGCCTTTTTCAGGAGAAGAAACGCCGCCTGGAAGAAGCGAAGTGCGAGGAGATGGAACAGCTGTGCCGTTCTCAAGATACATGCAAGTTCTATCAGAAGCTCAACGCATCCCGCAAAGGCTTCGTGCCGCGAGTCAAAATGTGCCGGGATAAGGATGGGAGCATTTTGACGGGCGAACGTGTGGTGATCGAAAGGTAGAAGCAGCACTACGAGGAACATTTCAATGGCGCTGAGAGTACAGTGAAAGTGAAAGTCAAGGCAGCGAAGGAGATGACTACGTCAGTTCAGCGGACGATGGAAGCCAACCAGCCCCCACCTTTAGGGAAGTTAAGGATGCCATCCAACAGCTAAAGACCAATAAAGCACCTGGTAAGGATGGTATCGGAGCTGAGCTCATCAAGATGGGCCCGGAAAAGCTAGCCACTTGCCTGCACAAATTGATAGTCAAAATCTGGGAAACTGAACAGCTACCGGAGGAGTGGAAGTAAGGGGTTATAGGCCCCATCTACAAAAAGGCGACAAGCTGGAGTGTGAGAACATTCGAGCGATCACCATCCTTAATGCCGCCTACAAAGTGAAATCCCAGATCATCTTCCGACGTCTGTCACCATTAGTGAATGAGTTCGTGGGAAGTTATCAAGCCGGCTTCGTTGACGGCCGCTCGACAACGGACCAGATCTTTACTATCCAGCTTTTTACGCTAGCCATAAATAAACTGTGGTTGTTTAAATTTGACGTTTGATGTGTACAGATTTTATGGTACTGGTCAAGTAGCCATGGAATCTGTCCAAAACATGCCATATGTCAATATTTTTCATTCCAATCTTTAAAAATATTGGGTGCATGATTGAGCTAGGGACAGCTTGAAAGCAGAGACGGTCGCCGTGGTCGGGAAAAGGAAGTTGCGGGTAACCTCAGGGTTAATATTTTTCGATTTTTATTTTCAGGATGCTTTTCAACTAGCAAACAGTGCTGAAGAAATCGAAAAAGATCCTTGAGGTGATCTGAAAAATACTGCAGAGGTGATTGTTGTGGGTGTGAAATGTGTTCACAAACGTCAACTGATTTTTGTTAAATCCTCCTGGAACTCTTAAGGAGGCTGCCAACGAGTCATTCTAGTACCCACAATTAATGTTTCAGATACATTCATTGGTTGCCTCCATAAACGTTCTATAACTTGCTAAATCATTAATAAAACAGTATGAAACACCTCTCCACCCGATTTGGCTCTTGAATACCTTTCTGCTTAAAATAATGAATTTCCCTTTGTGCTCCCAACCTTTCCAAGCAACGCGGGAGCTGCCAAGTAAAATACTATGCCTATATAGGGTCTGTCTAAATTGGATAATTAAACTGAAATTAAACTTAAAAGTGACATTTCAATAATTATCGAATAACCCTGCACGCAGAGCAAGATTACTTTTGACAGATATCGAATCATTTTCTATCGATGTCCTATTGGAATTGCTGGGTAGCACCAGCCATTTTTGTAACGGGGTGATTTTTTAATTTTCAAACTATCACTATTAAGTTTAATTCTCCAAATGAGACAGACCCATAAAATACTGGTTGTTGTTGGTTTATCATGAAGCAGACGTAGTTTTTTTTTAATTCTATAGTAAACCATTGCAATGAAAATAGAGATGAGGCAGTGGGTTGTGTGAGTGAGATGTAATTCCTTAAAATTAGGGTCTCGCCGACATTTCTCACCAACACGAACGCACGGCTGTGGTTGCAAACAATCCCAATTGGTTTTGCCGTGACAGCTGCTCGTGGTTGCAAACAAACTGAGTAAAAGTGTGAGTGAAATGTGCGTGTGCGTACACGCTCGAAGAAAGCCTAATTAGGGTCTCGCCGACATTTCTCACCAACATGAACGCAGGTTCGTGGTTGCAAACAATCCCATTTGATTTTGCCGTGACAGCTGCTCGTGGTTGCAAACAAACCGAGTAAAAGTGTGAGTGAAACGTGCGTGTACGTACACGATCGCTGAAAGCCTAATTGGCCTTTTATTAATCCTCAAAATCCACGACGCGTTGGTGTAGTGTCAATGGCGTGTAAAGCAACGGGGTTGTCGGCAGCACGCCAGTGATCTTGTCCCCTATATCTGTCCAGACAGGATATGTTAAGCCAACGCCGTGGGATACACCTCAGCACCAGCACCACACACCAACAGAACACCGAGTATCATGCGCCCCCTCGATTTAAACCGTTTAAAGGCAAGGTGTCCAGCAAAAAACGCACAGCTTCGCTATTACTCGTGATTTTCTCTTTTAAAATAGAAGAATATATTAGCCAATATTTATAAGAACGAATCGTATTTCTCTTGTAAAATTTCTTTTTTGACATATTGTTTCAGAAATCTAAGCCTGCTTAGACCAGTGCTATAAATTCTGTACACAACAGATGTCAAAATCGATTACCATAGTTGATCCGTAGCTATAATAAAAAGCTGGATACGGCAAATCCTTCAAAAGTGCCTTGAATACCAGGTTCCAAAGCACCATCTGTTCATTGATTTCAGGGCGGCATACACAGATAGAAAAAGTTGTTGAAATTTACACGAAAGTAATGCATATGAAGGAAATGCCAAAAAGAGCGTGATCTTAAACCATATTTTCTCTTGAATGTATGTAATTTGTATTGCATTTTGTCACTATTTAGTCGACTAAGTGGCATAATGCTATACAAAATGCATACATTTAGGGTGAAATTGATGGGAAAGATTCATGTATGCTCAGAACAGAGTCTATTATATATAGAGTTACGCAAAGAGTGAAGCCAAATCTACCTATTGAACTGTCAAACCGTCTACCTATCGAGCAAAGTAAACAAATGCTTGTTGGTAAGGCGGAAGTATTGTTATCGCCTAATGATTATTATGGCGAATTTAAACGCATGAATTGAAATGTATCAGATTTGTTCTAGAAACAGCTTCAAAAAACTTCAATACACCCCCCAATAAAGTAGCAAAAAGAAACTCACGTGTTTGCACTCTGTGGGTGACTTGGTTATCGAATTAAAAAAGCTTTAGCAGTTAACACTCCCGTGAAGTCACTTTAAGGGTTGAACAAAAATGAAAGTTGCAAACAGAATAACAAGAAGATCATTCAGAATAAGTGTAAGAAGATCCTCTTTGCGCAACTCTATATAATAGATTCTGGCTCAGAATAGTGTAATTTTCCGCGCCTATATTTTTTACGCACTGATTAGTTTTCATTATTTTTTTTCTGTGTACGATAGTATAGACCGCGTAGAGCTATGGAAAATTATGGACGAGAACAGCTTCCCTGGGAAGCATACCAGACTGATAATAATGTTAGTCGTGAAACATAAAGGCACATCCAAGATGAATACACTACTAGGTGCTCCAACCTGCCAAGTTTGTGGAAGAGAAGAAGGCGGGGGTGAAAAATTCATTTTTAGTGCAAAACGACAACAAACCGGCTGGCTCTCCAATACTAAAATCCAAGATGGCTGAATCGTGAATTTGGCAGATTGGAACACCTAGCTCTGTATTCATGTTGGGTTGAAGGGATATAAGGTCTACATAAAAAAATTGAGTCAAAAGGTCGAAGAACAAAAAGTCGAAAGGGCGGAAGGCCGAAAGAACAAAAGATAGAAATAACGGTTGTAGGACAAAAGATCAAAGGGTGAAAAGGTAAGATGAGATAAGAGGTCGAATCGCAAAAAATGCCAACCAACAGTTAAAAACCAATAAAGCATCTGATAAAGATGGTATGCGAGCTGAGCTTATCAAGATTTGCCCGGAAAAGCTAGCCACTTGCCTGCATAAGCTGACCGAAGGAAGGGGCATATAGAGTAGAGTGGGGCAAGAGTGCGCGTGGGGTAAGAGTACGTTTTCGATTTTTTGAAGTAATAGAAAAAGATAAACTAGCAGTACTGTATCAGTTTGACAGGTATTCTGGCCAACTATTATCATGTGTAATTGTAAACGATTTGAATAAACAACAAGGGAGATATGGAGTTAGATAACTTTTTGGTCATTTTGCTAAAAATAATTGGATTTCCGCAACTAGTATTTCATTACCATATATACGTTCAATCAGGTGAACATTATACCATTTCGATAACCTATTGTATAGAGTACTTTATGGTACAGAACACCAATCCGGTTGGTTTTCCAAGAAGTCAAAACCATTACTTGAATAATTTTTGGGACTGTGGGGTAAAAGTACGCAGGAACCGGTGGGGCAAGAGTACGCATATGAATCTTCAAGTTATGATGTCAAACCCGTGTCTCTGGCCGAAATAAGACTTCTTCCAAAGCGTAAAGATCCACAACTAAGAAAACAGGGACAGAATTCGAAATTATCACAAGTTTTTAGGATAAGTTGAAGTAATTCGGTGTTAGAATGGACTTAGCGAACAAAGCACTGAAGCGAAATAATGAAATAGTATTAGGACTTGTTGTACACCTAAACATAGTACGAAAACACAATTTCATCTAAATGATAATTTCATTTAACCCTTAAATGCGCAATGTTGTTTTAAAACAACAAACCGAAAATACGTTTAATGTTAATAATTTTAATGGTAGTTTACGCTAAAAATACTTTCGACGATTTCTAAAAAAATCGCCTTGCGCCTTTAAGGGTTAATCAAAAGAAACATTCATAAATTACGCAACGTTAAGCTGGGAGGGGTTGTGAGATGTGTGACGATCCATATAATTTTTAGAGGATTCATACATATAGAGTAAGATAGGGGGGGAGGGGTGATGAAATAGCCAAATTTTACGTTACGTGATTGGTGGACTTTCTTTGAGGAAAATACCTTTGTATACGCCACGCGAAACGTGATATATATTTTTACCTCTGTAGTTTTTTGTATATATAAAAAACAATGTTTTTTCGTATGAAAGTGCACATTTTAAGGACCCCCTCCCCTTTAAGAGTTACGTAATCTTTAAACATTCCCTAATATATGCTCATTAAACATCAATTAAATGTTATTAACTCTTATTTGTGTTAAAATATACTTAAAGCACATGATTGGATAAATGCGTACTCTTACCCCACCCGATGCGCACTTTTACCCCACCGGTGGGGTAAGAGTGCGTTTTTCACTTGTCTTGAAATAAGGGTTCTACTAAAACGAATCTCAATAATTTCAATATTTTTTCCACTGGGTAACATAAAGGAAGAGTATATTAATCATCGACACTGATTTGATATGCGGAAGCTTGGTTCATAAGGGCCACATGATCGATTGAAAACTAAGTGCCTACTCTTGCCCCACTCTACTCTACCCCATCTACAAAAACGGCGACAAGCTGGAATGTGAGAACTTTCGAACGAGCGTCATCCTTAATGCTGCCTACAAAGTGATCAGATCATCTTCCGTCATCTGTTACCATTAGTGAGAATGAGTTCGTGGAAAGTTATCAAGCCGGCTTCGAACGAAGGAATTCAGTGCCTTTGCTAACGAGCTCAATGAACAAAACTTAAAATATTTATTAACTAGTAGGTTCCACCGAGATTTGAACTCGGATCGCAGGATTCAGAGTCCTGAGTGCTAACCGTTACACCATGGAACCGATAGTTGTTCATTAGCTGCTACCTACACACATAACAGCATAATCTTGATCTGATATAGCCAATAAAAAGACATAATTCAGGACCACAGGATAAGTAGGTATCAGACAAGATAAGCTTTCTCCTATCAGGAAAACGTTTACATTCAACGGAATCGAATTCGTTTACAAAATAATGTACGCCAATATCTCAAAGTAGCCTGTATTCTTGATTATTTTACTTTTATGAGCACGTGCGTAGTGTTCCTTAATAGGAGATAAGAGCATCCCACCGCAACAAGATTGCACAAGAAGGAAAACGATGAACGCGTGCGAATAGCTTTCTCAATTTTAAAAATTATCAAAGATGATGTTCATGATATGAGATTCTCGGGCTCGGAGGTGATTTTGATTCTCAAAATAACTTTAAAATCCATTCAAACTATGAATGTTGAAATCGAGAAGATCGACGTCCATCCACGATTTAATTAGAATCGTGTTAGGTTGCAATTTTAAAACTACATTATGCTTTCAGGGGCACACCTTCAAATTAAGCGACGGGCAACAGCGAGAAACTGTTTTTATCTTTATGTTGTTAAAGCGCACTCGGAAAAAGGTTTCCCGGTGTGCTGATCGCCTTATAATTGTCATTTATACCGCCAAAACCAGGTAGAGAGACTAGGATGGCCATTCGAACTTTGTCGTTATTGTTCTAAATGTAATACTGCAAATGTGAACGACTAAAATAAAAACTCCAGAAAATTTTGAAATTTTCCATGAAAAAATAGGAAATTGCCAATAAAGAAATCAGAGTATGAGCAATAAATAAATATAAAATTTCCACAAATAATGCTAAATTTCCATTAACAATTAAGAATTTTTCACAAAACAAAAATAAATTAGCACTTTTAAAAGCAAAAATTGCAATTATAACAGAAGATTTTTCATAAAGAACATAGAAAAGTAGAATCATAAAAATATAACACAGTAAAATAAGAAAAACGAGAATCAAGCTAATTTTAAAAATTACTAAATTAGATCTCTTTGAAAAATTTCCATTACACGTGGTGAGAAATGCAATAAACATCGACACAACTGGTAAAATATTCTAGAATAATCCAGATTAATCCACCTAGCGTCCTTCCTTGTTCGCTATAAAGGGCTAAGAAGCATATCAGTTTTTTTCACATTCGTTTATACTCTTTGTAAAATTTCCTGCCGAACACTGCCTTTTGTGAGCAAATCGGACGAGTATAAGGGCCAAACAGTTATTTTTACTATTCACTCTTAAAATTAGTATTTGGTCTAACTTTTGATCCCATAGTCCAATCTGGCCCAATTTCAATAGGAAGCAATGGGACAGGAGACTCCAGCGAATTGAACTTGTTGCAAGCAAATAGGCCTATTTGGCAACACTTTTCATGTGTTTTTCAGCGTAATTTTGTTTCATCATAGCCTCATATCCCATAGTCCGATCTGCCAAGGGTTCGTACCAAAAAATGGGGTGTTTTGGTCATAACTTCCGATCCCACAGTCAGATATGGAAACCAAGCGCTTGAAGATCTGAAATATTGATTGAGGTCTCTCATGACGTCACTGATATGAATCTGGTATGAGTGGATTACCTTTTCTCAACACTTCCACCGCCAGAGGTCTGGAACGAAATTGTTAAGCCACCAGTTTTTTCGGCATAATCGATACATTGATAATTTAGCGTCAGTAGTGAAAACTGTTATTTGAGGGAGAATCGACCAATTCTCTGAAACAATGAATGATTTTGGATATTGTTGCAGGAGTTATTTTTTTCTAAATTCCTCTAGGTATTCTGCTTGGAACTTCCTTTTCAATTTCCATCCACAAGTTGCTCCAGATGTTGCTTATGAATGAACTTCGCTCAAGAATCGCCACGAAAATAAAAAGAAAATCTTCCAGGAAATTCGACAGAAATTCCTTCCGAAATTCATTCGAAAATTCCTTAGGAATTACTTCAGAAACTCCTCCAGGAATCTTTTCGGAAGTTACTCAG
This sequence comes from Armigeres subalbatus, assembly GCF_024139115.2. Taxonomy (NCBI): domain Eukaryota; kingdom Metazoa; phylum Arthropoda; class Insecta; order Diptera; family Culicidae; genus Armigeres; species Armigeres subalbatus. The sequence goes on from NC_085139.1 coordinate 90,832,778, forward strand.
GGAGTTGAATTGGATATTTCTCCATGGACATTTTCGAAAAAAAATCGAAACAATTTCTGGAGAAATTCTCAAAGGAATTTCTGAGGCAATACCTGAGCGAGGTTCATAAGCTACATTAGGATCAATTTCTAATGAAGGAGTTGTCAAGGAGTTGTCAAAGTTCCTCCACGATATTTTTACAAATTCGTGGAAAGGAATCCCAGTAGAAATTTCGAAGGAATATGCGGATGAATTTTCTCAAAAAAATTCTGGAATTTGTTTAAAAATTCCCATATTTTAATGAATTGTTTAAAAAAAATCCCAAAAGAATTTCTGGATCAATTTTCAAAGAAATTCACACTTAATCAACAATTTTAATCTCGGTAAATCAAGTTGACGAACATGACCGTTAAAACTAATTTTAACTGATATCTCGTTAACAAACACGACATTTCTTTATGTTACTGAGATTCGGCAGTCAACTTTGCCTCAGTTTTCGGCAATTCAGAATTGATCCGAATTTCGGCAAACCCATCTGTCAAAAATCTTTCGCGCTCCATCACTCACACGTGAAGAGAAAAAAAATCTTGGAAATTTTCCGGTAAGCATATTCCATCGAATCTTTATTTCTTTAATTCTAAGAGATTTCAATCATACCTTTGTTTTATTGAATTTCAGTAAATTCGCTTAAACTGTGCGGTATGAAACATACATAGTAAATCACAGCAGAGCCAGCATGATCGACAGCAATCGCCTTTTCAGCACTAACGAGCCGAACTTGAAACAATAATCATTAGTAAACCATTTCGGAACAGAGATACGGAACCGCGGAGTAGGTGCGACACAACAGAAACGAACAACAATTTTTGAATTCCAATATTACATCGCGAGGCAATACACAGCATATTTGTAGCAACTACCGTATGCGGAGAGAATTTCTGATGAAAAATCTTTTTGATTTACTACGTAATTATATTTTGAATTTAAAAAATAAAAATAGTTTTTAATTTTACATCGACATTTTGGATCTATTTTTTTGAAACATCAAACAAAAAATATAACAAAAATAATTATTTACTGAATTTCGGCAAAGCACTTTGCCGATCAACTCGGCAATGTATTACCGAACAGTACGGTAAATTTTGACAGCTGGGTGTTTCACAAGATTTACGACCAATCGGTAATTTGAACTTTTACCGAGATTTATACCGAGATCTCAGCTGTTGGATTCTCGGCAATTTATTTTGCCGGCCTCGGCGAAAATTTTTAAGTGTGTTCGTAGAGAAATTCCTGAATGAATTTAGGGAATAATCCGTGGAGCAATTTTCGGATGAATTTCTATATGAGTTCCAGGAAGAATTTCAAGAACGATTTTCGAAAAAATCTTGGATAAATTTCTAAAAAAAATTGGAGGAATTTAAGAACTTCCTAAGAATGGAATTCCATTAGGAAATTCTTGAAGAATACCTAAAGGGAATCTTTTGAAAATTTGCGTAGAAATTTTCTGCGGAATTCCCGAAGAAATTTTCTAAGGAACTTCTTGTATAATTTTCGAAGGAATTCCTGAAAAAAAAATCCCAGGAACTTCCGAAAGCATTTCCGAATTGAACTCCCGTTGAAAATTGTGGAGGAATTTCGAGAGGAATTTTCGATGGCATTCCTGGAGGATCCTTAGAAGGAATTCCAGCAGTAATTCCCAATGGAATTTGTAGAAGAATTTTTGGAGTAATTTTCGAAGGACTTCAAAGAAGAATTTCCAAAGTATTTCCGATAAAATTCTTTGAGGAATTCGCGATGCAACTCTTGGAGTAATTTCCGAAGGAATTTCGGGAGGATTTTCTACGAAATTCCGTTTAAAATTTTTGAATGCATTCGAGGAGAAATTTCCAATGGAACTTCCGGAAACATTCCTGGAGGAGTTTCTGAGGAACGCTTATAAGCAACATCTGGAGAATTTTTTGAAAGAATTTTTAAAATAATTTTTCGAATTTACAAATTTTCCTGGCAAATTCTGAGGGTAGTTTATTAGCAACAAGTCGAGTCAAATACGAGACACTTAAGACGACCTTACTGTTGAGGTCGAAATACGTATCTGTCAAGGTAAAATTCAGTGGTGGAATTAAATGGGATTGTACAAACTCGTCTTATGACAAGTGATCTGGAGCATGTTGTTTAAGAATTTTTGGAGGAAGTCTGTATGGAAATTAAAAAGGAATATCTTGAAGAATTTTCCTGAAAACTTCTAGAGGAATATTCCTTGGAGTTGCTGTAGGAGTTTCTCAATCAAATCATTTATTATTTCCAAGTAATATTCTAGGCATGACATCGTTCAAATGCATTGATCGATTTCTCCTTACATATAAGTTCTAACTACGTACTGACATCAAATTATTAATGTATCCATTACGCCAAAATAACTGGTGCTCAACTCAATTTTCGTACCAGAACTCTGCCGCTGGAAGTGCTGAGAATCGCCTTCAAATTTAAAAAATAAATCTACTCAGACCAGATTTGTACCAGTGATGTAGTGAACAAGAGGCTTCATTTAAAACCTCGGATCCACAAACGCTTAGTTATGCGATGTGCTAAATGTGCATATAACATGTCGCTGTTTTTAATCACACCTTCATTGATATTCGAATGAATTGCTCGAAGTCTCAATCATAAACATCAAGACCAGTGAACGTCTAGACTTAGAATAAATTTTCAGATTGAACAGATCAATATTTTTTTTTCCACAATTTATATTAAAAACATTTGTTACAGTAAATTCCAGGTTTTCCTGTCAGATTTCAAGTAAGCAAGCAATTCAAAGAGGTTTTAGTTGAGAAATTGCATTCCACTTATTAAAAAAAATAAAATATCACAAAAAACGCAGATTTTTCACCGTGATTTAAACTCGGATCCTGAGTCCTGAGCTCAGATCGTTACACCAAGGAAACATTTTCTCCTCCGTAATAACATTTATACATCATGCCATATTTATATTCACCATTAGCACGCTTCCCAATTGCACCAACATCACCGCCAAAGCCATCATTCCTCCGTGAAATCCGATAAATATCCTTTTCGCAGGCCCAGTACAGATGCCGGATCAGCTTGTCCCGGCAGCGTGAGTGACTCTCCTGGTGCCAAACTTTTTCCCAATCGGCACGGGTCCGCTCGCTGAAAGTCACTTCGAGGGCGGCATCGTCGGCACTGGCACTAGCCCCACCCACGTCCACTATCGTATCCATCAGGACCCAAAGTGCTGCCGCCACCGTCGCCGTCGACACCGGGAGCCACATCTCCCCGCCGTGCAACACCACCGCTCCTCCACCAAGCAACACACCGATTTGAAATTCCAATCAGTTCCAATTAGCCGAGGGACACTTTTCCACCGCGAACGGCACTCGCACACTCATATCACCCGAGTAAGGAACGGCACCCACTGACTCCGGAGTTCAATAGGCGTATGTGAGTTGTGATCCGTGGCCGGGACCGGATCGGAATGAGACCTCTGATGGCCCTTCGATGGACTTTTATAACCAACCGCCATCGGAGCAATCACGGCCGCCATCGCTGCTGCTTTGAGGAAACCACGAGATCAATTCGAGAGTTTTATTTTATTGCTTATTGGGAAAATGTGAATGACGACGGCGGCAACGACAGCCTCATCCACATTTGTCCTACCTACGGAATGGTCATCCGCCGACCAATAGGTGAGACCAACGGAAGTTATCCTTTTTAGGGACCAGGGCCGGTGCTAGATGAAAACTAGTTTTTTACAGAGCAATATTATATTCCTTTGATGCAATATTGATGTGGCACATTAATTCTGAGAGTTGGATCGAACAGTGCTCGCCGTTCTATAAATATGATATGAATATCTAGAATCGGATGATTAGTCCTCTACGGGTTGCATTGGGAAACTGAGAGCTGAACCACGGAAGAAAAGTCCATCATAGCTCGAGATCCTTACAAGTTCCTACAAGAGTACCTGGGATCTTATTTGGTGAGGTTTGGTTGGACAAAACCCTTGGTTTGGAAATCGTCGGTTGAATCTAAATTGCTTCTCTTGAGAAAATGACCTTTTGATTTACAGATGAAACTCAAAATATTAACACTTTTAGGTTCCACCGAGATTTGAACTCGGATCGCAGGATTCAGAGTCCTGAGTGCTAACCGTTACACCATGGAACCGATGTGTTGGAAAGGACGTCAACTAGAGACAATTTATCAATCACCGTGGCAAACCACAAAAAAGGTCATGTGATGTCTTTCTCGCTTATTGTAAAATGTTATAAAAATTAAAGATTAAAAAGGTTAGAAATAGTTATTTGGAAAAATAAGTCCCATTGTTCGCAAAAAAATCTTTTATTTACTTTGCCGCTTTTTGCGGTATGAACGAAAAAAAAAGTTTTATTTTTATTTTTAATCTTCGTTAAAGAGACTTTCAGTTGGCTCATGTTTTAAATGAGAAAACTTATTTTTGCTCAATTAGGAGATTAGTGTAAATAAATCAGCGATTATGTTATAACTCTGAACCTTAATAATCGATCTAGCTAATTTTCAATGGGCGCCATTAGGGCGAATGGGCATAAGGCCGAATGAGAAGTGGGAAATGAAGGAAACGGAGTGATAAAAGAAGGTAGAAGGAAGAATAAGGAAGGAAGAAAGTGAAATGAAAAAGTAAAAAGAAGTATAAAAGAAAGAAGATGCAAGCAGGTAGAATGAATAAGGAAGAAAGACGATAGTAAAAGGAAGAAGGAAAAACGAATCGGAAGAAAGAGAAGGAAGAAGGAATAAAGGATAACTGACTACTCACTTCTCCCTTCGCACTTCCCACTTGCCATTTCTTACTTCTCACTTCTTTTTCGATACAATGAAGATTCGGCTTAATGTCCATTCAGCCATGACCCATTCGGCTTAATTACCCATCCATCAAACGCAACTTGATGCGAGCCAATTGATGGAGAATAAGTGCCCGAGAATCAAAAATCACTTCAATTCGTCAAGCCGAGTCAATTGGTACTGCATCCCACAGCTTTAACCACCTTCATAATGCTGGATTCGCGGCATAATTTGGCAAGTTCATTCGCCGTCAAACACTGTTCTCTTGCAGATCGCCAAAGAGAATCCCAGTCATGCATCGCACTAAATCTCTAAGTGCTAGCAAGTCCTCTTCAAGCATAGATCAAATTTCATGTTCTAAAAAGACCACCAATCCCTTTACAAACTGGTCAACTATATATCATAATTATTGTCATAAAAAAGGGATGATTGATACTTTTTTTGCCATGGTTTGTAGTTTTTCTGAAAATCGCATTTCGTCGCCTATGGAGACTCTCTAAGGGGCTTGGAAATCCTAAGGCGGCCAATATCATCAAATTCATGATTAAATATTATAATGTTCTTGTCTTGCAAAATATGGAAGTTTGATACCCATTTTGTCATGGTTCATGATTCTTCATAAATTGGTTTAGAGGCACCCCAAGGATATCGGAACTGTACCCAGGAAAATAGTAGCCGTCTCCGAAGAAAAGATGCTACATTGGTTACATACATTGGTTGCTGGACAGTGGACAGTCCAGTCGACCGAAAATCCCTGGAAACTAGTCAGCAGTGTTAAGAAGGGGGTGGATGTTTCTCATCATGCAAGAATACTTGGGGACAGAGACGAGGCCTCGTTGGTGAAGACCATACTCCGAAATCTTAAAGTTCCGTGCAAAGTGCGTCATGAGTCAGACTCACTAGGATAAGAAAACTCATCCTGATGCTGAAGTGTGGAGGGTTGGGTCATTTGGTCGAATAGTTGAAATATGTCACCTTATTGACTGTGTGAAGTGAAAAGTGAGATGTTCGAAGTGAAAAGTGATTAGTAAGGAGTAGGGAATGATATGTTCGAAATAAGTAGTGAATAGTGAGAAGTAAGAAGTGTGTAGTGAGTAGTAATATGTGAGGAGTGACAAGTGAGAAATGAGAAATGATTTGTGAGAAGTGATAAGTGGAAAGCGAGTAGTAAGATATACGAAGCGAGAGATGAGAATGTAAAACAAGAAAGAAAGAAGCAGGAAAAAAAGGAAGAAAGAAGCAAAAGAAGGAAGGAGGAAAGAAGAAGGAAGAAGGAAGAGGACAAATAGAAAAACGAGAAAGGAAGAAAGAACAAGTAAGAAGGAAGGAGGAAAGAAGAAGGAAGAAGACAAATAGAAAAATGAGAAAGGAAGAAAGAATAAGTAAGAAGGAAGAAAGAGAAAGGAAGAAGGTAAGATAAGAGGTAAAAAGAAGATTAGAGAATGGAGAAGGAAAAGGATGTCAAAAAAGGAAGGAAGAAGACAAAAAGAAGAAAGAAAAAGGGAGAAGGACGAAGAAAGATTGAACAAGGAAGAAAAAAGAAGAAGGAAGAAAGAAGAATTAAGATGAACAAAAAAAAAGAGAAACAACAATAAAGAATGTAGAAGTAAAAGAAACGAAGGAATAAAGAAGAAGTAACATAAAGAGAGAAGGAAGAAGAAAGAAGAACAAAAATGAAGAATCAAAGAATAATGATTAATTTCTCACTTTTCAATACTCATTTCTCATTTCTCGCTTTTTTATTTCACATCCCATTTCTCTCTTATTATTAAACTTGTGCGCCGATTGAAATTTTATCGGCGGCGACGTGATGGTTCATTTTTAGCCAGCGGCTGAATTCTTCGGAAGCTTCCAGAAGTTCCCCTTGCAAGTTCCTCCGGAAGTTGCTCCGAGGGTTCCTCCGGAGATTCCTCCAGAAATTCCGCTAAGTTTCCTTCAAGGATTCCTGTGGAAGTTCCTTCAAGAATTCCTCCGGAAGTTGTGCCAGAAATTCATTCGGAAGTTTTCCTGGAATTCCTCGGGAAGTTTCTTCTTAAATTCTTCCGTAAGTTCCTCCAAGAATTCATGCAAAAGTTCCTCGAGGAATTTCTCCGTTAGTTCCTTTGGGAATTCCTCCGGTAGCTTAGCTCCTCCAGAAACTCCTTCAGAAGTTCCTCCAGGAATTCCTCCGAAATTTCCTCCTTGAATTCCTCCAGAAGTTCCTCCAGCAATTCTTCTAGAAGTTTTTCCAGCAATTCCTTCGGAAGTTCCTCCGGAAGTTCTTCAAAGAATTCTTCCAATAGGTCCTGCAGGAATTCCTCCGGAAGTTCCTCTAGCAATTCTTTAGGAAGTTCCTCCAGGAAATTTCTACAAGCGTTCCTCCAAAAGGTACTTCAGAAATTTCTCCATGTAATGTCCCAGTAGGACATGTAATGCCATTGAAGAAGAAAAAAAGAATTATTTTTTTTATTTTATATCAGACTATGACCGGAGTGGCCTATGCAGTGCATAAAAGTCTTCTTCATTCAGTTCGGTCCATGGCTGCACATCGCCAACCACGCAGTCTGAGAAGGGTCCGCAAATCGTCCTTCACTTAATCAATCCACCTTACTCACTGTGCACCTCGCCTTCTTGTTCCCGTCGAATCGTTGTCGAGAACCATTTTCACTGGATTATTATCCGACATTCTGATCATGTGCCCGGCCCACCGCAGTCTTCCAATTTTCACGGTGTGATCGATGGATGGTTCTCCCAACAGCTGATGCAACTCGTGGTTCATTTGCCTCCTTCACATACCGCCCGCCATCTGCACCCCACCATAGATGGTGTGCAGCACTTTTCTTTCGAAAACTCCCAATGCGCGTTGGTCCTCCACGAATATCGTCAAGGTCTCATGTTCGTGGAGAACTACCGGTCCTATAAGCGTTTTGTAAATAGTCAGTTTGGTACGGCGGTGAACTCTACTCGATCGAAGCGTTTGCGGAATCCAAAGTACGTACTATTTCCTGCCATGATGCGTCTCCGAATTTCTCTGCTGGTATCGTTATCGGAAGTCACCAGTGAGTCCAAGTACACGAATTTATCAACCACCACGATTATGTCACCACCAATACAAACTCACTTCTCATTTCTCTCTTCTCACTGTGAGAAATGAGACGTCTTATTGCTCACTCCCCATTTCTCTCTGCTCACTGTGAAAAGTGAGAAGTGATAAATGAGGTGTTAGACGTATCACTTCTCACGTGATACATCAAATGACACATTCGGCCAAATGACCTGTTCTGCCAAATGACCTGTTCGGCCAAATGACCTATTCGGTGAAATGACCTATTCAGCTAAATAGCCTATTCAGCCTAATAACCTATTCGGCTATATGACCCTTTTGGCATAGTGGCCTTCGGGTGTGTGGGGGTAGGGGTATAGTTCAGTTGCCGATTAACTCAGCGTGACTTCTGAACCCCTCAGCAGATTTTAATCAAATTTAGAACACACATTTTTTATTGTAAGGAGACAACGATAGGAGGATGGATGCTTGTTGGAAAAGGGGAAGAGTATGGGGCAGGGGTGTTGTTAGGTTCCAACCCAGTACCCCAAATTCCAGTACCCCGAATGCCATTACTCCAAAGGCCACTACCCCGAATGGGACAGTACTCCGAAATCAATTACCCCGATTGGCCAGTACCCCTAAAATATTTCAAATAAATAGCTTTCCAGTATCATTATTCAAACTCACAGATATTGATGAATCCAATACGACAATCTTTGCAAAGGATAAAATAGAGTTACAGTTACTTGGAAAAACCCATTGAAAATTTAACCAACTGTTAAATCAACAATGTTGATTTTTCATCCAATTAACTTAAATTGTCATTCCACCCCATTATTACCAGGAAAACTACTATTCTACGAAATATAGTAAGGGATGATAATGTCTCTTTCAATAGGACGTGTTTGCAGGGGAGATAATGATTTCTTCAAATGAACGCGTTTGCCTGGTATAAGGCGAACAGAGGAGATGATGCCTTACTCACTTGCTCTTACTCACCCGCTCTTACTCACTCACTTACTCTCAATCTTTCAATCACTCCCACCAGAATTGGTTCGCTCTGAGGAGTATTCAAGAGAAGGTGTAAATACTTCTCTTTCTCGATCTGTTATCCGAGTGCATTGTGCAGAAATACAATTTATCTTTGTATGAAAGAGCGTGCATCATACCCACTCTTCATCACACAAGCCCACAAGTGTAAAGTGTACAGAAAAACGGCAATTTGCTGTTTACCGAAATGCATACATTTAGGCTATGTTCTAAATCTTCCATGTAAATACGTTGTTGTGAGCGCCTAAAGATAGACATTTTTATATACAACAGCAAAACACACGCGACCGAAAATATTATCACTCTTTATCGATCATGTTTCTCTCGGCTTCAATTTCACGCACGTGTGAACGCTCTCGAGTGTGAATCAATACACTTCTCATTACTTGAAAAATCTCTGCACATTTCAAGACGAAGTGTGAGAAATGACCAACCCTGACTCCCACTAGCTCACTTACTTCTAATGAGTACTGCAAAATGTCGTGATCGATATAAGAAACAGAGCAAAGCGCTTTTTTCTATATCTGGCGGCCAAATGAAAGAATCGTGGGTTCATTGATCAATTTTGCATGAAAAGCAGTCATGAAAGGATGTTGTGCTTTGTTTTAAAATTAAAATTTCTAAATTATTTTAACCCGTTTCGGCCCGGGTTAAGATTTCAAATTGTAAAATCCACCGTTCTCTTGTTTTTCGACCGATTTGCATGAAATTTGGAGGAATGATGCATTAAACCCTATATTTTTGTGTAGGTGTATTGATTTGGTGATTGGGTCCTTGGGTACGGTTTTATCGAGGGGGTCCCCTGGGTCAAATGGGGTCAAAAATAGGTCAACTTCCTTTTAATCGTAGATAACTAGTAGTAAATGCTCTCAATAATGATGCAATCGTTTTTATCCATCATTTTGCAATAGTGGGAATAGAAACTGCACGTTTGGACCTCCAAAATCCGGTTACAGATGTTCCGGGAACCTGGTTCCCCCAGGGAAGTGGTCACTTTTTTAGATGTTCTGAATCCCAGCTTGCGACACATCAAACTTCATGATTTTGCAACACAAATATAATAGAAGACATTCGCAGAGCATCTGTGCACATTGGCCACTTCCGGAGGTTCCCTGGGAACCTGGTGCCCTAAGGGAAGTGGTCACTTTTTGATTGTTTCTGAAACCCAGCTTGCGACACATCAAACTTCATGATTTTGCAAACGCAAATGCAATAGGAGACATTTGCAAAACATCTGACCACATTGGCCACTTCTGGAAGTTCTCTGGGAACCTGGTGCCCTCAGGGAAAAGGTCACTTTCTGATTGAGTCTGAAACCCAGCTTGCGACACATCGAACTTCATGATTTTTCAACGCAAATACAATAGGAGACATTCACAGAACTTCTGAGCACATTAGCCCCTTTCGGAGGTTCCCTGGGAACCTGGTGCCCCAAGGGAAGTGGTCACTTTTTGAGTGGTTCTGAAACCCAGCTTGCGACACATCAAACTTCATGATTTTGCAACACAAATACAATAGAAGACATTTGCAGAGCATCTGTGCACATTAGTCACTTCCGGAGGTTCCCTGGGATGCAGATATTTGCAGAGAACAATAATTGGACGATAAATTAATCACATTCCTCGAAATCAACGAGTTGAAAGCGGTAATAATCACAATAATAAAGCAGTTATTGCAAACTTTCATGTCCTGTCACGAATTAAAAATTGGTGAAATTTTTGCAGCATGCTTTTCATTCTTTGCGTTTCTATAGAGACATCTCTTATTGAAATTGAGAAATTGCAGTACTGCTCTTAATCACTCACTCTCTCTTATTCACTCACTCACTTTTACTCACTCATTTACTCTTGATCACTCTCTCACTCTTACTCACTCGCTCATTCTTACCACTTCCTGACTGTTACTCGCTCACTCACTAACTTTTACTCATGCACTCATTCTTACTCACTTACTCACTTACTTACTCACTTCCATTTACTCACTAACTCACTCACTCACGCTTGCTCATTCACTCACTCTTACTCACTCACTCACTCTTATTCACTTACTCACTCTTACTCACTTTCTCGCTCACTAACTAATTTCAACACACTCACTTACTCTTACTCTTGCACTCTTACTCATTTGCTTACTCACTCTTACTCACTCACTCACTCGCTCATACTCAATCACTCACTCATACCGATGCGCTCAGTTACTCTTACTCACTTGGGGGCAGCAGGGACTTTGTCCAAGGGCTTGACGACCCCTCCCCATGGCCACTGCGAGTTAGACCGGGACCATCGTCCGTAACCCCTAATCCCAAGGCGTCAAGCGACCCGTGCCGAGGGGATGCATGGCCAAGGGGGTGAAATAATAAGCTAGGCCTTTAACGGAGCCTGTGGAGTACCTGGGCACCCTCCACAGTAATTGTCCCTTACCGCGTCATGCTGGGCTCTGGCGTGGTGGACCTCTTTTCCCGAGCAACTCGTGGGGCCAAAATGGAAAACCAAGTCAATTCTTCAATTAGTGGTAGTAGTGTAGGCGACAACCCCTTCGCAAGACAACCCCTGAGGCTAAAGGATTCGCGGACTCGGGCAAGGTCGAATCGACCGAAGGCGTGCCAGCGAAGACGGTGGTACCAAAGTCTACCAAGACTGAGGCTCAAGTATTTGCGGAACTCGTCGCCGACGTACATCGAATAAGACGTACCCGGATGGACGAGATGATCCTCGAGCTAAAGACGTATCTCGCAAAAGGGCGCCGCCTACAAGAAGTTGGCGGAGGAATTCCTAGGCGAGACGGTCAAGGTGAGGGCACTCACGACGGAGGTGAATCTAAGGATTAAAGAACTGGACGAGATCACCGAAGTCGAAGAGCTCATCACGGCACTGCGGCGACAGTGTGAAGTGGAGACGCCCACCGCAGCCGTTCGGCTACGGAAAGGTCCGGCAGGGACGCAGGTAGCATTGGTTCGGCTATCTGCAGCGGACGCCTCCAAGGTAGTCAGGTTAGGGAGCGTCAAGTTGGGATGGTCGGTATGCCCTGTGGGCATATACGAGCAACCCGAAGTTTGCTTCAAGTGCCTGGAACCGGGGCACAAGCAATGGGACTGCAAAGGCCCTGACAGAAGCAACCTCTGCCGAGGCTGCGGATTGGAGGGACATAAGGCACAATGCTGCACGAACCCTCCCAATTGCTTGATTTGTTCCAGCAAAGCTGTGAACAGCAAGCACCCCATGGGGGGTTCGATGTGCCCGGCGTTTAAGCGTGCTGCAAAATCACAGTGCAGGTAACGTAGCTGGCTTGCTCGGCCTCGCCCGAGTGTTTGGTGTGCGCAGGTTTAGAGGAAACGGCAATGTGCTGGCACGATACCACGGTGTTCCTCTAAAAAAGCGAATCACGATGTTCGGTGCTGCAAGGACACGCAGCTAACCTCGAGGGTGCGTTGTGCACCGAAGGGACTATGGGCTTGGCGGCAATGGAAACGGTTTAGCGGGTCGGGGATGTAGTCCTGCCTCCCTTGTTTGCTATTGGAAGTGGTCCCTAACCCCGCACTTCCTGGACAACCCAGGATGTCTGTTGAGCAGATTCCCCCTCCATTGCTTAGGAAGAAAAAAAAACTATCTCTAACTCACTCAATCAGACTCATTCAATCGTAGATTCTAAAGAGCCCCGCACATAGCATACGTTTGCGTTGCGTTTGACAGTTTCCCCATGGAAAATGTGTCGAACGCAACGCAAATGTATCATATGTGCGGGACTCTTAAGAATTGGATCAAACTTCATCCGGAAAAACTATAGCGACCAAGGAGCAACTTCAACCTTGTTGCCTTTGTAGACTTGCTGACGTGGACCGCAGTTGACCGCATTGGGTGCAGTTGACCTCCTCAATCGTCTAATCTGAAACACATGCAAGTTGGCGGCTATTACCGCTTGCGGAAAATTGGTTGCTTAGTTCTATACTATACAGTTCCAGGTGAAAAGCATTCCCGTAATGCTGGGTAGACACCTTTACGTGGTGTGTTACGGGGTAAGATCTACCACGGTCACATTGCCAGCTACAGGCAAATCCTGACCCAACGAAAACCTTCCCCAATTTCCAATTCTGTAGTGCTTATGAAATTGTCGGTAAGTCATTAAGTAAATACTACACTAATCCTTCCTTCCAACTTCCTAGATGCTTCCCGACCGCAAATAGTCATACTTATGTCCCTGTAATGTTTTTCTTAGATTGGAATCAAGGATTTAACCCCCCTTGATTTCTGATAGCAGTCTGGAAAAGCATTTCAAAAATAACATGAGTATAATTAAAGTGTCCAAGCTTCTAATGTTGTGGTAGCGCTTCTTTTATTTTCAGAATTGTCATCACACTGTTACCGAGGAAAGAAGCTGACGTTACCACCTACTAATGATGATTTTCTTCTTTTCTTATTTATAGTGAATGCAGTTATTTTGAACACGACGTCAACCATCACTTGCCGAATGGAGCATTTCATAACTTTTAAATAGCTTCGCTCCCAACGAAAAAATTATTAATATAATATTTGATTACTATTTATACTAACTGGAAGCGTTTGGTACGGGAGGTCCACGCTTTCTTCCTATCCCCTCGGTTTCATGGTATGGATCGACTTTAAGGGTTTACAAATTCTGAGGTCGCTCAGTATCTAGAAATCATCTCTGCGGTACATACTGCGTAGTTGGCCTGGCCGTATGAAAAGAAAAATGACGGAATTTAGAAACCGTCATTTTCCAGGATGCTTTCAAGTATTGGCTGCGCAAGTATGAGATTAGATTAGATTAGATACAGTTCCAGGTGAAGAGCAAACTATTGTTGATTTATATGAACTCTGAATAAACTTTTATTAAGTAACATTTTTTTCACCGAAATGAAGTATAAACTTGAAATAAGGACTTATTCGGGGTACTGGCTCATTCGTAGTAGTGTCCCATTCGGGGTAGTGACTCATTCGGGGTAGTGGCCTTCGGGGTAATGTCATTATGGGTAATGGAATTATGGGTAGTGTCATAGAGTCGTATTGTTAAGTTACCCCTCAACTCAACGTAACTTCTGAGCCGCTTGGCCGATTTCAACCACATTTAGAACACACATTCTTTATCTTAAGGAGACGACGATGATAAGGGGTGAGACGGTCTACACGGAAACAAATGCATACCCACAAGCATGAATAAAAAATCATGATATCATGAATCAGGTCAGTTCATGAAACCATGATTATAATTCATGATTTCAGGAACATTATTCATGGTACTAGGCAATCCTCATCAGTCGACAGTATGCATAACCGGTTATACTTCGAACACTCCATTCCCAAGAAGTAAGAACGGCTGAGAGGTAGCACGCCGGACTTTCGCTCAGTGTACTCGAGTTCGGATCCCCTGTTGAACTTTTTTTTTATTCTGTCGATTTTAACAACCAAATTGTAACGCATTGGTTGCGTTACGCGAAAATAAATCATGAAATCATTATTTATATTCATGGTGTATTTTCATAGCATGAAAACACGACGGATTCATGGAATCATGAATTATTTTCTCATTTCTGGGAACGGATTTTTACCCGTGTATGGAAAAGGGGGAGGATGTGGAGGGAGGTGTATTGAATAGTTTTCGATTAACTCCTGAACGCCTTGACCGATTCCAACGAAATTTGGAACGAGTCTCGCATAACTTTCCATTTTTTCATGAATTAATTTGAGTACTGCGATCAAAAGCTTTCATTTTGCTCTGTTAATTGCAATATTCAAATTCATTGCAATATTCAGTTCATCCGAGGATTTTTGAGATTAGGTATACAATTTCTCAAAAATAGCAAATCCGCGTCAATAACATGTTCCCGAAAATGACATTTCGACAAAAATTACTTTTCAACGGAAATGACATTTCTCCGAATATGACATTTCCTTGAAAATGACATACCCCTGAAGGAAGCTGGCCGTTAATATTAAGCCATTGCCATAGCCATTGCCCGAAATAAATATTGATCCCTTCTTTGAGAATACACCTGTATGCGTTTTCTCGGAATAAAGTGGGTTTGACCCCTTCTTTAAAAATTAGTCAATCTTTCCAAAAGTGAAGTATGTCTGTCAAGCCAAATGATAAAGCATCAATAATAAAATACACTTAACCTGTTGACCAATTGGTTCTATCATTTTCCGACTGTAAAACCACGACAAGTTCAACTTGAGGGTTCTCAGTTTCCTTGAATATGTTTTCGCCATGTCCCGTTTACCTTGCAACGGATAATGAGCAGTTCCAACATGTTTCGTCAAAGGACTTATAAATGGCACACGTTTTCATGTTCGACTTGATTTTTTGCGAAAAATACATTGCGTTGAAAATCCTGCCACATGACGGCCCTGCATTCAGCAACAGGTGCGAAACCACCTACACTCGCATCGATGCATAGGGGGAAATCAGTTGAGATAACAAATTCAGCACATAAATTGCCGCACGCTGTACCAGAGAACAAATAGCCGGGTCCGATGGTGATGATGATTCGTAATGTGCTCGGATTGTGTCTGTTGACACGACAGCAAAAGAATAAGGTCGATTGTCGCACCACACACACAACCATTACGGCCGCTGATGGGCATTGATTCGGCGAAGCCCAAAATAGAGAAGTCCCCAAGGGAGATGGACACTTCATTGGAAAACGTTACTAACTCGTTCTTGGCGTAGGCCGGGACAGCTTTTCTTGGCATCATCAGCTGTTTATGATGGGGCTTACTTGCGCAAGTCGAGTTCGTAAAATCGGTGATGTATTTCGTAGAATGTAAGATTTTCACATGTTTAGTTTATTTACAAATGAAATTGAATGCTTTCACATAGATCGGTTAGCTTCCTGTAAAGCTTGGATAATGCCTGCAACCCGATTTCGCTGTACATCCAACAAGTCCTTCACGTTGGAACGTTGCACTTCGCTGATCACTTCCAGGCTGTCTACAAATTTCTGATACAATTGCTGATGTTCGGGTTTGTAGATGAAGAATGTAGCACCTTTCAAAAAATCTTCCAATGGTTCTGGATCGACACTATATAAAATAAAGTAAATAATTATTCAATCTTTTCTAAGAATAAGAGTTATCTTACCTGTTCTGCATGTCACTCAATTCATCAATTAACGATTGCAAAAATGAGTCAACGAACGGGATTTCTTTCTCAAGCAAAATTAGAATAACGTTCCAGACCTCTGGACATTTGAAATTCCGTAATAAATTGTCCAAAAACTGTCGATACTCTTCCGGACCTCCGAAGCACATTGCTACATCAACGCTATTCAGCATCTCCACCAGAGGTTGTGCCTTGCATCGTAACTCAGTCAATTGTTGCGAAGATAACATCTGTGGGCAGTGCAGCTCGGATTTTTCAACTCTCCCGTTATCAATCAAATGAATTCGTTCTTCCCATAATAAAGCTGTGCGACGTGCTGCAATGCTCCCACCACGCATATCGTCACGAAATATGGACAACATATCGCGGGTCAAGTTTCGAGCTAATTGGAGAACGTTAGATTCAACGTTCGACCGTCCTTTCACCAATTGAACAAGCTTCCAGAGATTGTGATCGGCCATTGCTGCCATCCATGGTAGCGGATCATTCTCCGTTTTTAGCCTGGCAAGCATCTCTATTAACGGTTCTGTGGTGTTTTCCAGATTCCAAAGTAATCCGAATGCGTCATCGATCAGCTTGGCTCGACTATCGCCGTCTATGCTGTTCCAGTTGTTAAGGATTTCGTTCCATCCCTGCTGAGAATAACTAACTCGGAAGAAACCCTGCCAACGATTATTCACCAGCGGGAGAAAGCCGCCCATAACAACGGTGACGGTATCCGTCGTGTCGGGCATCCAACCTGCGAACCGTTCGCCGACATCATATGAGGTATAGAAGATCGGAATCCACCAGCGAGAACCCTCGCAATCGCAGGAACCAAACGGATGCTGCGTCAATCGATATCTGTCTGATTCACCGATTCTTTCGACGTGGATAATCGGGTGTCCAGCTTGAGCTGCCCAAGAATGGAAAATCTCACCCACGTGAACCCCCGGTGGAAGCTGATATCCGACAAATTTATCTAGACTTAGGTACAGCTTGTAGGGGTTAGCGGTGCCGAAACGATGATTGATAATATAGTTCTGAACGGCTGCTTCCAGCACATCACTTCCCACTGCATTCTCCATCATCCTGATGATGCCAGCAGCTTTACTGTAAACAATATGCTTTTGATAAAGCGCACCGATTGCTTCAGGAGATTCAACGTAATGTGACATTGGATACGTCGTAGGACCGGAGTCGAAATACATTGCATCCCAAATGTCATTATAGAATTGCTGCTTGATCAGGTCCCTCGCATCGGGTAGAAACTGCAAGGACAACTTGTACGACATGAACGTGGCAAACCCTTCCTTCATCCATAAATGCTCCCACCAGGGTAACCCGACTAAGTTTCCGAAGAATTGATGAGCCACTTCATGTGTAATAAGCAACGCAGAATCCACCCTTTCCCAACTGTCGGCTGCCGGATCCACAATCAGTAAATCCGTAGCGTAAAGAATCAAGCCCCAATTTTCCAAACCACCATTGAAGCCATCGATGGCGACTTGGTCTAGCTTCAAAAAGCTATATCTCTGTCCGGTGTAACTTTGCAAGGCATCCACGGCGAACCGAGTAGCTTGGAAGGCAAATTCCAAATCTCCACTTCGATCCTCGTCCGGACGCGTAATCATTCCGAGCCGTAGTCCATCAAACTCCCGAACTTCCTCGTCGAACTTCGATATCATGAACGCAATCAAGTAGCTCGCCATCGGAGGAGTTCGCTCGAATCGTACCAATTGCTTATCCTCACCCATCAGCTCCACATCTACCGGTTCGGCGTTGGAGTGAACACTGTAGTCTCTTCCGCACACAATCTCCACATCAAATGTGGCCTTGAACATAGGCTCGTCGTAGCACGGGAACGCTTTGCGAGCGTGTGTCGGTTCGAAGGCCGTCACTGCGTAAAAATCTTCTTCAAACTCATTCTGATAACTGTTTAGGAAAAAGCCTTGATTGCCACCTCGCAGCAGGTAACCGTTGAAGTCAATCCCCAATACGTACTGCTCTATTTGATTCATCGTGCGATCGGTATAGATTTTAAGGAACTGTGTTGCAGCTTCCCGTTCCACAGACTGTATGTTGATGGGCTCACTGTTTGCGACGTTCCAGATCACAATTTGTTCGATTTCAAGGCTGGCATCCGCGTGTAAGACGATCGCATCCGTTGGGTAGTGAACGTTGACGATTATGGCGACAGATCCGCTGTAGTTGCTCGCAGATCCGAGGTCCGGATTCATCTCAATTCGAAGGGTATAGTGCACAGGGAAGGTACTGTCCGGTAGACGATAGGTTGTTCTATCCGCCACTATTCCCGTTGCCAGAAGCGAGATCACAGCACACAAAAAGTGAATGAAGATCATCTTGACCTCAGTTAGTATGACCGTGGAAAAATGGGTCGCTGGATATTTATAGGTGCCTTTAAAAGATACAAACTCTTAAACATTACGGTTGCGAGCTCGTAAATTATCGAGTTTTATTGGAGAATTTATGATGAACGCTTATGCTCATAACAATGATCATAAAATGGTCAATGGGTGAAAAGCGCACATACCTACGATAACGTTTGGTGATAAACTTATCTAATGCATAAAAATCACATAAATGAAGAAAAAACTGTAACATTAGTAAGCATGGCGATATATTGCGACATGTTTAGGGCCTGGTTTATGACCCATTATATACACCAGTTTACTTTGAATTAAATGTTGGGATATCGAATAATAGATGTCATTCAATGATTGATTAAAAAATATCAGAAATATTTTGTTCACAAAATTCGGGGCTTGTGAATTTGGTAACATTAAATTGTAGTCATATGCATTTGATGTGCATACTTACTTGATACTTGATGGGCTACAGCTCTTCGATGAACCTACGCCGAATGGAGTATCCTTCTCCACTGGACTCGATCCTGGGCCAATCGCTTCCAGTCGCCCTGAACATTGAGTGCCCTCAGGTCCTCTTCAACTGCAAAAGTCCATCGTGTACGCGGCCTTCCACGAAGCCTACGGCCTCTTCCGGGTTCTCTACTAAATATTATCTTCGCTTGACGTTCTTCCGGCATACGAACAACGTGACCAGCCCACCGTAGTCTGCCGTGTTGTATAAGCTTAATAATATCCAGCACTTTATACACCTGGTACAATTCGTGATTCATGCGACGCCGCCAGATACCGTTCTCCTGTTTACCGCCGAGTATTGTCCGCAGCTCAAACACTCCGAGAGCTCTCCGATCAGCCTCCTTTAACGTCCATGTCTCATGGCCGTATAAAGCCACCGGAAGAATCAGAGTAGTATACAGCGCGAGTTTTGTTTTCGTTTGCAGACTACGGGACTTAAGCTGGTTACGAAGTCCGTAATAAGCCCTATTTGCAGCTGCAATACGCCTTTTCACCTCGCGGGTAACATCATTATCGCACGTCACTAATGTTCCAAGATACACAAATTCTTCTACCACTTCAAATTTTTCACCATCCAGCACTATTTCGCTACCACCACCACTAATGAACCCACGTTGATTGCCAGCGACCATGTACTTCGTTTTGCTGGTATTGATCGTGAGTCCAATCCTCGCTGCCCCCCTTTTAAAAGGCACAAAAGCCTCTTCCATGGCACGGCGATCAATTCCGATAATATCGATATCGTCTTCAAATCCCAGGAGCATATGCGATTTTGTGATAATGGTACCGTTTCACACCAGCTCTCCTAATCGCTCCCTCGAGCGCTATATTGAACAGTAGGTTCGAGAGTGTATCACCCTGCTTTAATCCATCTAAGGTAACAAATGACGTCGATATTTCATCCGCAACCTTTACAATTGATTTCGATCCGTCCAACGTTATACGAATCAGCCGTATCAGTTTCGCCGGAAAACCATGTTCAAGCATAATTTGCCATAATTCATTCCGTTTCACTGAATCGAACGCCGCCTTGAAATCAATAAACAGATGATGTGTCTGCAAGTTGTACTCCCGGAATTTATTAAGGATTTGTCTCAGGGTGAACATTTGATCCGTCCGTCGTTGATCAGCCCGCATGAAAACCTGCTTGGTATTCGCCGACGAAGGACTCTTCAAGCGGTCTCAATCTGTTGAACAGAATACGGGCCATAATTTTGTACGCCGAATTAAGGAGGGTTATTCCTCGGTAATTGGCGCACTCCAGTCTGTGCCCTTTCTTAAAGAGAGAGCAAATGAGGCCGTCCAACCAGCTAGCAGGCATTTCCTCGTCTTCCCATATTTTCGACATAATATGGTGCAGAACTTCATAAAGCTACTCACTGCCATGTATGAGAAGTTCAGCCAGGAGCTGGTCCTTCCCCGTAGCCTTATTGTTTTTCAGCTCTTTGACAGCTTTTTTAACCTCATTTAGTGTAGGTGACCCCACAGCTTGTCCGTCGTCGCTAATATTTATTCTGTTCACCGATGCACCGTCACTTCCTCCATTCAACAAAGTCTCGAAGTGTTGCTTCCACCTGGCAGCCACTTCAGTTTTATTTGTCAGCAAATTCCCTTGTTGGTCGTTGCACATGACGGGAGATGGCGCTGTCTTTCTCCGCACGCCATTAACAGACTCATAAAACCTCCGCATATCGTTCAGCTCCATTTTTTCCTGTGCCTCACTAATAACTTGTTCTTCGTACTCTTTTTTCTTCCTGCGGTGGGTTCGTTTTTCGGATGCTCTTGCTTCCTTGTACCGATCTCTATTCGATCGGGTACCCGACACCAACATCCGGCTTCTGGCAACGTTCTTCTCGTTTGTCACTCTCTGACACTCCACATCGAACCGTCCTGGGTCGCCTCTGTGCAGTGCCTACCACTTCTCGTGCTGTTGTGCTCACCGCTCCATGGATCGACTGCCATAGATCGTTGATGTTGTCGCTAACGTTGATTGCACTTATCCGTTCGTCGAGCTTCTGGCGGTACTCAGCCGATACTCCTTCCGCCGACAATCGCTGGATATTGTAACGCATCGTTCGCTGTGATCTTTCGTTCGATACAGCTGACAACCGTGATCGAATTTTACTGACAACGAGGTAGTGATCAGAGTCAATGTTCGGACCTCTGAATGTCCGCACATCGATAACATCCGAGAAATGGCGCCCATACACCAGAACATGGTCTATCTGGTTGCAAGTTTCACCATTTGGGTGTCTCCAGGTGTGCTTTCGGATGTTCTTTCGTGCAAAGTAGGTGCTACTGATGGCCATCCCCCTGGCAGCAGCAAAATTTACTAGCCGCAGGCCGTTGTCATTGGTAGCGGAGTGAAGGCTCTCCCTACCGATTATGGGACAGAAAAAGTCCTCTCTACCGTTAGCGTCTCCGATAACAATTTTCACGTCATGCTTTGGGCACTCTCCATAGGCTTTATCAAGACATTCATAAAACGTGTCCTTCACGTCGTCGGATTTATCGTTTGTCGGTGCGTAAACGTTGATTAGGCTGTAATTGAAGAATTTGCCCCGTATCCTCAACACACAGATTCGTTCGCTAATGGGTTTCCACCGCATCACTCGCTTCATCTGCTTGCCCATCACTACGAAACCAACTCCATGCTCTGCTTTTTCACCGCCGCTGTGATAGATGTTATACTTGAATGCAGTATTGGTCGTGGGGTCCTCGGCTCGGAATTCACGTTCTCCGGATCTAGGCCATCAGACTTCTTGAATAGCAGCCACGTTCACTCCAACCTTCTGCAGTTCACGAGCCAGAAGACTCACTCGTCCAGGTTTATTTAGGGTCCTGACATTCCAGGTACCGAGTTTCCAATCATAGTCCTTATTTCGTTGCCGGGTCGGTTGCCAAAAATAACGTTCTCTTTTTCTTCTATCTCCATTTTTCGTGGTATTTGAGAGGCTTCAGTAAGCTACCTTACCGGGGTCGCGTTACCTACATCGCGATGATGGGTCTGCCACCTTAGGTATAGCTGACGCAATATAGCATTTCGTTAATCAGCCACTGGGTACCAGACAGACGCTGTTTGAGCCGCACCTCCTGGTGAACAGACGCTCGAAGCGTACCTTCTCACTCTAGCTGATGTCAGAAGGACAACAGTGCCCAGGCTGCACAACCCTTAGCTGGCGGTCTTTTGTCATCGGACGACCCGTGGAAGCGTGAGATAGGGACTTGTGGGGACCAGAGCTCTGTTGGGCGCTTCTTCCTTGATGTCAATCCGCCATTTTGCAGCCCTCATTCACAAATTACATAACGCTAAAATAGATCATTTTCAACCCCCTCCCACCCCCTCGTAACGTGTTTTGTATGGAAGGGTTCTAAAATTTGTATGGGCCGTAACGCTCGGACAGACACCCTCCCACCCCCTAAAGCGTTATGTAATTTGTGAATGGGCCCTAACTTTACTTTCCTCCTCTGTATTTCCAGCCCAGTTCACCCATTAATATTTCACAAAACATATTCTATCTGCGAAATTCTTATAAATGTCCAAGTTATGCGACATTTCAGCGCTGTCGATGAAAATTAGCCGTCGGTCAAATTTCCGCCATTTGATATGTTTTGGTCGGTCCTTCAGTCGGATACCTTCAGTCGGTCATCTTAGAGTCATCAGCTATCGCCTCTTTCCTAATATTAATTCTAGTTTGGAATGATTTTTGTCACTGTATGTATTTAGTACTAGACATTTCCTTCGTATTCGCCTTTTTCATAAAATGATTCGGATAATCACAAGTTTGACAGAACCAATTAAACTCAAACCAAGATTTCGGGGTACAGTGATATCGTACTACAGATGTCAAGTTGTTCCCGGGTTGGTACCCCTATAAATAATTGTTTCGAATAATCCAGTAACAAACCACGTTGTAGAGATATCTACATTTTTAAGCACACAACCCGTAGTGCTTGAGTATATACGAGCCTATACCAAAATAACTAATGTGTATGCAATTGTGTTATAATAAATAATAGAAAATAAAATTAGGTTTGTCTTTAACCTTTTACGCCATAATCGAGAAATGCTTCCGATGTAAGTGAGTTTGACACAGAACCACCTGAACCAATTTTTCGGGGTGGTACACTGACAATGTACTGGAGACGTCAAGTTGCTCACGGGTTGGTTATATTATACCAAACAAATAATAATCTGTGATGAATGTATGATGCTGTTTTGTAGACCTAGGGAATGCACAAATGTCGATGTTACTACAAACACTCTACAGCCCCTATCAGTAGAAGATGACATAAAATAATTGAAATGTGCTGTGAACGAAATTGTCAACACGTTTGCCCAGGTTACTTGCAAACCAAATATTTACTTCTGCATCACATCCTCTTGCAACGCCAGTGTCGACGTCCACACTTCTTGACGGGACAAGTCAAGTGATCCCGCATGCTGGAACAATGGAACCGTCGTCGCATTTATCATTGCAAGAGACTGACTGTGAAACGTTTTCTACGTTTTAACTAATATAGACAGTAGTGCCACTGAGAATGATATTAGCGTAATGAACACTCTCAATGCTCCGTTGCCTCGCTGTTGCAATGTAGTGAAACTGGTGCCAAAATACAGAAACACTAACGAATTAGATTGTGTCATTTAAAACAGTGTTAAATTTTAATCTGAAGTCGATAGCAATGAATGCATCTAGATGGCCCAAAGGAATCAAATTTCGAGAGTTTGTGGATAGAAGAAACGAAGCTTGGAAACCTCCCGTATGATGGACTATGCTTGAACTTGTGATTTGAATCCTATTTGTATAGTTTGATTTTTGAAGATTATTTTGTCGCTAGTATGCTCCATGTTGTTTTTTGTATTCCATGATTTGAGATTATTTGTAAGATGTCAATTGATGATGTGTGTAAGTGAATATTATTTGAGTATATGTTTTTATAAGTGTTAGTATATGTTGATTTTGTTCAAATACTATAGTGTTAAGATATTCAATAAGACCAATGTGGGTCAGTTGAGTGTAAACAAATAAACAAATATAATATCATGTTTAAACGCTCGTGTTCTTGCTATGTGTAATTAATATCAGTCTTACAATCATTAACCATGTATGAAGATTATTAGTCCGCCCAATATTATTCGATATCGATAGTTGGAGAAATTATATGCGAAACATTTTAAACTTCTACGCTGTTCAAATCATTTTGATGGCAGCTTCATATTTCAAAAAAGTGCAGTTTCAATTTCAGCAAGTTGAGAATAAATAAAACACGGCAGTACCCAAGGCAGTACAAATATGTATTGATCACGAAAACATGCGTAGTTTTTTATTATAATATAAACATGTGATACGGTTAATTTAGAGGCCCAAAATCCGTTTTTATTAGATTGGTTATTGTGGATTTACTTGACCAATGGATTTGAAGGTCGGTTCACTTGCCTATTCCAAACGTTCCCTTTTGCAGCAAGGTTTGCCAAACTCAATAAAAGTTTGGTAGATTACCTTGTTTTTTGTTCCTTGTCTTGTCTTAGACGATCCCCACCAATGTGTATCCAAATGAGTGTCTAGTATAGGAACGAAATGCGTTCATATTTTATTTATACACTTGTTCTCGCACCACTTGTTTCTATCAAGGTTGTTGAAGTACAATCATGCTTCGTCCGGTTGCTATTGAGGAAAACACGGAAATAAATAATATCAGGAATTTTTTTTTTAATTTTCAGGACGCGCTCCAACTTTTGTAATATAAATATGTGCGTAATGCATTTTGTGATTATCAGATTAGCTAGACACACATCTGCTATGTGGCGCTAGCTTACATATATGCAATAATTTAGTGAAGTGGATATCTCGAGATCTATATAAGACTTAGAAAGATTTTGTCTTCTACAAAGTTGTTCGGGTAGCCATAACATTTATGATGGAGAATAGTTTAGTTTGGAATTCATACGCATAGCGGCGCTAGTGTAAAAAAAATAACCTGTTAGGTTAAATATTTCTAAATCCGTTAGAGTTAGAAAGTGGCCATCTTCTACAAAGTTATCCGAATTATCTGTTAGGTTGGTTATTATGTAAGATTGAGAAGGGGAGTCAAAACCAGAAGTTTAGTTTGAAACCGCAATACTCGTTGGCGCTCGAGTTGAGTCGAATCGAGTCAAGTACGAGATACTGAAGATGGCTTTACTGTAGAGGTCGGAATAAGTATCTGTCAAAGGTACAACGTACAAGTGGTGGAATTAAATGGAATTGTACGAACTCGTCTTATGACAAGTAACTTTGTAGAATACGGCAATATTCTGAAAATTCCAGATTTTGAGATATTTAACCTATCAGTTTATTTGTAAAACACAAGCGCCGCTAAGCGATTGTGTTTAAAACTAAACTTGCTTGCATCATGACGGTTTTGACCACCCGAACAACTTTGTAGAATACGGCAATTTTTTAAAAAAATGTTTTCGAAATATTTAACCTAGCAGGTTATTTCCACCAAGCGGTTATATTTTAATCTAAACCTGCGTTGGTCATAATGGTTTTGACCACCCGAACAACTTTGTAGAAAGCGACAATATTCAAAAAATTCCATATTTTGAGATCTGACCTATCAGGTTATTTCCAATACACTAGCGCCGCCAAGCGGTTGTATTATTAACTAAACTTGCTTTCGTCATGATGGTTTTAATCATCCGAACAACTTTGTAGAAGTCGGCAATATTCTTAAGATTTCAACTATCGAAATATCTAACCTTTTAGGTTATTTCCAATTCACTAGCGCCACCAATCGGTTGTATTTCAAATTAAACTTGTTTTCGTCATGATGGTTTTGACCACCCAAACAACTTTGTAGAAGACGCCAACATTCTAAAAATTCCAGATTTCGAGATATCTAACCTATCAGGTTATTTCATATGCACTAGCGCCTCCAATCAGTTGAAATCCAAACTAAACTAACCTCCATCTCAATGGTTTTTATGATGAATAACCGAACAATTTTTCAGAAGACGGCACATTTTTTATTTATGCGTTACTCTATATTTCCGTGTGATGGTTTGGCAACGGTTGGAGCGGGTCGCCAAATTTGCCTACTCGCTATTCACCGAAGGTTGCGTTTACATTTCCCAAACTCATTTACCAACGACCGGTGCGAGTTCGCGTCATGATAGAGGTTGCTATTTTGGCTTTATTTATGCACTGGTGGGGATCGTCTTACACTGTAAACTCGACAATACCCATTAAAGAGTTAAAAAGACCCATTTTTTCATGATATATGGAGCTGTCAAAATAATGGGTACTTTGAAATTTTTGATAATGTGTATTTTTACCTCATTTGGAAGTTACAATATTTTACCCATTAATGGGTGAAAATTTACTTGAGGATTTTTGTGACAACCAATTGAGTGGAAAACCGGAGAAGCTGACGAGATTTCGTGTGAATTAAATGTAAGTTTTATTTTTGCTCAATTTAGCAGCTAACGGCGTTTCAATTTGTTTCGCTGAATGATAGAAACCATCACCGGACAGGATGTGATTCCGCCTCTACAAATGATGAGGCCACACAGGTTCGGTTTCGCGATGATGAAGTCCGTTTCTACCGCACACCTATGAACCGCTGGATCCGGTGATGAAAAAGAAGCCTGTTTGGTGGGATTTTGCTACCCGGAAAGTAATGGTGAACCCGGAAAGTAATGGCTACACCGGCCAACAGACAGTATCGCCAGTCAGGACGAATATCCGCCTCTATTGGATCTACAGACAAAAAGTGAACTTCCTCATGTAAATTATAATGCCATTTAGACTTTTAATAAACGTTACGATTATATTCCTCATAAATAATTTCTTTTACTATGCGATTGATGGTTTGAATATTAATTTCTGAATTCTGCTGTTTCTGAAAAAAATAAGGGGTAAATTTTACACATTGTCCAAGAAAGCTGTTGTTCAATAGTGGGTAAAAATCACGCGTTAATTTGACGTACAGACGGTTTACTCATTAATGAGTAAACGACGTTTACTCTTTTAATGAGTTGAACTATTTAACTTCATAATGGGTACTTTTTTACCCATTAAAGAGTACTTTGGTGGCACAGTGTAGCACATGCACAGCCAGTACTGAAAAGCATCCTGGAAATGTCGGTTGTATCCCCGAGCATTTTCTTGTCTGCATTAATATTTGCAGCATATCATAAATATGACACAAGTATTAAAACGGCCAGGCCCACCGTGCAGGCTTGAACTTGGGAGAAAATCCAGAACTCCCCGGCAATCAGACTATTTAGTAATAAATAGCATGATCAGCGAAGAGTTTTGAATCTACGAAAGGAAGAAACGAGGACAGCCGTACCAACCGTTTCACATTCAGGGGGAAAGATGATTGACGAATCGTTGGGAGTGACTTTGCTTAGAAGATTAATGTACACTCCATGGGTCCTCGACGTCTTGGGATGAGACACAGTTTTCAGTCTAGTGCCTTGGCTTATTTATTTGAGTTGAAGTTGAATCATTTCTTGAGCACGACGAAACACCGCCTCTGACGCCAAATGCCTGGATGAAAAGCTTAAATTCTCTGTTCCCTAATCTTAATCCCCGCCCATCCTTAAACATTGTAAGCCTAACCTCGAGTCACTACGAGTACGTTGGCTTCTAACCCTCTCTTACTAACTTAATAAAAAATGATATTGACCTCGATAACAGTAATTGGTATGAACTAGCCTTGCATAAGAGGTAGAATACCAAAAAATAATACCAACATTAGCAAAATACTTAAGGCATAACAGATACTTCATTATTAAAGTAATTTCACTTCCTCGGGTATGTTTTAGGATTTTTCAGTTAACCAGCCTTGAGATGGGAGGTTAACCAGCCTTATAGGAAGGGTATTCTGAGAAACGGTTTCTTTTTCTCAAAAAGGTGATGTATAAACCGTCTTTCATGAAAATCCTAAAAATAGTGCGCAAACTAAACAGTTTTGAGCCAATATAGAACTGGATGTGTCCCGCAGTAAACAACAACATTCGTACCCATGGAAACACCGTTTTATGAATGCATTGTGGCAAGCAAATTCTATATGTGGAGGGTGTCCTTTTCATTTGTGAAGGGACATTGCACTAACCGTTGTCTATGTAGATTTTCAGTTCTTGTTCTGAATCCAGTCTGTTCAATTCAGTTTTTCGTTTGAAGTGACAAGAAAGTTTCAGTGGCCTAAAGCAGACTGCATTGAAGGTGAGTAATACGCCGTTGGTTTCAGGATAATAATGTGTGTTTAAGACCGAATATCAGCGTTAAAATTCTCTATATATTGCATATTTATGAATTTTGTTCCATTTCTGAATCATCGCAATATGATCTTTGATTGAATATAACAAATTTAGATAAAACATCACAAATTGAAACAATCTGGGTTACGTAATACCTACTAGATCTCAGTAGCCCGTGCATACTTCTATAACGTTTCAACTTGGCCTAGCTTGAAGTTTGCGTCAATCAAATGCTCATTGCGAGGAGAAAGGTCGACAAACTGCAGCGTGCGTTCTGCATAGCGTGCGTGTGTGCGTCCTTCGAAGTGCAACGAAATTTCTACTGCACCAGCTGTTGTATATCTACCTGAAGGACCCTCTTGCCATAATTTCCCCCCAGAAACGACGTTCCCACGCAACACATACGATTAGCATTTTGGTAATGACGGTGACGTTGGCGGCACCCCGTTTTCTATGAGTTTGTTTTTCTTTTCGGTGCGCTCAATTTGAACAACGTCATCGCAATTGAAGTTATTTAGGTGGTCTAGTTACAGGACAAACTATTCAGTTTGCTCAATCTGTATCGATTTTTCGCTCAGTTTATTGTTTTCCATACACCATCAACAGCAGGGCAAATAATAGTGTTCGATGCGGGTCGTGAAGTCCTTGGTATTCAGATGCGCCTAATATTAATCGCGTGCAACAGCTTATTCAGTTCGTGTAGCATTAAAGATATTTTGCTTCGACCTTGAATGACTCCCAAATAAACAAATTATAAGTTCTGGTATCTATATACCGTGGGGCATCGAAATCCGTACACTTAAGCACCTTAGTATATGAAAAAGTCATTAGAAAATAGGAATTAAATGTAAATGAAACGTTCGCCATTGACACAGGATCATGAAGGCTTCTACTTTTGAAGTGATTCACATTTACTCATTAAAAATTACGGAAAACATGATAAAATGATGAATAAAATCAACTACTCCTGGCTCGAAATCCGTCCACCGTGGACGGATTTCGAATCAAAGGATCAAAATCCGTACAGCTATTTTTTAACTAAATATTTAAACTGAAGCAGTCTGATTGACTAAACTACCACTGTAAATAGTTCGATACGCACCTTGAGAAGCGATCCCTTCGATTTGTATTCCGCTTATCTTATGTAATGATTCGCAATTAGCAATGAAACACAGTTACTTTTGGTGCAATAATGCTCTACCCGAAAACAAAATGGCGGCAAAAACTGCGCGTTTGGTGGGTGGCGATTTGTTTTTGATTTTTGTTGTTTTAATTTCAAAGCCTTCTTTCCATTTCTATATCCTAAAAGCTTACTATCAAGTATCTGAACAGGACAAGATAAATTATTTCTACATTAATTACTTTTATCCCCCTTTAATTTATTGATATCTCATGAGGTCATGGTCTCATCTTCCAGGACCTACTGATTACCTTCGAGGTTTCTGTGAATGAGGACATTTAGCACTAAATCCAGTCATTCGATTTTTGATCAGGAAGCGAAGTGTGAATATAAAATGGTCCATTGACGGCTCTGACCGCTTCCAAGACCCACGGATTGCTCCTGGAGAATCTGTGTAAGGGGACATCTTATTTTAAGCATCATAACCAGTCATTCGACGTCTCTTTTCTAGTGGTTTCGATTAGGAATCGAGTAATAAATATAAAAGGGACCATTGAGGGCTCTGACCGCTTTCTGGACCTACAGCTTGGCCCAGGAAACCTGTGGAAGGGGACATTTTAGTTTTGGCACCAAAACTAGTCATACAACGGCTCTGTTTTCATGGCTTTGGATCAGGAAGCGAAGTATGAAGTAGGCAGGTTCCCCGTGAGCTATCCGTAGGTCCAGAAAACGGCCAAAGCCGTCAATGGTCCATTTCTTGTTCATACTTCACATTCTGATTGAAATCCATGAAAAAAGAGCCGTCCAATGATTGGTTTTTGTGCTAAAACTAAAATGTTCCCTTCCACAGTTCTCCCTGGGCAATCCGTAAGTCCTGGATGCGGTCAGATCCATTAAGGTGATTATACAATCAGGCCATGTGGTGAATTTCAAATTCACCACACGGGTTTCTACTCCTATTATCAAAAGTTCAAATCTAGCGTAATAATTGTCGTACAATGCTGAAATTAAAGTCGATTGTTTAGCATGAATAAGCAAACAATCTACGGATGTTTCATCCCCATGGGGGTTATGGTTCTCTCAATTCGTGCTCTTGAAAAATCACTAGAACAAGCACGTGGTTTCCAAGATGGCCGATTTGTGGCTTTGTTGTATAACCACCTTAATGGTCCAATTTATACTCAATATTGTTTTTTTTTGCTAAAACTAAAATGTCCCCTTCCACAGTTCTCCGGGGGCAATCCGTAAGTCCTGGAAGCGGTCAGATCCATTACCGCTTCGCTTTCTGATCAAAAATCAGGAAAAAAGCCGTCGAGATATTGGTTTTGGTGCTGCTTTCCACTGGTTTTCCGGGGGGAATCTGTAGGTCCTGAGAGCGGTCAGTGTCATCAATGGTAAATTTTATATTAATACTTTGCTTATATTAAAGAAGAGCTGTCGAATGATTGATTTTAGTGTAAAAACTAAAATGTCCCCTTCCACAGGTTCCTCGGGGGCAACCAGTAGGTCCTGGAAGCGGTCAAAGCTGTCAATGGTCCTTTTATATTTATACTTTGCTTCCTGATCGAAAACCTATAAAAAGAGCCGTCGAATAACTGATTTTAGTGCTAAAACTTTTATGTTCCTTTTCACAGGTTCCCCGGGGGCAATCCTTGTGTCCTGGAAGCGGTAAGAGCCGTCAATGATCCATTTTATTTTCGTACTTCGCTTCCTAATCGATAACCATGAATGAAGAGCTATCGAATGGCTGGTTTTGGTGCTAAAACTAAAATGTCCCCTTCCACAGGTTCCTCGGGGCAAATCCGTAGATCTTGGAATCGGTCAGAGCCGTCAATGGACCATTTTATATTCATACTTCGCTTCATGATCGAAAACCATGAAAAAAGAGCCGTCGAACGACCGGTTTTGGTGGTAAAACTAAAATGTCCCCTTCCACAGGTTCCCCGGGGGCAATCCTTGGGTCCTGGAAGCGGTCAGAGCCGTCTATGATCCATTTTATTTTCGTACTTCGCTTCCTGATCGATAACCATGAATGAAGAGCTGTCGAATGGCTGGTTTTGGTGCTAAAACTAAAATGTCCCCTTCCACAGGTTCCTCGGGGCCAATCCGTAGATCCTGGAATCGGTTAGAGCCGTCAATGGACCATTTTATATTCATACTTCGTTTCCTGATCGAAAACCATGAAAAAGAGCCGTCGAACGACCGGTTTTGGTGGTAAAACTAAAATGTCCCCTTCCACAGGTTCCCCGGGGCCAATCCGTAGATCCTGAAAGCGGTCAGAGCCGATAATGGACCATTTTATATTCATACTTCGCTTCCTGATCTAAAATCATGAAAAAAGAGCCGTCGAATGACTGGTTTTGGTGGTAAAACTAAAATGTCCCCTTCAACAGGTTCCCCGGGGCCAATCCGTAGATCCTGGAAGCGGTCAGAGCCGCCAATGGACCATTTTATATTCATACTTCGCTTCCTGATCGAAAACCATGAAAAAAGAGCCGTCGAATGACTGATTTTGGTGCTAAAACTTAAATGTCCCCATTCACAGGTTCCCCGGGGACATCCCAGCGACTCCAGGATCCGTTTATTCAATTGGTTTTTCATTCTGGACACATTAGAGCCCTTCTAGAATAAAATCATAGTGGCCGATCTATCAAAAAGCGAGATTCAAATGAAGTTGTGGCCTGACCCCTTTGATAAGTATCGATCGGAACCGATTTTAAAGAAATGGCCATATCTCACTTGATTCTGGTCCGATTCCAAATCTCAATATATGGTTCCAATCAGCAAGAGCCCTACTTCATTTGTGGTTACTAATATTATTCAATTTTTAACCACAACTTCTCCTAATATCCACTTCAAATTTACGGTTTTGAACCTACCTCCGAAAAACCCGGAATATCTCCGGAATCCGGTGGCCATAGTCGGTTCCATGGACATACCGTCAAACTGCATTAATTTTCTAGTTCGGGCATGCCTGAATTGTCAAAATCGGATGATAACTAAGATAGTTACAACACATCTAATTTTACCCAAAATTAGCCTATCCTAATTATTTTGTCCATCCCCTGTATGTATCTCCGCCTCATTATTTACCTACCACACTTGATTTCGAATTAGTTTTGTTTTTTTATTTGGTCCGGTACTCTGAAACGTTATTCGTAATAATTTGACAAATTTTCTGACTTCCAAACGTTGTCTTATTCCGTCTTTGGTATTGAACCCAGGATGCCATTTAGTCCTATTTCATTGATTTCAATCTCAAAATTCTCTCGAGAATCTCGAGCTCATTCAGTAGCCGCTAGTTTGCGAAGGCCGACGGAGGTCATAAGTTTTCAGAACATTGTAAATTAAGTCGGGCGGTTTAATCCCCGGAATATAGGCAATTAGCTTTGATTGAACAAAAATAATCAGAAGATTTTTAAAAATTGAGATTTACGTAAAACCAGTCAAATCAAGGCACGTTACATTTTTTATGGAAAGAATCCTAGTCGGAAAACGCATTAGGTATAAGTGAAAAAAAAAATTTTTTTTTGCGCTCTTGTTCCCTTGGAAAAAAAAACACAATTTCGTAAAAAATCCAAAAACCAAATATACAGAAAGACAGAGCATTTTTCACGCTAATACAGGAAAAAATATATCTTTGTCGTATTTTTATCTAATTATAACTGAAAATCCTTCTTCCACTCGAAACTCAAAACGATCTGTTCTTAAAAAAACCTGTTCTCAATTTGACATTTAAATTTATGTATGGTTCAAATTCATCTGGGGTGTTACTAGGTAGCAAATACAGCCAGCAGGGACTATGTCCAAGGGCTTAACGATCCCTCCCCAGGCCATCTGCGAGTTGTGGCGCCTGCCTAGGATGTGGTGGGGTTTGACAGTGGGCCCTGTTAAACCTCTATAAAAAGCTGCATGTATCCGCAAGTAGGCTCTGCCAAAGCGACCGTGTGCCGCTCAAAGCGCACAAGCCCAAGTCCTGGTGTTAGGTGGGACGCTAAACAGCCCTGACACGACGGCCCTCCGACGAGACCGGAGGTTTGCGCAGGCCCAATAAACCGCCTTTAAAAACAACTATTACGAACGACATAGAAGATAATACGACTCGATGCAATCGGCAACGACCTAGGCGACGAATAAAGGATCACGATTGGAAGCTTGGAACATGGAACTGCAAGTCGCTAGGCTTCGCAGGTTGCGACAGGATAATCTACGATGAATTACATCCCCGCAACTTCGATGTCGTAGCGCTGCAGGAAATCTGATGGACAGGACAGAAAGTGTGGAAAAGCGGGCATCGAGCGGCTACCTTCTACCAGAGCAGTGGCACCACCAATGAGCTGGGAAAGATGCGCCAACGTGTGATTGGGTGGCAGCCAATCAACGCAAGGATGTGCAAGCTGAGGATAAAAGGCCGTTTCTTCAACTATAGCATCATCAATGTGCACTGCCCACACGAAGGGAGATCCGACGACGAGAAAGAAGCGTTCTATGAGCAGACATACGATGGATGCCCACTGCGAGACTTCAAAATCGTTATCGGTGACATGAACGCTCAGGTAGGAAGGGAGGAAATGCATACCGTATCGAACGACAACGGCCAACGATGCATAAACTTTGCAGCCTCCCGCGGAATGGTAGTCCGAAGCACTTTCTTTCCCCGCAAGGATATCCACAAGGCCACATGGAAATCACCTAATCAAGTAACGGAAAACCAAATCGATCACATTCTAATCGACGGTAAATTCTTCTCCGACATCACGAACGTACGCACTTACCGCAGTGCGAATATTGAATCCGACCACTACCTCGTTGCAGTATTTCTGCGCTCAAAACTCTCGACGGTGATCAACACGCGTCGGAGCCGTCCGCCGCGGCTAAACATTGGGCGGCTACAAGACGGTAGACTAGCCCAAGACTACGCGCAGCAGCTGAAAGTGGCACTCCCAACGGAG
This sequence comes from Armigeres subalbatus, assembly GCF_024139115.2. Classification (NCBI taxonomy): domain Eukaryota; kingdom Metazoa; phylum Arthropoda; class Insecta; order Diptera; family Culicidae; genus Armigeres; species Armigeres subalbatus. The sequence goes on from NC_085139.1 coordinate 90,866,988, forward strand.
GAGCAGCTAGGCGCAGCATCTCTTGAAGATGGCTGGAGAGATATTCGATCCGCCATTGGAAGCACCGCAACCGCTGCACTAGGCACGGTGGCTCCGGATCAGAGAAACGACTGGTATGACGGCGAATGTGAGCAGTTAGTTGAGGAGAAGAATGCAGCATGGGCGAGATTGCTGCAACACCGCACGAGGGCGAACGAGGCACGATACAAACGGGTGCGGAACAGACAAAACTCGATTTTCCGGAGAAAAAAGGGCCAGCAGGAAGATCGAGACCGTGAAGAGACGGAGGAACTGTACCGCGCTAATAACGCGTGAAAGTTCTATGAGAAGTTGAACCGTTCACGTAAGGGCCACAAGCGTGAGGTGATCCAAAGGTGGCGGCAGCACTACGAAGAGCACCTGAACGGCGATATGGCAGACAACGGTGGCGGTATGGTAATGAACCTAGGAGCACGCGCGAAGGACATGCGACTTCCGGCTCCGAATCTCCAGGAAATCCAGGAGGAGATTGACCGGCTGAAAAACAACAAAGCCCCTGGAGTTGACCAACTACCAGGAGAGTCGTTTAAACACGGTGGTGAAGCACTGGCTAGAGCGCTGCACTGGGTGATTACCAAGGTTTGGGGGGATGAGGTTCTGCCGCAGGAGTGGATGGAAGGTGCCGTATGTCCCATCTACAAAAAAGGCGATAAGCTGGATTGTAGCAACCACCGCGCCATCACATTGCTGAACGCCGCCTACAAGGTACTCTCCCAAATGTTATGCCGTCGACTAACACCAATTGCAAGAGAGTTCGTGGGGCAGTACCAGGCGGGATGTATGGGTGAACGCTCTACCACAGACCAGGTGTTCGCCATACGTCAGGTATTGCAGAAATGCCGCGAATACAACGTGCCCACACATCATCTATTTATCGATTTCAAAGCCGCATATGATACAATCGATCGGGACCAGCTATGGCAGCTAATGCACGAAAACGGATAAACTGATACGGTTGATCAAGGCGACGATGGATCGGGTGATGTGCGTAGTTCGAGTTTCAGGGACATTCTCGAGTCCTTTCGAAACACGTAGAGGGTTACGGCAAGGTGATGGTCTTTCGTGTCTGCTATTCAACATCGCTTTGGAGGGAGTAATACGAAGGGCAGGGATTGACACGAGTGGTACGATTTTCACGAAGTCCGTCCAGTTATTTGGTTTCGCCGACGACATTGATATCATGGCACGTAACTTTGAGAGGATGGAGGAAGCCTACATCAGACTGAAAAGCGAAGCTAAACGGATTGGACTAGTCATCAACACGTCGAAGACGAAGTACATGATAGGAAGAGGCTCAAGAGAGGTCAATGTAAGCCACGAGTTTCTATCGGTGGTGACGAAATCAAGGTGGTTGAAGAATTCGTGTACTTGGGCTCACTGGAGACCGCCGATAACGATACCAGCAGAGAAATTCGGAGGCGCATAGTGGCTGGAAATCGTACGTACTTTGCACTCCGCAAGACGCTCCGATTAAATAGAGTTCGCCGCCGTACCAAACTGGCTATCTACAAAACGCATATAAGACCGGTAGTTCTCCACGGACACGAGACCTGGACGATGCTCGTGGAGGACCAACGCGCACTGGCAGTTTTTGAAAGAAAAGTGTTGCGTACCATCTAAGATGGGTTGCAGATGGCGAACGGTACGTGGAGGAGGCGAATGAACTACGAGTTGCATCAGCTGTTGGGAGAACCATCCATCGTTCACACCCAAAAATCGGAAGACTGCGGTGGGCCGGGCACGTAGCCAGAATGTCGGACATTAATCCGGTGAAAATGGTTCTCGAAAGCGATGAAAGATCTCCATCCTGAGCGTTGCCCAGCTATTACTTTAGCCTGTTGCCAGGTTAGATTTCGGTCGACTTCTTTTATTTCTTTATTGAGGCTTCGCCGCCATGAGCCTCTGGGCACATAACATATGTGTAACTCGGGTAGCAAAAGTTGTACCCTTATAACAGATTGAATGTGTTATACGGAACATCGAAACGTCAAAAGATATGGTATAACAGTATTGAATTAGCAAGGGGTCGCGTGATTTTTACTGTTTACCTGATTATTATTCACACCAGAATTAGCCAAATATTTTTTTTAGATTACAACGTGGTGGAATAAAATTGAATAGTACTAAAATCGTCTTATGACAGGTAAAGACAATCCACAAAAAAGGCCTAATAATTTTCTTATTGTTTTACAGTTTTATAACCCAACACTTCCATATTGATGGTTTAAAGTGCTGATGTTGATGTAAATATTATCTCTGAATAATAAAAATCAAATGGTATCCGCATCACTCAAAAACGGCTGGATGAATTTCCTTCATTCCTTCAGCAGATTCGTTGTCGTTTCCGACGGGCTTATATGATATATCCTCATGCGAAAATAATGAGATTTGTATGGAAATTTCGCATGGGCAGTTCACAACGCACACGTTTTCCTACTTTGCAGTAGAACGTCTGCCGGGTCGACTAGTTGGTAATAAAATTCACCGATCTTGAGGAAAGACAGCTCGTTTTGTATTCGTTGATCTTGATGTCACCGTTTACCGGGCACTGTGAATCAGAAAAGTAAGCAGCAATGCAACTCTAAAAGTCAACCATTGCAAGCCGAATATACATTGCACTTGCCACGAGTTCATGCGGACTTTATTGACATTTTTGCATAAGGTTCGAGTAGCACAGGTTCGTCTTAGCTAACGAGTTGGTAAAGTGGCAGGAGAAAGCAATTGATGGAATTTTAATTTAAAGTAGGGAACTATATTTTCGTTTATTTATTGTTCTAGCAATTACTGCTACAATATCAAGATGGAGGTCTAGGATAGAAAAGGAAACGACATGGCCTATGAGGCAGAAGCGGTAACAATATGACTACCAAGCCCACTAGACACAGAAGAAGATGAAGAAGACGACGCACATAGTAAAGAAACTCTCTGTTATTGAGCTAAAACCTTTCTGCATAACCATGCAAAATTGTCAAATAAAAGAATCGAACTTCGTTGCCTCAAATAGTTAACATAGACCATTGGTTCATTGAATATAAAAATGATTACAGTCAAACCTCCATGATGTTCTATGACTCGATATCGGACCATGGAAGCAGATTATGCCATATGAAAACAATATTTTCTGGGTTACTGTGATGGTCCCTCCAAAGAGCTTTGCAAGGATTTTCTATTCCACATCTCGATATTTCCATGAATCGACTGTTCCTTTTAAATATCGACTCGTTAAGGTCAGTTACAATCATTATAAAATTATATGATTATTTATGATTATTAATATAAAAACCAATCTATGTATGTATGTTCGCTAACTACTTCTGAACCACTAGGCCGAATCCACCCAAATTTGGTACACACGTTCTCTATCCTCAGGGGAAGTTAACAAAGGGGGTGGGAGGGTCATTTAGGAAAGGGGAGGGTTTTGTTTAGAAAACGAACAATTATGTGTAACTTTCATCTCCCAGGACCGATTTCAACCAAATTTTGTACACATATTCACTATAAGGAAACAATCATATGAGAGATTTTGGGAAAGGGGAGGGTCTGGAGGGAGGGTATTGTTCAGAAAACGGGTAATTTAGAGTAAATTCTGAACCCCTGCACCGATTTCAACCAAATTTGATACACATTCTCTACCCTAAAGAAAAAGATAACAAATGGGGTGGGGCGGTCATTGTAAAAAGAGGGAGGGTATGGGGGAGGGGTTGTCTTTATAAAACGAGCAATTCAGTGTTACTCCCAACTTCCAGTACCCATATCAACCAAATATTGTACACGTATTCACTAAGAGAAGTCGATCACATGGAAGTGTAATTTGGGAAAGAGGGAGGGTCTGGGGAGGGTATTGTTCAGAAAACAGGCAATTCAGTGTTTCTTTTGAACCCCTGGACCGCTTTCATCCAAATTTGGTACACACATTCTCTATCCTAAGGAGAAAATAACAAAGGGGTGGGATGATCATTGGGAAAAGGGAGGGTAAGGGGAAGGGTTGTCTTTAGAAAAGAGCAATTCAGTGTAACACCCAACTCCCAGGACCAATTTCAGCCAAATTTGGTGCACACATTTTCTATTCTAAGGAGAAGATAACAAAGAAGGTGGGAGGGTCATTTTGGAAAAGGGAAAGTTATGGGGAAGGGGTTGTCTTTAAAAATGAGCAATTCAGTGTAACTCCCAGGATAAATTCCAACCAGATTTGGTACACTTATTCTCTATTTTTGGAAGATGTTTATTGAAAAGGTAGGGCCAAACAAAGATATAAAAATATATTGATACAAAGGTTCAATTCTATGAGCGGTAGATCTACCTCTGTGGGTTTCGTGCTACAGCATTGGACATTTTAATTCTATAATTTACTTTTCAGTCCCTAGCAAAGCCGGATACATATAGCTATTAGCTATCTATATATCTCGGATACTTATTCAACGTATGTGACGTATGTGATTTTGTAAACAAAAATTTAAACGTTGATTTCTGCAATCTGATAGCACTCCCACGCAAACTATCGCCACATACAGGTAGGGGGAGGTTTCGGCTACATGTTCGTTGTATTGGTTTGCGTAGGAGTGTCATCATATTTGACAAATCGACGTATGCATCTTTGTTTACAAAATCACATACGTCGTTTTGAATAAGTTGCCGAGATATATAAACTCAATGTTTGTATGTTTGTGTGTGTGCTCCAGCCTAACTTCTGAACCCATTATTGTATTGTTTAGTTATCGATCAATTCAACCATTTATCGAAATCATGGTTTGCCCAACGTAAAAGCAATGATTAATGTGTTTCCTTCTGGATGGTGAATGTGATCCCTTCTTTAAAATAGACGTTTGCTCGGAATAAGGCATCGGTGGATGTTTGTCCTTCTTTAGAAATAGACGTTTGCCCGGAATATGGCGATTATGGATTCGCTCCCTTTTCCAAAATCAGTCAATGTTTTCAAATGAAATCTGCCTTCTTTTGATCAAATGATGAAGTATCGATAAGATAACGCAATTATCCTGTTGACCAATTGGTTTATTCATTTTCCGATTGTGAAAAAAAAAACTGCGAATCAAACTGGCAATTCCGAGCAAGGCCGGGTACATAAAGCTATATATTGATACAAAGGTTCAATTCTATGAGCGGTAGATCTACCTCTGTGGGTTTCGTGCTACAGCATTGGACATTTTAATTCTATAATTTACTTTTCAGTCCCTAGCAAAGCCGGATACATATAGCTATTAGCTATCTATATATCTCGGATACTTATTCAACGTATGTGACGTATGTGATTTTGTAAACAAAAATTTAAACGTTGATTTCTGCCATCTGATAGCACTCCCACGCAAACTATCGCCACATACAGGTAGGGGGAGGTTTCGGCTACATGTTCGTTGTATTGGTTTGCGTGGGAGTGTCATCATATTTGACAAATCGACGTATGCATCTTTGTTTACAAAATCACATACGTCGTTTTGAATAAGTTGCCGAGATATATAAAACTCAATGTTTGTATGTTTGTGTGTGTGCTCCAGCCTAACTTCTGAACCCATTATTGTATTGTTTAGTTATCGATCAATTCAACCATTTATCGAAATCATGGTTTGCCCAACGTAAAAAGCAATGATTAATGTGTTTCCTTCTGGATGGTGAATGTGATCCCTTCTTTAAAAATAGACGTTTGCTCGGAATAAGGCATCGGTGGATGTTTGTCCTTCTTTAGAAATAGACGTTTGCCCGGAATATGGCGATTATGGGTTCGCTCCCTTTTCCAAAATCAGTCAATGTTTTCAAATGAAATCTGCCTTCTTTTGATCAAATGATGAAGTATCGATAAGATAACGCAATTATCCTGTTGACCAATTGGTTTATTCATTTTCCGATTGTGAAAAAAAAACTGCGAATCAAACTGGCAATTCCGAGCAAGGCCGGGTACATAAAGCTAGTGATTATTATAAAATTGATTATTAACATAATTATACAATTAATCTTTTGAAACTCTGTAATTAACTATGAAATATTTAGAACATAAAACTTCGATTTATTATACTACAGTAACACCAAACTTTTGAATGAAGTATTACAATATTGGTTCACAATACCAGTGTTTTGCTGTTTGAACAATAAATGTAATCAATGTTTCCCCTTATCCGTATAAATTTGGAAACGTTATTACCAGAATATTATCAAGCAATTTGTCAAGTTATTCAAACTAACCTAATGTTCAGTTAAAGCGTATTAAGTAAATCAGTGTTGAAACAGCGACGTCGTCCCGCGAGTTTGCTTTCGTATACTTGGTTTATGATTTAGGTTAAAGGATTTACATATATTCAACATTGCAGTCTATACGGTATAAAAGTATTAACAAGAATGACATCTAGTCAATAATAAAACTTTAGTTTTGAAAACTGTTTGGTTTTTTTTCTCATTTCATTTCGCAACTCATTTTTGCAACTTGTAAACCAACATTGGTGTATCCCTCGCCATCCTTTTGAAAAAGCCGAAAACTGCATATTTAAAGATTAGTTTCTAATGTAGAACAGTTTGAAACGAAATCTTAATTAACACTTTTTAAAAAAACTTCAATTTTCTTCAATTCATACACAAACTTATTGAACCGGTCTTAGGATCATTTCTTTTTCGATACTAGTAATCGGAAAAAAAAGAAATTGTTATAAAATCGCCTGAAAATAGCTGTTTTAGATACAGAAAATGTCGATATTGATTTTATATCTTGTCCATTGCTGTGAGAAGCGCAGAAGAAATTTGGTTTCGGATAGTATCCCCCATTTCTCGATAATGTTTAAAATATATGCATGCTAAAGCTGAATTTCTCCACACATCGGTTGTCTATCCTGATCTTTGTACTCTTTGAAAAAAAGTGTTCTAATTTTCTGATCATATGGTATTTGTTTACATTTGAGAATGACAGAACGATGTTCCCGACGCTCGTTATAACAGTTTTGGCCCACCGAAAGGGGGTCAACTTTTTGATAGGGATTTTGTTCGAAGATCCACTTATGTTATGTGCTCTGGGTCTGCCTCTGCTGCGATGTTTACAGATTTCGTTTCCGCCCCTACGTAGAGTGTGGCCGACCCCACCCCACTTCCGATCCCGAATTTCTGTTGCTATCGGCCTCTGATGACAACGACGATGGAGCTCGTTGTTTGAGATCCAGTTGTGAGGCCACCAAAGGCAGCCCATGCTTTCTTGATCCGTGCGCCTATGTCGATCTTGGTATCTCCGTCTGACGCCATTTGGCTACCAAGATATTGGAAGCTTTCAACATTCTCCACTGGTTGCCCGGCTACTGTGAAACTGGAAGGGGTCACCGTGTTTACATCCAACGATTTGGTTTTGTTGACGTTATTGACTAAACCTGCCGTAGATGAGCGCTCGGCAAGGTCGTTGAGCTTACTCTGCATGTCAGAGTGCCGTTTAGGTGCTCCATGGTAATAGGCTGCCATAGCAGCCCGCGGTTTGGTTCACGGTCAATCGCATCTACCAGAATATCGTCGATTACGATGAGGAACAGTAACGGTGATAGAATACATCCTTGCCTCACACCAGTTACGACCCGAATAGAGTTGGACAAAACCCCATTGTGCAGCACTCTACACGAGAAAGCTTCTTACTGTGTCTCGATGAGGCCGATGATTTGCTCAGGAACTTCCTTGCGTCTCAGGGCGCCCCACATATTCTCGTGATTGAGACGGTCGAAGGCTTTTTCGTAGTCAATGAATTCCAAGTAAAGGGACTCTTGGAATTCGTTGCCCTGCTCCAAAATGATACGGAGCGTGACCATATGGTCCACACAGGATCTTCCGGCACGGAATCCGGCCTGCTGCCGCCGGAAAGTCGCATCAATCTTCTCCTGAATCCGGGCTAGGATAATTTTGCATAGAACTTTGAGAACGGTACACAGCAACATAATGCCTCGCCAGTTATCGCATACAGTCAGGTCACCCTTTTTGGGTACGTTCACTAAGATACCTTGCATCCAGTCGACCGGAAAAGTTGCGGTATCCCAGATATTACGAAATAAACGATGCAGTAGTTGAGCGGATGTCATGGGGTCAGCTTTGAACATCTCGGCTGATATGCGATCGACTCCTGGGGCTTTATTCGATTTCATGCTTTGGATGGCTGTTTGAATCTCTAGCAGTGATGGAGCTTCGGTATTGACGCGTGTTATACGTCGGGTCCTAGGTAGATCATGCCGACGTGATGGTAGCCTGGCTGGCACTTGAAAAAGTTGTTCGAAGTGGTCGAACCAGCGTTTCAGTTGGTCAGTTGGGTCGGTCAATCGTCTTTCACAGGCATCGTTGCATTCATCTTCGCCCGCTTAAGCGTCGTGAGATATCGTAGAGGAGGCTAATGTCCCCGGTTGCTGCGGCTCTCTCTCCTTCGTCGGCCAGAGAGTCTGCCCACGCTCGCTTGTCCCATCGATATGAGCATTTTACTTTCTTCTCAAGAGCCGAGTATCGTTGACGGGCTAAAACTTTGGCTCCTCTGGTTTTTGATCGCTCTATCGCGGCTTTGGCTTCTCTTCGCTCCTCTATCTTCCTCCAGGTCTTATCGGTGATCCATTGTTTTCTCTGGGTGCGCAGTTCGCCCAGATTGTTCTCGTTGGTGGCGATGAAGGCATTCTTGATGGCAATTCATTGGTCTTCCACGCTGCCACCTTCCGGAATATCTGCAGCACGCGTCTCCAATTCTTTAATGAAGGACCGTTTCACCGTGGCATCTTCCAGTCGGCGTGTGTTGAATCGTCGTCCAACCCTTTCCTCCTGCCGATGAATCCGCGCAATGCGCAGGCGTATTTCGCCGATGATCAGACGCGATATCGGCACTACGTTTATTCCGTACATCAAGAAGGCTCCGTTTCCATTTTCGCCTGATGCAGATGTGGTCAATTTGATTTCCTGTGAAGCCGTCACGGGAGACCCACGTGACCTTGTGAACCGGTCGATGAGGCAAGAGCGATCCCCCGATCACCATGTCGTTATTACCACAAAATTCTGCGAACAGCTCTCCGTTTTCGCTCATTTCTCCGAGACCATGGCGTCCCATAATGCGCTCATGGTTCGAGTTGTCCGATCCGATCTTCGCATTGAAGTCGCCCAAACAGATCTTGATATCACCCTTCGGAATTGTATCCACGACGGCATTGAGTTGACTGTAGAAGTTCTCTTTGTCTTGCAGATTGGCAGCATCGGTTGGCGCATAACATTGGATTATAGTAAGGTTTGGGACCCGTGTTCTAAATCTGGCAACGATTATCCTTTCACTTATAGGTTCCCACTTCATAAGCGCAGAGTGTGCCTGGACGCTTAGTAGGAAGCCAACTCCGCGATGCCGAGGAGCGTGTTCACCTCGTAAACCAGAGTATAGCAGTCCCGACGGCGTTCTGTGTTCTCCAAAGTTTGGCCAACGGACTTCACTCAGTCCCAGGATCTCAAGCTTCATGCGGCGTGCCTCATTGGCAAGTTGTGTCAATTTACCCTGCTGGGCTAGAGTTAAAACGTTCCATGTTCCTATTCGTGTCCGTTGTTTCGCGCTAAGAGTCGTCGCCGTAAAATCAGTCCGTATTCTTTCATTTTCGGTTTCTCGAACAATTTGATGTTTCGGGAACAGTAGGTTGTTGGCCCAAGGTTCCCTATCCACCGGGATGGGGCTGCCATCTTAGGTATAGCTTCCGGGGAATAGCATTTCATACTCAGCCGCTGGATGCCAGAACAGACGCTGTTGGAGCCGCACCTCCTTGGTGAACAGACGCTCGATCATCCGGGTCAAATTTGTTTAAAGTCCTCTAAATGCACTTCACCAACATCGGTTGCGGTACTCCTTCCAGCTTGATCTGCTCAGCCACTTCTTTTTCTACCAATGAAGCCAAGCTAAGAAAAACTATTACATCAACAAACCACTCGCCGTAAGATAGCCTGACTGGTATCACGCAAAAAATTACCGGTTGATTTGACTGTAGATCATGGACGTTGCAATCCGTTGTTAATGGGGTCGCTTGACGCTGATTTTGGGATGGATGAAGCAAGGGATGGTGACGTTCCTGGCAGGTACCAATGTTGCATTTTGTCTTGAAACGGCACCGTGCTAGCCCGTGATCGTTTAGGCAAATATTGAATTCGTTGATCTCATGTAACGATGGGGTAACGATGCCTTAGTTCCGCTTGTCAGCAGCTTCTCCACCTCACCGAGGTGCGTGTGATGCTTTTCTTTCCGCTTTTACTTGTCCTTGCTGTCACGTCCACCATAGTCCAGCTGCATTTCGGTGAAGAGCGTCACTTCACTGGCATCTGAAACTATTTCGGAAAGGAATTCGGCGAAAGAAGGTAGTGTGACTATCTCCTGCTGACGTTTGAAGCGCACCCAACCGAGTTTTGTGCTAGGAGGCAATTCGTCCACAAGTTCCTGGATCATTGTAGGATTAACCAGGTGGTTCAAAAGTACCGCTGCAACCAAATGATCATTCAGTTGCTGCACAACGAGGCCAAACGTCAGGAGCCGGTCGATTCGTGGTGGATCTGCTTTCCTTGCCTTTACCAACAGAGTCTGAAGAAGTTGTTCCGGTCTGCTGTTACCGTTTTCGGTACCGAGGACCAGTCCATTTGCGTGGGTACCAGCAAAAAATATATACTAACCATTACTATTGTGAGACTAAATTTTACATCCGCCTATTCTGCCTTAAACGTGTAAAATTAAATAATTCCGTGTGACTCAAATCTCGCTGGCGACGATGGCACCCCTATGCAGGGACGAAGAGAGAAGAGAAGATAGCGGGCAGATCGTATCGGGTCAGGACTCGGCACCCACCTGGCACGGCGCTATGGCTGCAAAACCAACATCCCAAGATAAAATTTATGGTAGTATTAGTGTTATTTACCTACATCTGATTTGATTCCCATTGGGATTCAGAAATGTCAGTGAGGACCAGTCGCGTAATGTTGGCTGCAAAACAAGCGAGATATGGATGACACCCACCTGGGACTCGGCAGTCGGGAAGCAACCAAGCTAAAAGACAGTTGTAGTGAAATCAAATTTCGAAGGAAGAGACGCTAAACAAAAAAAAAGCCAAGGAAAGCCGATGTCAAGCCTAAGTTCGAAGAACCGTGCCCGGGGTCGCGGAGTCTTTCCGACAGAGTTCTAGTCTAGGATGCAAAACCAGGCCCGGAAGTATTCCCCGTTTGACCGCCCGCACTTGTATTATCAGTAGTACCCGGTTGGAACCGTTTCCGGCCAGAGCAAGCTCATCCAGGTTCCCGATCTAGCTTATTTCCGGCCAGCAAGTTTCTCGAGGCAATCAGGAAGTTCCTAGTTGGGAGTTCAGTGCGTGATCTCTCATGTTTCGGACAGCAGAACGATCGCGCGGCCGGCCGAATTATTGTGTTCTGCATTGCGCGGCCGGTGAGAAAATTAATCAGTTCTGTGCGTGATGTCTCTTTTTCGGACAGCAGAACGATCGCGCGGTCGGCCGAATTATTGTGTTCTGCATTGCGTGGCCGGTAATAAAATTAATCAGTTCTGTGCGTGATCTCTTTTGTTTTGAGGCGGGCTTGGTAGTCATATGGCTACTGCTTCTGCCTCATACGCAGGAGGTCATGGTTTCAATCTCAGGTCCGTTCCATTCTCCTACTTTTTATCTTTCTCTTTATTTCTTATGTTCTAGCAATCGCTAGAATTGGAAATGGACTTCTATACCGTTTCCATTACTATTCCTATACCTTCAACAACAGTATTCTAACAGTAATCTGCTAGAATTGGAAATGAACTATAGAGCTCGTTTCCGACATCCAATTAGAAATTCCATCAGTTACCTTCTCCTATCTATCACATTGGCAGCTCGTTAACCAAGACGGACCCCTGCCTCTCCAACCTAACCCAGAAATTCCAACAAATTCCGCATGAACTCGTGGCAAGTGCAGAGGTATATTCGGCTTGCAGTGGGCGAGTGATTGCATCATCATTTCCTCCCCCTTCCCTACATTGACTTGCATTCTGACGTGGCAGGCGCCAGTATGACCTAACAAATGAGATCACCAGTACTTGTACATTGAAGATGTGTGCTAGTCCCAAGCAAACATCTGTTGGTTCCCTGTGCAAGAACAGCTGATCTGGTCATAATGGAGTAGCAACTACGAGCAGTCAATCAAGCTCAAGCTCAAGCAATCAGGAAGTTCCTAGTTGGTCGAGGGACACCCGACCTCGTAGAGGAGTCGTGAATTCCGGAACCGCCACACCCGTAGCCTCGATGAGCAAACCCCAGTAGTCGCCGTTGTCCTAAAGAAACCATACGCTACGAGGTGGCAACATTATTTATCACGGCCGGAGACAGACCGGGCAAAAAACCGACACCCTACGGAGTCCTCACGGATTGCCCTCTCTCGGAAGGATCGGTGAATTGGATTGGTGGACGGCCGAGACGACGCGTCGCCAGTAGAGCGAAGAACAAACTACCAGCCAACGCTGTGGCGGACAAGATCCCTGCCAACCGGACCCCCGATCCCAACCCGAAGTTCATGCCAAATTCCGAAACTCTCGGAGACAATAAGGATAGTTGCCGACCTGAAGCCAGGAGAAAGCTCCGCTCCTCGAACCGTACCGCAGTAGGCTACCGTAGGTGCATTGGGCTCAGAGGTATGTTAGGAGCCTGGTCTCCCCATGTTTTTCCTGGACATCTATCGGCTGCAACGAATCTACTAACTAAAATACGAACCCTAACATAAGAAGATGAAAAAATAAAAAAATAGTTTAAATGTAAATTAAATTCTTTTTTATGAGATTGAAAGGCTATTGGTGCATGCAATTGAATTGATCCTTCCTTGTTCCGTCCACTCCAGCTACGTCTTGTGTCGAGTGTCCTTTGAGCAGGAGGTAAGCCGGCCCTGAGGTATGGTTAGCTAGTTTGGGGACGTGTGGACGTCCACTGCCTAGACGTGTGGACGTCACCGGCAGTTACATTGCCGTAACATTTCTTCAGCGTCTTGATGACCAATGGTGCCATCTCAGGAAGCAACAGTCTACTCCTCACAGCTTCAAGTGCCGAGGCCTTGATACTCTCCGCCAATTGGCCCAGATTCTCCAAAATTCGTTCAGTTGCACGCTCGATTGCCGTTGTGCCAACTGCTAAAGAACATCGGCCACTCTTCAGGCCTCCCGGTTGAAAATGTTGGTACTTTCGGCTAAAATAAGAATAAAACATGCGTTCGTGTTCACAGTCTAAGAACTTCTGATCTCGTGTATTCAGGCCTATTTCGTTACATGTTATGACTTCTAGCTCACTCTCTCATCTCTCGACTCTCATCATATTCATTCGAGGTAACTGTCCCTGTTACTGATCTTTATGAATCTGATAGGTGGATTACACCGCTACAACTTCTTCACCGTTTAGTTGAGAGACCAATAAATATATATTCGACAGATCAAATTCAAAACAAAACAACTTACGTCTAAAACTGAGAATTCGATAACAGTTAATTTCAATAGTATACATAATCTTCTTTCTTTTTCTTCACACATCTTCTTTTCGAACGCCGAAACTCTTCAGCCGGTTGCGCAGTTCGATTCCGACTGACATATTTGAAATCCTCACCAGAGAAGATAAATGAATCGGCAGCAAAGCCATAAAAATCGGTGCTCGAATTCGAATCGTCATCCTCCTCTCTTCTGCGTTTACTGGTGCTTGCAACCGCTGGCATTTCGACACAATTTTCCGTTGACAACTGTTCTGCTGTAGCATTCCCAGCTTGTAATGAAGCACTCTCTCCTTGGAAAGCAAAAGTCCTTGAGGCCTTCCGGCGAGAGGCAGGAACTACTTTTAGTTGACGTTTATGAGCTGAAATCACTCTTCCCCCTAGCGACACCTGTAAAATATTTGTGGAGATCCGTTTCAGAAATTTGGCAGGTAACCATCGTCTTATGTCAGTTGGATTAATATTTTTATAATAAATCAGATCCCCGCTTTTAAGGTCAGTAAAATGGTCAGATGACTTATCTAATCTATATCTACTTATCTTATCTATTATGTTTTGGGTTTATTAAATCTAGTAAAATTTTTGGTTTATAAGACAGCATACGCTCCGAAGGGAACTTCCCATCATCTTCAAGGCATATATTTCTATAATTAATCAGAAAATAGGCAACTTGCTCATCGGTTTCTAGTTTTCTTATTTTTGGATCAATCAGGAATTTTTTAAAAACGTTTTTAATCAGTCTCACCATACATTGCTTTCTGCATGGTATGGCGGGCTTTTCAATACCATAATGCCTAATTGATTATTAAAAAAAACCTGGAAAACAAATCAGAATTAAAAGGCGGACCTCCGTCAGTTACCAAAACATCCGGTAAACCAAAACGGGCAAAAATATTAAGGAAAACTTTTATTATTTTTTTGTGATCTGTTCCGTATTTCATGTGTTCAAATCTCTATCCGTTTTGTAAAACTGTCTACAACGACTAGAAAAACTTTTTTTTTCAAAATGGAAAAAATCAGAATGTATTCTACTGAAGGGCTTTTTAGTTGCTTTCCATTGAGAATAATGTGGTTGTCTCATTACAAGTTCTACAGCATTTTACAAACTTTTCGATATCGTTATTCATACCAAACCAATAGACAGTTTTACGCCAATTGCTTAATTTTATTTATTCCACAGTGATTCATGTGAAGCATTTCAGGAACTTTCACTTTCATAACACTAGGAATAACAACTCTGTCTTGAAATAGGATACAACCATCAACAATCTCTAAATCCTGATGATGTGAATAAATATCTAAAAAACTTTTATCGAGTCGTTTAGGCCATCCTTTGTCAACAAAGCACATGATTTTCAGTAAGTATTCGTCCCTGGAAGTTTCCTTCGCCACTTCCTTATAATTAAGCGGAAATTCGTCAGTGAAGTTTAAACTTTTAATATATTCTCGAGCTAGTTCACGTGGCACTTCATGAGCAACCGGAAACCTGGAACAAAAATCTGCGTTCCCCATCTTTGATGACTGCCGGTATACAATTTCATAATCGTATATAGACAATTCCATCACATAACGCTGTAGCCGCGTTACAGATAGTGACTGTCTTCCCTCCTTTCCAAAGATTCCAATGAGAGGTTTGTGGTCGGTGAAAATTGTAAATTTTTTTCCATACAAGAATTTGTGAAACTTCTTGACAGTACACACAACTGCAAGAGCTTCTAGGTGTAAAATGGGATACTTTCGCTGAGCATTATTCAAAGTAAAAGATGTGAAACTTACAGGACGTTCCTCACTTCCAATTATGTGTGCCATAACTCCGCCAAGACCATAAGAACAGGCATCCGTGACAACAACCACAGGTTTTTCGGGATCATAGTACTCTAAAACACTTGGGTTTATTAGAAAATGTTTACACTCATTAAAAACTGTATCGCATTCACTGCTCCATACATATTTGACATTTTTTTTCAGCAAGGTATACAAACATTTGATCCTTGTAGACAAATGTGGAATGAACTTAGCGTAATATGTGACTAAACCCAAGAAAGCCTTAAGTTCTGAAACATTTTTTGGAGCCTTTGCTTCGCGTATAGTTTCAATCTTATTTGGACAAGGCTGCAAACCCTTGTCAGTTAATACATGGCCAAGATATGGCAACTGTTTAACAAAAAATTTGCACTTATTAAAGTTTACCTTAATAGTAGCTTTCGCTAAACGTTCCAAAACTAAATAAAGCTTATTTTGACAATCTTCGTAGTCTATTCCCGCAATTAAAACGTCGTATAAATAGCACGACACACCTTCCAAACCTTGAAGTACTTGATCCATAACTTTTTGGAATATTGAGGCGCTCGATGAAGCTCCTTGTGGGAGTCTATTGTAGGCGTAAAGACCCTTAATTGTATTAATGATCATAAATTTCCTTGATCGTTTAGAAAGTAAAAGTTGTGTGTATGCACCTGTCAAGTCTAAAGAACAAAAAACTTTAGATCCTGCTAATGTAGCGAAAAGATCTTGCGCTAAAGGCAAAGGGTATGAATTCGGAACTATCACCTTATTAATTGAAACTTTACAATCAATTACTAAACGTATGTCTTGATTTTTTTTTATCACCACAACAACAGGCGACGCCCATTCACTAGCGTCCACTGGCGTTATTATACCGTCCTTCTCCAAATTATCTAGATGTTTTAGAACCTGTGGTCGTAAACGGAGCGGAACTTCATATGCTTTTCTGAAAATGGGTTTGTTATCTTTTAAATCTAAATCGCCTTCAAATCCAACTATAGGATTAGATAAATCGTTGTCAAAAACTATCGGAAACTTACGCTTTATTTCAAAAAATTTTTCTTCGTCATTTATCGCATTGATCCTTTCCATAGCCGCAATCGATTTCCCAAAAACATTCCTCCAACCTTCGTAAACAACATCGAGCCAGGTACGTCCCATTAAAACGGTACAAAATCATTCTCACAGCGCAAAATCACCAAAAATAGTTTCCTACGGGTGCCTGCTAACTGCACAGAGACTTCAACTTTTCCCAATATCTTCAGCTTTTCATCAATAACTACTAAACGCTTATTGCATGATTCTAGAGGCAGATTTTTAAAGCACCGCATGTACATATTCTCGGAGATAACGCTTTCAGCCGATCCACTATCAATTTCCATAGTTATTCTCTTCTTTTCAATTATTGTTTCTACATAACAAGGTTCACTGATTTTATTCACAGATGCAATCATCATACACGGCAGTTCATCGTCAGAATCTGACTCCATATCTTCCTTTAAACGCTTGAATAATCCATTAGTTCCCGAACTTGACGGTTTGGGAGAATCTAAAAACTTTACACTTGTCTGAGATTTGCGAGGGCTTTTGTTTCTTAGTCGGTAACAATATTTTCTAACATGCCCTTTTTTCTTACAATAAGAGCACAAAAATTGTTTTTCGGAATAATGGTTCTTATTGTTATATCTGTCATTTCTGCGACTATTACTGGGCCAACCTCTGCTGTCACTTCTAATTCTGCTCCTGAATCTAGATTGGCGATAAGGTTTATCATCTTTATCATCTCATCGAGCTACTACACCAGGTTTTTTATCATCATCGGTACTTAAAATCAGTGTTTTATCAGAAGCAAGCTCCTGATTAACAATTATTTTTTCGGCTTTGGCCGCAGTTAAATCATCCTCATCAAAAAGTCTCTTTTGTAAACCTCGATCATTCAAGCCGATAACTAGCACATCTCTTATTGCTCTGCTTTTAAAATCGCCAAACTCACACTGTTCTGCTAAATGCTTAACGTCTAAAACAAAATCTACTGCCTTCTCATATTGCCCCTGCCGACGTGTCCAAAATCGGTAACTATGGATAACATCTGAGTCCTTTTTATCATAGCGTTGCTTCAATTTATCCGTGATTTGTTTATATGTTAATTCTCTCAAGCTTTGTCCTGGAAACCAGGGTGGCCAGACCTACCGATTTCTCGGTAGTCCTACCAATTTTTGACTCACCTACCGATTCACAGACGAAGGATCGAAAACTACAGATTTTTCAAAAATCCTACCGAGAACTACCGATTTTGAACCCGCCAAACAAAACTATGGTCAACATAGTAATCATTCTTATAAATGATAATTCCAGTTGATTCCCAGACAATTGATTATCAGATTAGTTGAATCTCCAGAGCATACATTAATGTTGTCTTATCTGTCATGATGACATTTTGCATCAAACCCACAGTCCAATCCACATGAAGTAGATTAAAGACTCGATCAGAGTGTTAAATAATGATCTTTCGTGTCACTTGCAATATTACTGCATCTTTGGTAAAGATAATTTGAGGATAATCCGCACCTATTACTTTAGAATATCTTTAACAGATTTGCTCAATAATTACCAGTAATGTCATTTTTCAACGAACCTTTACTTTCATTAATTAGATTTTTTAGGAAGCTAAGAATGTTTTGCCAGCATGCTTTTTTTTTTTTGCAATTTTGGTTTTCTCTAAATTTTAACCTAACTGCCTTCCGATTTTTTTTTTGAAATTTGGAATTTTCTATTTGATTGAAAGCTTTTATTTGTAGCGTAGAAACAAGTGTGGTATTTCTCAAGTAAATCCAAATGTGATGATCCAACTATTCTTGAATTAAGGAGAAGAGATTTCTCTAATTATTCTACGGTTGTTCCTAATTTCTTCTTCCGTGAGCAACGATTCACCTGATTCCGACAACCGGGAGAACAAAGGATTTTGACATATCGCACTTTTGAATATCTCACATTTCTGAAGTGTGGAGTCCAACGAGTCCAATCTGTTGGGATTCAAATACTTGAAGCTGACATATCGCTTAGTTCTATTTTCTGCGTATTCGAACCTCAAGTAAATCGAAGATTTTGTTTTTAAATGCTGGTGTTTAGAAAAGTTCCACATTTGTAAAATGAATTGGTTTGATTGTCGAAACATAGCTCTCAATAATTAACTTCCCAATTATGAGATTTACATATTTTGGAAGAGGAAAGTGCTTCTTTAATATATAATTCTATAGGATTTGATACTTTTTCCGGCCTACCGATAACTACTGATTTTTCTATAGTCAAGATAACGATTTATCAAAATATAATCTGGCCACTCTGCTGGAAACAGAAGCTTTAACTGAGAAAACATCTCGGTACCGCAAACAGCCAAAAACGAGGTTTTATATCTATCTTCCGTATAGTTATTATGCTCAAACATCCACTCTAATTGCTCTTGATATTGGGAAAAGGGAATAGTACCGGGGATAAAAGGCTCAGATGTAGGATTAATAGACATCTTGTCTTTGTTTTTATTAGGCGAGGCACTAAAAAATACTATAAATAACAAAATAATTGCGTTGCATAGAACTACGTTGGAGTATTGAGGTAAAATTGCATTCAATATAAGAAATAAAACCACATACCTGATGACAACGATGTCAATTATATGTATAACCACCCTACTCAGAATGAGTCAACGTCGATATATTTGCAACAAGGGTCCCACGAAACAAAAGATAAATACAGCAGCAACAACACCTTCAACACGGAAGTAGGTCCACAGCAACAACAGCAAACCAACAGCAGCAGCAGCAACACCCCTTTTTTTGGTAGCAAATGCGTATACGACCTCACAGAACCAGCACAGAACAAACCTTCGATAGCACTTGCGGATGCACTTGCATGCATACAATGCACCGCACCTGTCCTCCCACCGTCACACTTTTAGGTAAGATAGGAACCGTGGAAACGGAACACCACCGGTGCTATTACAATCGTACTCACTGGTACTCACTGGAAAACCGTTCAATGTGTGACTCTCACGGTGTACTCGGTATACTTTTGTAAGGTAAAGTATCCAAAGGATGACACTCAGATTTGCGGTAGAAATGGCGTTGACGCTCTATAGGTGCTCACTATAAACAAAAGTAAAATACAAAATGGTGAGAAACACACCAGAAATAAAAACGGCCAAATAATGAAAGGGAATCCTATTGTTAGATCCAAAATGGCGTTTTCGTGAAGGATATTTTCTCAAAAGCTTTCTATTTTAACCGAATTTAATACATATGCTCTTTGAATCTGCTCACAGATAAATTGCTTTGCGGCTCGTTAGGAAAAATGAATTTTATGTTATTCAACCACCTTAACGGCAAAACAAGTCTGGAGTAAAATTTCAAACTGCAAACAGCCTTACGATGTAATGTACCTTACGCTGACATGTGGTGGGATTCACGATAAAAACAACTTACGCGAAAGAACTTTCCACGCGAATACGGATTATTCCTTCCAAACACCCACTTCACTTTTCACGCGCGATAAAGTTAACTAAGATTTTTCACTTTTTTTGTCCTCGTCGCCACTGAAAAGGTTGGTACTTTCGGCTAAAATAAGAATAAAACATGCGTTCGTGTTCACAGACTAAGAACTTCTGATCTCGTGTATTCAGTCCTATTTCGTTACATGTTATGACTTCTAGCTCACTCTCTCATCTCTCGACTCTCATCATATTCATTCGAGGTAACTGTCCCTGTTACTGATCTTTAAGAATCTGGAAGGTGGATTACACCGCTACACCGGTATAGCTAGGTAGTTTTGGAACGGGCATTGTCTAGCCGCTAGATTGGCCTTTGTGAGCTTGGCAATAAGTACTACCTGTTCTTTGTTATTATTATTTTCATTATCGCTCACGCGACTGCAGGAATAAAATAGACCCCATCTCGCGAGCCTTAGCCTCTTACGCAGCAACTCCTATCCCTACCTTCTCTTGGCGCTGGCCGGGATACGAACAACTTTAGGGAAGATCGGGTAACCAACCCCGGTGCGAACTATGGTCGTATGCTGACAGGGAAGGGGGGGATTTGCTCCTCTCCGGAGGACTACCCTTGTTGAACGGTGAAAATAAAAGGTGTATTAAGGAGCAGGAAGGACATAGTCGGCGACGGTCAAGCTGTGGAACCACCAACGCTGGACGAGGTTAAGAAGGCACGAAACGAGCAGAAAAACAGTAAAGCTGCTGGGAAGGACGAGATCCCGGTCGAGCTTCTCAAACACGGAAGTGAGCAGCTGCATCAATCAATCCACCACATTATCCAGAAAATATGGGAGGTCGAAGAACTGCCTGCCGGCTGGTTGGATGGCCTCATATGCCCAATCTATAAGAAAGGGCACAGACTAGAGTGTGCCAATTACAGAGGGATCACCCTTGTGAACTCGGCGTACAAAATCCTGTCGCGTACCCGGTTAACAGACTGAGACCGCTTGAGGAGTCCTTCATGGGCAAATACCAGGCAGGTTTTCGTGAGGGCCGATCAACGACGGATCAGATGTTTAGCCTGCGGATGATCCTGGATGAATTCCTGGAGTACAACTTGCAGACTCACCATCTGTTCATTGATTTCAAAGCAGCGTACGATTCAGTGAAGAGAAATGAGCTGTGGTAGATAATGCCCGAACATGGTGTTCCTGCGAAACTGGTTAGACTGATTCGTGCAACGCTGGAATCAAGCTCGAAATCAAGTATTCGGATTGCAGACGAAGTGTCAACCTTATTTGTGACCTTAGACGGATTGAAGCAGGGTGATGCACTTTCGAATTTATTGTTCAACATTGCACTCGAAGGCGCTATTAGGAGATCTGACATCCAAAGGAACGGCACTATCATCACGCGGTCGCATATGCTCCTGGGCTTTGCGGACGACATCGACCTTATTGGTGTTGGTGGGTGGTGGGAAGACCTAGTGGTGTTGGTGTAGAGGTAGTGCTTGACAAAGTGAAGAAGGAAGAAGAAAGAAGGAAGAAAAAAGAATGAAGAAGGAAGAAGAACGATGAAAAGAGATAGGATTCTGAGGTGCATTTTTCAACTATTCGGCCAAATGGCATTCGGCTGAACGACCCGTTTGGCCAAACGGCATTCGGCCAAATGGCCTGGCAACGCTTTCTGAAATACGTTGAGCCAAGGTTTACCGTTTGCCTATAAAAGCCAAGTAGATCACATTTTGGTAACGTGTTTTTTGCTGTGATAACTTTTATAATACACTAGCTTTATGTACCCGGCCTTGCTCGGAATTGCCAGTTTGATTCGCAGTTTTTTTTTTCACAATCGGAAAATGAATAAACCAATTGGTCAACAGGATAATTGCGTTATCTTATCGATACTTCATCATTTGATCAAAAGAAGGCAGATTTCATTTGAAAACATTGACTGATTTTGGAAAAGGGAGCGAATCCATAATCGCCATATTCCGGGCAAACGTCTATTTCTAAAGAAGGACAAACATCCACCGATGCCTTATTCCGAGCAAACGTCTATTTTTAAAGAAGGGATCACATTCACCATCCAGAAGGAAACACATTAATCATTGCTTTTTACGTTGGGCAAACCATGATTTCGATAAATGGTTGAATTGATCGATAACTAAACAATACAATAATGGGTTCAGAAGTTAGGCTGGAGCACACACACAAACATACAAACATTGAGTTTTATATATCTCGGCAACTTATTCAAAACGACGTATGTGATTTTGTAAACAAAGATGCATACGTCGATTTGTCAAATATGATGACACTCCTACGCAAACCAATACAACGAACATGTAGCCGAAACCTCCCCCTACCTGTATGTGGCGATAGTTTGCGTGGGAGTGCTATCAGATTGCAGAAATCAACGTTTAAATTTTTGTTTACAAAATCACATACGTCACATACGTTGAATAAGTATCCGAGATATATAGATAGCTAATAGCTATATGTATCCGGCTTTGCTAGGGACTGAAAAGTAAATTATAGAATTAAAATGTCCAATGCTGTAGCACGAAACCCACAGAGGTAGATCTACCGCTCATAGAATTGAACCTTTGTATCAATATATTTTTATATCTTTGTTTGGCCCTACCTTTTCAATAAACATCTTCCAAAAATAGAGAATAAGTGTACCAAATCTGGTTGGAATTTATCCTGGGAGTTACACTGAATTGCTCATTTTTAAAGACAACCCTTCCCCCATAACTTTCCCTTTTCCAAAATGACCCTCCCACCTTCTTTGTTATCTTCTCCTTAGAATAGAAAATGTGTGCACCAAATTTGGCTGAAATTGGTCCTGGGAGTTGGGTGTTACACTGAATTGCTCTTTTCTAAAGACAACCCTTCCCCTTACCCTCCCTTTTCCCAATGATCATCCCACCCTTTGTTATTTTCTCCTTAGGATAGAGAATGTGTGTACCAAATTTGGATGAAAGCGGTCCAGGGGTTCAAAAGAAACACTGAATTGCCTGTTTTCTGAACAATACCCTCCCCCAGACCCCTCCCTCTTTCCCAAATTACACTTCCATGTGATCGACTTCTCTTAGTGAATACGTGGACAATATTTGGTTGAGAGGGGTACTGGAAGGTGGGAGTAACACGGAATTGCTCGTTTTATAAAGACAACCCCTCCCCCATACCCTCCCTCTTTTTACAATGACCGCCCCACCCCCATTTGTTATCTTTTCTTTAGGGTAGAGAATGTGTGTATCAAATTTGGTTGAAATCGGTGCAGGGGTTCAGAATTTACTCTAAATTACCCGTTTTCTGAACAATACCCCTCCCTCCAGACCCCTCCCCCTTTCCCAAAATCTCTCATATGATTGTCTCCTTATATTGAATATGTGTACAAAATTTGATTGAAATCGGCCCTAGGAGATGCAAGTTACACATAATTGTTCGTTTTCTAAACAAAACCCCTCCCCCTTTTCTAAATGACCCTCCCACCCCCTTTGTCAACTTCCCCTGAGGATAGAGAACGTGTGTACCAAATTTGGTTGAATTCGGCCAAGTGGTTCAGAAGTAGTTAGCGAACATACATACATAGATTGATTTTTATATATATAAGATAATGGAAACATGCACAATTTTAAGACATGCGCCTTTTAACATTTGAAAATCATTGAATTTCATTCTTTTTAGCTGTCTATCTTGCCCAGGCATGTTTTCGGAGAAGGATATCAATCGTCACAACTACCAGATGCGCTTCATGGAAATGGAGAACAAAATCAAGCGTTGGTAAGAAGTCATGACCATGAATATAAGTTTAGCTTAATATCCTTCATATTCGTAGCGAACTTGAAAGAGCCGAACTTGAGCAACGCTTTGCGCAACTAATGCGAGAACGTCAGGAGTGGTAAGAATTTAGGATACTGGGATTAAGGATTTGGTGTCAAGAATTCATGTCAAACATGTTTTAAATATTTTAGTGAAAAGACCGCGGCACGACAAGTCAAGATGAAATACAAGCGAATGATGGAACTTGAACAACAGCGAGCTGAACGAAACGAAAACTTACTGAGAATGCTTCACACCATCGATCAACAAGCAGCATCACTTGCCGCAAAAACAGATCGACTGAAGATGCTGAAGGTAATATGAGATTCAATGTTGTATAGTCCTTAGTACTTACGTTTTCTTCAACATTATAGACTCAATACGAATCTTATCTTATTCGTTCCTGGTCTTCACAACGAGCTCTTCCTTGTTCCTCTCCAATTCCTTCGCAGCATTCTTTGCAATCTCAGCTGTGCTTGGCACACCCACCTACATCCTCTATCCAATTCCCGCAACGACCCATCGATTCTCCCAAATCTGAGTTCGTGCGTTATTTATCGGATATAACTCACGTACAAACAGCTGTTTATAATCCCATCCCACCACCAACAGCACTTTCCAACTACATCAGTCAACAGCAGCCTTCAGGACATCAACAGTACACTTCGCCTTTCTTAGCATCAGCACCCTCATTCGTCCAAGAACCTATCATGCGTCCAGCAGCTGCTCCAGAAGAGATGCCTGCCATACAAAGTTTCACAAAACAATCTTCCTCGGAGCCTAAAGTGCCCGCTACTCCTCGTCGTTTACCTTCAACCGTCCATCCAACAAAGAAACTTGAGCTTTCCAATGAAGAATTTATTCAATACATTGACAATGAAATATTGAAAGGGTCCTCCACTGTCGATTCAACGGAAGTTACCAATGATCCACCACCGGACATCGTAATTGACCCGCCTACAATGGCCTCAACTCCTCTTCCGGCGGCTGCCTACTTGGAAGATTTGACCAACGATGAAGAAGATCGTCTTTGTCCACCTACTGGAAGTCGTGGTGTTCTCTCTGATGATTCGCCCATTATTGAAGAAATCGTTGAACCCACAGCAGAACTTAATATTAACGATGACAATCCGACATCGTCTTACGAGGAAGAGGTCGAAAAGTCTCTGGCTGTGTCGGATGACGCCATCATCAACCAACGATGGGAGAAGCTCGTTGAAGTGAATTCCCCTATAAGACCGGCACAAAACGTTGCCAACGAATCAGATACTAAGGTACCCCTGGAAGAACTAGTTGCAATGACTCTTCGTGGTGTAATATGTGAAGTAGAAGAACGGTACGAAGTTCCACCCATTTCCGATACAACGGAAATTGTAAAACAAGAGCAACCTGCGTTGGACGAAGGTCAATATCCACACGGTAGTAAATAATTCTTCATTTTCCTTTCTTTCAAAATGATTATGAATATTTCCCTTTCAGCATATGACTTGACCAATACTTCTGAGGCTTTCGGAGAAATACAATCCGATTATCCACAGTCAGCTTTCGATTCGGAGAATGCCAATCCATCGGAGCAGCAATTTCCAGAATTTTCTAAAGAATATCAGGACGAAATTCCTCCTGAATACTCCGTACAGGACAACGTTGATCTCAATTATGACAATTCGTCAACTTACGCACAGCCGATTCTTCAGACTACCACTGAGGATACATCGCACCGGACTACGGCAAGACAGGTCGTTCGGCCCAAAAGCATCGAAACAATCGATGAAGTGATCAGCAATGGTGAAGAAAACCCGGATGAGAGTGCTCCAGTATCCGTATCAAAGCATTCTTCTCCAATCGGAGAGAACGTGACCTCCACGGAACTTCACCAATCAGAGCAGGAAATACAACCCATGCAACCTAATCCCGAGGAGGAGAACCAACAGTACGACTATTCCCAGTATCCCCAAGAGTACGACCCGAATGATCCCAACCAACAAGCGGCATACTATCAGCAATACACAGACGATCAAACTGGACAGGGTCAAGATCAAACCTACCAAGAATATGCCGATCACGATCCGAACCAGTATCAGCAAGCGACCGAATATCCTGGCCCGACACAGTACGTATTCGAGCAGGGTTATTACGATGAACAACAACCGCAACAGGAGGCAGAGTCAGACCAACAGCAGCTCCAACAACAAGGCTACTACGAGGCGGACCCGAATGCAACCGATCAGCAATACTATGCGGAAGAACAAGCCGATCAGGCGTACTATGATCAGTCGCAAGTGGGTGTGGAATATCCTAACTATGATGAACAGGTAGCAACCGCTGCTGATGCGTCACAAGAAGATCTCGCGGAAAGTGCTCCTTATCAGGTTACGGAAGATAAGAATTTAGTCCAGCAGGAGCATTTAACGCCGACGACAGTGATGAGTTCAGAGCCGAACATTGAAGAGAAAACGAGTGATAGTAGTGAGTTATTAGTGGCAGACGAGAAGACGGATTCTCCGGTTGAACCAAACGGTAAACAGGATACAACTATCAGTTCGGCGAACGATGAAAGTGATTTTGATTTTTCCACGCAGTAATTCTAAAAGCATGTTACTTAATCTATTTATGTTGAATCTACAGGAATTGATCTTTCCCGTGAAAATAAAAATAATATTGTCTCAATTGTTTCCTTTTATCTTCAAAGTCCAAATAAGTTCGAATACACTTTCAAAATGCAATACTGTACCGCTCATAAAAATATCTACTCTACTACAAAAAATGAGCGCCAGAAAACATACTGCCAGAAAAAAGTTACTTTAATATTTTTGAAAAGTTCAGCCTCCACGAGGATTGCGGCAATGAATACCTACTTTGATAACACGTGCGATTTGTACTGCGGATACATTTTTCACACCTATGAGAGCCTTGGAAAATTATCACAAAAATTGTCGTTTTATTGCAAGGCACAATATAATAACGCAGATATTATACCTATATCAACTGTCTTCTGATATTTTTTGGAAGCACTGTTTGTGTAGATAAACTATAGCAAACGTTTCGATATAACTACCTCTCTAATTTTCTAACAGCTTAGGCTTTGGTCCAATTCGCGAATTGAAATCATAATAAATGTTAAAATGACAGTTCGATAATTTCCAAATAACCCTACCCACAGAGCAAGATTACTTTTGACAAACATTGAATCTTTTTTGATAGATATTCTGTTGGTCTTGCTGGGTAGCATCAGCCATTCTTATGAGCGGGGGATTTCATAATTTAGTTTTTTTTCGCCGCGAATTCGCACCAAAGCCTGAGAATGTGTATGTGCAAGATTATTGGATATCCGCAAAGCCTAGATGGTTTAATCCATAATTTAGATAGGTGGCTGCGTGGCCCTAAATATCCGGAACGAAGTTATGACAGTGATTCTCCGTGGATGCGTGTGCACGCCGCGGAGATCTGACTAGGAGAGGCAGAGTCATGGCTTGCTGCTCGCCGATTGACACGCTGAAGGCATTTTACTCAAACCCCCCATTTCCCTTCTCTCATTAAAAACGCAAAAAAAAATCTTCTATGCATCTTCTTAAGATGCAATGCTTGTTTTTTTCCTGGGTTATTTAAATGAAATGAAGGTGAACATCGGTTGCATTTGAGAGCATGGGTTCCCAAACTGTGTGTCACGAAAGATAAAACGTGATTCATACTTTCGTTGGATGACAAATTTACGAAGCCTTCTTTTGTTTGTCAAATACAATGAAGTTCCAATTTCTTCCAAAAAAACATTCCAAATCTTACCCAAATGCAATCTAAAACTAAGCCGTGTTGAACTTCATTACTAATAAGACTTAAGATCAACCTAATAAAGATAAGAAAATCCATGCTAATCCATATTCAATCCAAATCAAATTCAATGCAAATTTAATTCAAATCTAATTCAAATCCAATCCAGATCCAATCCAAACTCAATCCAAATCTAAATCCAATCCAAATCTAAAGCAAATCCAATCCAATCGAAATCTAAATACAATACAAAGCCAATACAAATCCAATTCAAATCCATTCCAAATCCAATCCAAATCCGTACATTTATTCCAACTTTTAGTTTCGAGTATAGTACAATACATACACCATTAACCATTTGCCATCAACTAGTACTGCTAGCCAATAACTCCAAACTAATCTTACGCATAATCAATTCGAACTTCCGAATAGCTTTGTAAAATCTGGCAAACTTATTAATTTTTCAAATTCCAAGATATCTGGTCCTACAGGTAATCCCGATATGGATGCTAAGTCAGTACATTCCAAGATGTGAATCTATTAACACACGCTGGAGTCATTTTACTCAAACCCCACAGCTCTGAACAGGAAAGTGTCAACCCTCACATGGCCTCCCTGCATGCCGCAAGGTATGTATAGATACCTAACCATGGGATCGAGAAGGCGACTATACCAACAGTAGAGGTGTGCGCCGCCGCACCACGCCGCCGCCGCCGCCGACAGTTTTTGACACGCCGCTGCCGCCGACATTTTTGCATCGGCGCGCCGCCGTTTAAAATTTGTCACGCCGCTGATCTATAATTATAATGTTCACGCCGATTCAAATTTGAAGGGGGCCCTCCTTGGCCTTGCGGTAAGATGCGCGGCTGCAAAGCAAGACCATGCTGAAGGTGGCTGGGTTCGATTCTCGATTCCCAGTGCCGGTCTAGACAATTTTTGGATTGGATATTGTCTCGACTTCCATAAAAGTGTCAACGTGTTAGCCTCATAATATACGAATGCAGAAATGGTAACTTGGCTTAGAAACCTCGCAGTTAATAACTGTGAAAGTGTTTAATGAACACTAAGCTGCGAGGCGGCAATGTCCCAGTGTGGGGATGTAATGCCAATGAAGAAGATTCAAATTTGAAGAAGTCCACAAAATTTTCAGTGGAAATTCCGAAGACTCCGTATAATTTCCTGATAGATTTTTACAACATCACGTTGAAACTGAGAATGTTTCGTGAAGATACCAATGATTTCCATGAAAATTCTAAACAATTTCTTGTTCAAATTTTGAAAAGCTCTCCGTAAAAACTAAGCAAAACTTCATGGTAGTAGTCTTTAGAATTACCAAGAGGAGCTCTTATTGATGTTACCAAGGAAAACTGTTTGGAATTTACATGAGAATCTCTTCAGAGTTTTTACGGGAAGTTGTTCCAAATTTCTTCAATAGAATATTCGGAATATCCACGGAAAGTTCTTATTGAGTTTCTGTTGAGTATTCATTGAAATTTACACAGAAAATTGTGACTGGTGAAAGGGACGCTTTAACGTTGACTTTGTTAATCTAGATTATTTAAGACGACTAGGTTTTTTTTATCCTCAATAAGAGTGGAAGAAGTTCATCACTAGACGGCTAGTTTGGCATAGCCAACTTTAAAACAACTGAAAAATGCTCGGAAATTTTGAGGATTTTTTTTATATCTTCAGTAAATTCTTTCTATTTTCGCTAAGAAATTTTTGGGAAATTCCATTAACCGAAAGCGACAGACGGCCGAACCGGTAACTTGGCCGAAAAAGCCGTTTTCTGGTAGTCATCTGGCGAAACGATCGTTGCCCAAAAATGCCGTTTAGCTGAAATGGTAATTCGGTCCAACGGGTCATACGGCCAAATATCAATGACACTGAACCTCGGACTGAACAGGTAATATGATCAAAAATTGTCACAAGATTGGTTATAGAGTAGAGTGGGGCAAGAGTGCGCGTGGGGTAAGATACGTGGTATACGGGTAAGGTACGTTTTCGATTTTTTGAAGTAATAAAAAAACTAGCAGCACTGCATCAGTTTCACAGGTATTCTAGCCAACTATTATCATGTGTAATTGTAAACGATTTGAATAAACAACAAGGGAGATATGGAGTTAGATAACTTTTTGGTCGTTCTGCTAAAAATAATTGGATTTCCGCAACTAGTATTTCATTACCATATATACGTTCAATCAGGTGAACATTATACCATTTCGATAACCTATTGTATAGATTACTTTATGGTACAGAACACCAATCCGGTTGGTTTTCCAAGAAGTCAAAACCATTACTTGAATAATTTTTGGGACTGTGGGGTAAAAGTACGCAGGAACCGGTGGGGCAAGAGTACGCATATGAATTTTTAAATTAAGATGTCAAACCCGTATCTCCGGTCGAAATAGGACTTCTTCCAAAGCGTAAAGATCCACAACTACGAAAAAAGGAACAGAATTCGAAATTATCACAAGTTTTTAGGATAAGTTGAAGTAATTCGGTGTTAGAAAGGACTTATCGAACAAAGCACTGAAGCGAAATAATGAAATTGTTATATTGTTATTAGGACTTGTTGTGCACCTAAACATAGTACAAAAACACAATTTCATCTAAATGATAATTTCATTTAATCAAAAGAAACATTCATAAATTACGCAACGTTTAGTTGGGAGGGGTTGTAAGATGTTTGACGATCCATATAATATTTAGAGGATTCATACAAATAGTGTAAGATAGGGGGGAGGCGTGATGAAATAGCCAAATTTTACGTTACGTGATTGGTGGACTTTCTTTAAGGAAAATGCCTTTGTATACGCCACGCGAAACCTGATATATATTTTTACCCTTTTAGTTTTTTGAATATATAAAAAACAATGGTTTTTCGTATGAAAGTGCACATTTTTAGGACCCCCTCCCCCTTTAAGAGTTACGTAATCTTTAAACATTCCCTAATATATGCTCATTAAACATCAATTAAATGTTATTAACTCTTATTTGTGTAAATATATACTTAAAGCACATGATTGGATAAATGCGTACTCTTACCCCACCCGATGCGCACTTTTACCCCACCGGTGGGGTAAGAGTGCGTTTTTCACTTGTCTTGCAATAAGGGTTCTACTAAAACGAATATCAATAATTTCAATATTTTTTCCACTGGGTAACATAAAGGAAGAGTATATGAATAATCGACACAGATTTGATATGCAGAAACTTGCTTCATAAGGGCCACATGATCGATTGAAAACTAAGTGCGTACTCTTGCCCCACTCTACTCTATAGGCTTTTTGTCAATTGACCATTCAACAAAATTCAGCAGCCTCTCTATTTTTGAATCGATTTGACCGAAAATGTAGTTTAACTGAAAGCAAAAAGAAAATTTGGCCGGACTTACCTAAACCCTAACAGGTCATTTAGTTGAAAATAACGATCGACTGAAAAAGTCGTTTGACCGAATATGGAGCACTTGACCAAAAGTGCCAGAGTTATCATTTGGCAGAAAAAGCCGTTTGGCCAAAGAATGCCCTTTCTGCAATTTTACTTCCTTCTTTGAAAAGTGTCGTTCGGCTCAATTGATCATTTTCCCAAAAAGACGATCAGCCGAATAGGTCATTTGACAGAAAATTCCATTTGGCCGGAAGGGTTGTTTTGCAGAAAAGACATTTTCGGTCCAAATGACTATTCCTACCAAACAGCATTTTCGGTTAAATGATCTATTCGGTTAAACGATTTTTTCGGCCAAATTAACATTTCGGCTGAATGTCCATTTTGGCTGTATGTCGCTTTCGAGCATACTACATTTTTGGTAAAAACCATTTTCGACCTGATAACAGTTTTGGATAAACGTTCAATTCGGCTTAATGGGATTTGGGTAGACGACTTTTGACCTCAAGGCCAGTATCGACTTGAAAAGTAGAGGTTACGAAATTTCGTTCAAAGGTTGTTTGATAAAAAGGCCTTTTCATCGTAAATGTAATTAGGCCAACCGGATAGATATTTTTGACTAAAATAATAAATTAATTTTGAAATTTTGTCCAACGTTTAGTTCAAGGATGTTAACGATCATTCAGTAATTTGCGTTCGATCATTTAGTAGTTTGTCAATAACACATTCCAGAAGCTGAATTTCAAAATATCTTGTATGGTTGACTTCTAGTATGAAGGTCTTTCTACAACTCTGCCTAATGGTTCGTTGCTTGAATTCCACTAGTAACGGGGTTATAGCTATAGTTTCAGTAACTTAAACTAAATGATAACAAAATTTCAATAATTTAGTTTGAGTTAGCAATAGCAACTAGCGCTCTAACTCTGTTATTAGTTGAATTCTTATAACGAACTATTAGGCAAAGTTGTAGAAAAACCTTCGCACTAGAAGTACACCATACAACATATTTTGAAATTCAGCTTCTGGAATGTTTTATTGACAAACTACTAAATGATCGAACGCAAATTACTGAATGATCGTTAACATCCTTGGTTTAGTTGTTCTTTGTTAAGTATGAAGGGTGTTCAACAACTGCAAATTACCCGTTCAGTATTGACATTTGGCCGTATAACCTGGAGGCCCAAACGATATTTTTGGCCAAATGACCCATTCTGTCAAACGACCATTTCGGCCAAACGGCATTTTCGGGCTTATGACATATTCGGCCAAACGATCTGTTAGGGCAAACAACTTTTTCGGCCAATTTACCAGTTCGGCCGTATGTCGCTTTCAGCCAATGGAATTTCCCAAGAATTTCTTTTGGACAATACACTACCCAAGTAATCATTAAGCTATATATGCTTGTAAAAAACACAGCCCTAAAAGTTGACTTAAAGTGGAAAAGGGCAATTATAAGACCGAATTAATGGTTCATTACTTTGACATGTAGAAATAAAGCATCAGTAATGCATCGCTGCATTCGTAATGCTGATTTAGAGTATAGTCGTCTGACAGTTGATAAATAAATGCAACTTCACATCGTTAAAACTGATCTAATGCAATGATTGTGCATCGCAACGCAGATCATAGACTTTGACATGGGCGTAGCCAGAGGGGGGCAGGGGGGGGCCGTCGCCCCCCCTAAATAGTGGAAAGATTGAACGGGTACTGAAATGAATTCGCTTTAACATGTGCACTTTACGATCCATTCATATTCAGAAATAAGTTTTTGAAATTCAAAAGATTCCCAAAAAACTTATAAGCGTATCCAGGATCCATACTATATGAAATTTCAAAACAACTCGAAACATTTCGAGCTCAAGAATTCTCCTAGAAATCCTTCTAGAAGCTCCCCTGGTAACTTCCAAATTCCGGAAAATTATCCACAAATTCCTCCGAAAATCGTTTGAAATTCCTTCTTCTGTAATTGTAATTTCTCCTTATCTAGAAACCCCCAACTAGTTTTGTCTTAGGAAATTCATGTGGAAGTTTCTTGAAGATTTCTTTCCTTCCCTTCAAGTTTTACTTCTAGACATTTCTTCGGCTATTCTTCCAGGAAAATTTGCGACATTTCCTTCAGGAATGAATTCTAGAGTTCCTCCAAGAATACATACGGAATTTCCTCCCAAAATTCCACTAGAAGTTTCTTCAGTAATTTATGACGGAAATCCTCCGATTTCGCTCCATAATTTCTGCTAATCTATAAGAAACTGCTTCGGGCATTCCTCCAGGAACTCTTCCTTAAATTCCTCCGGGATGGTAGCCTCACACCTCGGGAATTTGATCCGCGGATTTTTGCCCATGTATTTTTGCATATGCGATGTTTTCGAGATTTGGGCACGGAAAATCAAAATCCTGGCCCCATTTAAAATACACGGGGACCAAAATCCGGCGGAAAATTTTCCCGAGGTGTGAGGTAGCCTTAACTTCCAGGACTTTTTCCGGGAATACCTCTATAAATACAATAGCGAAATCCTCTAGAATTGCATTTTGGAATTCTTTCCGCAATTATTTCAGAATATCCTTCAAGAATTCCTCTAGAAATTTCTCCAAGAATTCGTCCATGTATTTCCCCGGAAATTTTTCTCACCTTCAGGAATATCTCCAGATTTTTTTCCGCGGAATTGTTCTAGAATTCTTTCCGGACTTCACTCGGAATTTACTCCAGAATTTCATTCGGAAATTAATGTTAGAGTTCCTCCAAGATATCTTCCAAGAGTTCTTCCAGGAATTTCTTCAGAACAAACAAAGAACAGCAATTCATCTGGAAATACTTTCTGGATTTCATCTGGTAATTTCTGCATTAATTCCTCCTGGTATTTTTTCGGGAATTCCTTCTGATATTTCTCCAGGAATTCCTTCATGAACTTCTCCAATAATTATTTCAGTACTACCTTGTGAGAATTCCTCTGGAAGTGCTTGTGGGAGTTCCTCCGGGAGCTCCCCCAGGAGTTTTTCCAAAAGTTACTCTAGTAATCTCTCCAAGAACTTTACAGGGGATTCTTTGAGGATATTTGGCAGGAATTTCAAGGGAAACGGGATTTCGGAAGTTCCTCTAGAAATTCAAATCCGGGTATGATCCTCTGAAAATTTCTCCGGGAGTTCCACTAGTAGTTCCTCCGGAAATTCATTCAGACTTTCTTTCAGGAGTTCATTAAGGCTTTCTTTGGGAATTTATCTACAAATTCCTTCAGAAGTTCCTCGGAAAATTTCTCTGGGAGCTCCTCCGGGAGGTCCTTTAAGAATTCTTGCAGGAGTTTGTCCTGGAATTCATCCAGAAGTTCTTACGAGAGTTCCTCCAGGATTTCCTCCGGAAATTCTTCCTGTAGTTCTTCAATAAATTCATCTAGAAGTTCCTCTGGCAGTTCTTCCGAAAATTCCTCTGATACTTTCTCCGGGAATTCCTACAGAAATTCCTCTGGGAGTTCCTCCGGAAATTACTCCGGAAGTTCCTTCTCAAAGGAACTGCCGGTGAAACTCCCGGAGAAATGCTCATAAAAACTGCTGGTGGATCTCCCGGAGGAATTCACGTAGGAACTGCCGGAGGAGCTCCCGTAAGAACTCCCGGAGGAATTTCAGGAGAAACCCCTAGATGACTAAAATAATAAATTAATTTTGAAATTTTGTCCAACGTTTAGTTCAAGGATGCTAACGATCATTCAGTAATTTGCGTTCGATCATTTAGTAGTTTGTCAATAACACATTCCAGAAACTGAATTTCAAAATATCTTGTATGGTGGACTTCTAGTACGAAGGTTTTTCTACAACTCTGCCTAATGGTTCGTTGCTTGAATTCCACTAGTAACGGAGTTATAGCTATAGTTTCAGTAACTTAGACTAAATGATAACAACATTTCAATCATTTAGTTTGAGTTACTGCAACTAGCGCTCTAACTCTGTTATTAGTTGAATTCTTATAACGAACTATTAGGCAAAGTTGTAGAAAAACCTTCGCACTAGAAGTCCACCATACAACATATTTTGAAATTCAGCTTCTGGAATGTTTTATTGACAAACTACTAAATGATCGAACGCAAATTACTGAATGATCGTTAACATCCTTGGTTTAGTTGTTCTTTGTTAAGTATGAAGGGTGTTCAACAACTGCAAATTACCCGTTCAGTATTGACATTTGGCCGTATAACCTGTAGGCCCAAACGATATTTTTGGCCAAATGATCCATTCTGTCAAACGGCCATTTCGGCCAAACGGCATTTTCGGGCTTATGACATATTTGGCCAAACGATCTGTTAGGGCAAACAACTTTTTCGGCCAATTTACCAGTTCGGCCGTATGTCGCTTTCGGCCAATGGAATTTCTCATTAATTTCTTTTGGACAATACACCACCCAAGTAACCATGAAGCTATATATGCTTGTAAAAAACACAGCCCTAAAAGTTGACTTAAAGTGGAAAAGGGCAATTATAAGACCGAATCAATATTTCATTACTTTGACATGTAGAAATAAAGCATCAGTAATGCATCGCTGCATTCGTAATGCTGATTTAGAGTATAGTCGTCTGACAGTTGATAAATAAATGCAACTTCACATCGTTAAAACTGATCTAATGCAATGATTGTGCATCGCAACGCAGATCATAGACTTTGACATGGGCGTAGCCAGAGGGGGGCAGGGGGGGGCCGTCGCCCCCCCTAAATAGTGGAAAGATTGAACGGGTACTGAAATGAATTCGCTTTAACATGTGCACTTTACGATCCATTCATATTCAGAAATAAGTTTTTGAAATTCAAAAGATTCCCAAAAAACTTATAAGCGTATCCAGGATCCATACTATATGAAATTTCAAAACAACTCGAAACATTTCGAGCTCAAGAATTCTCCTAGAAATCCTTCTAGAAGCTCCCCTGGTAACTTCCAAATTCCGGAAAATTATCCACAAATTCCTCCGAAAATCGTTTGAAATTCCTTCTTCTGTAATTGTAATTTCTCCTTATCTAGAAACCCCCAACTAGTTTTGTCTTAGGAAATTCATGTGGAAGTTTCTTGAAGATTTCTTTCCTTCCCTTCAAGTTTTACTTCTAGACATTTCTTCGGCTATTCTTCCAGGAAAATTTGCGACATTTCCTTCAGGAATGAATTCTAGAGTTCCTCCAAGAATACATACGGAATTTCCTCCCAAAATTCCACTAGAAGTTTCTTCAGTAATTTATGACGGAAATCCTCCGATTTCGCTCCATAATTTCTGCTAATCTATAAGAAACTGCTTCGGGCATTCCTCCAGGAACTCTTCCTTAAATTCCTCCGGGATAAAGGTAGCCTCACACCTCGGGAATTTGATCCGCGGATTTTTTGCCCATGTATTTTTGCATATGCGATGTTTTCGAGATTTGGGCACGGAAAATCAAAATCCCGGCCCCATTTAAAATACACGGGGACCAAAATCCGGCGGAAAATTTTCCCGAGGTGTGAGGTAGCCTTAACTTCCAGGACTTTTTTCCGGGAATACCTCTATAAATTCAATAGCGAAATCCTCCAGAATTACATTTTGGAATTCTTTCCGCAATTATTTCAGAATATCCTTCAAGAATTCCTCTAGAAATTTCTCCAAGAATTCGTCCATGTATTTCCCCGGAAATTTTTCTCACCTTCAGGAATATCTCCAGATTTTTTTCCGCGGAATTGTTCTAGAATTCTTTCCGGACTTCACTCGGAATTTACTCCAGAATTTCATTCGGAAATTAATGTTAGAGTTCCTCCAAGATATCTTCCAAGAGTTCTTCCAGGAATTTCTTCAGAACAAACAAAGAACAGCAATTCATCTGGAAATACTTTCTGGATTTCATCTGGTAATTTCTGCATTAATTCCTCCTGGTATTTTTTCGGGAATTCCTTCTGATATTTCTCCAGGAATTCCTTCATGAACTTCTCCAATAATTATGTCAGTACTACCTTGTGAGAATGCCTCTGGAAGTGCTTGTGGGAGTTCCTCCGGGAGCTCCCCCAGGAGTTTTTCCAAAAGTTCCTCTAGTAATCTCTCCAAGAACTTTACAGGGGATTCTTTGAGGATATTTGGCAGGAATTTCAAGGGAAATGGGATTTCGGAAGTTCCTCTAGAAATTCAAATCCGGGTATTTCATCGGCTGATCCTCTGAAAATTTCTCCGGGAGTTCCACTAGTAGTTCCTCCGGAAATTCATTCAGACTTTCTTTCAGGAGTTCATTAAGGCTTTCTTTGGGAATTTATCTACAAATTCCTTCAGAAGTTCCTCGGAAAATTTCTCTGGGAGCTCCTCCGGGAGGTCCTTTAAGAATTCTTGCAGGAGTTTGTCCTGGAATTCATCCAGAAGTTCTTACGAGAGTTCCTCCAGGATTTCCTCCGGAAATTCTTCCTGTAGTTCTTCAATAAATTCATCTAGAAGTTCTTCTGGCAGTTCTTCCGAAAATTCCTCTGATACTTTCTTCGGGAATTCCTACAGAATTCACATTCCTGGGAGTTCCTCCGTAAATTACTCCGGGAGTTCCTTCTCAAATGAACTGCCGGTGAAACTCCCGGGGAAATGCTCTTAAAAACTGCTGGTGGATCTCCCGGAGGAATCACGTAGGAACTGCTGGAGGAGCTCCCGTAAGAACTCCCGGAGGAATTTCAGGAGAAACCCCTAGATGACCTCCCGGAGGAACTCCCAGAAAAACTATCGGAAGAACTTCGGGAGGAATTTCCAGCTAATTTTCTGAAGAAAGCCTAAATGATTTCCTAAAAAAAAAGCCTGAACGATCTCCTGGAAGAGCTGCTGGTGGAATACCCGGAGGAATTTCTAAAGAAACTCCCGGGAGATTTTTTAAAAGAACCTCCGGAGGAACTGCCAGTGAATCTACCAGAAGACTTCTCCGAAAAAATCTTGGAGAATTCATCTTATAGACAAATCTCATCTAGCTGAAACCTTTGTAGGGGTATGTAGCAGGACCATCATCATCATCAGAGGACCTCCCGGAGAATTCCTTGAAGAGCTCCCATAGAAATTCTCGGAGGAGCTTCTGGAGGGATTTCTGTATAATTCCCGGAGGAAATTCTGGAGAAATTCCCGGAAGAATTTTCAGAGATCCCCCGTAGGAACTGCCGATAGAACTACCGGAATAATTCTCGGAGGAAATCCTGGAGGAATTCTTGGAGGATCTGCAAGTTGAACTCCTGGGAGAATTCCCGGAGGAATTTTCGAAGAAACTCCTGCAGGATGTCCAGTGGAAATCTTGAAGCTTCCACCGGAATTCTTTCTGGATATCTTTGGGAATTAATCTAGGAACTCCTCCAAAAATTCCATTGTTGATTTTATTTTCGGTATAATTTCTGTATAAATTTTCGGTGGAATTCCTGGAGAAATTCTTTGAAATTTTCACAAGAAATTATTCGAAACTTTCACGGAAAAAAATATGGAATTTACACAGGAAGTTCGAAGATTTTTCGCGGAATTCTCAGGAATGTTTATTGGCAATTCTGCGGAATTTTCACGGAATATTCTTAGGAATTCCACGGTGCAATTTTTCAAATTTTTTTTTATGAGAAACAGCTCGAAAGAATTATCTGAAGAATTCTCTGCAGAACTTATAAAAGAATTCGTGAAGGATTTCTTGGAGTCAATAATGGTGGAATTTTCGGTTAATTCCCGGCGAAATTGATGGTGGAATTCCTGAAGACATTGCCGAAGAAATTGCTGGAGGCAATCCTGAAGAATCCGGGCGTGAATGCGTCACGTTTATTGGCATTACGTTTTAGTACAAAACGCTGACTTCAACGCTGACGCGCAACGCGCTGTTGAGATTCAGCCTTTACTGTTGGTTGTGGATTTGGTTTCAAAGTGTTTGGAGCTTAGAAGGAAAAAATATCAAGCACTAATATTCATGTGTTTTTATAAAACTACTATAAAACAACGAATCAGAAGACCTAAAAAATTTGGCCCCCCCCTAATCGAAATCCTGGCTACGCCCATGGACTTTGACATCGTTTTGAAGTTCAGCTGTCCGATAACTGCAAACTGATGTACCTATTGAAATGCAGTTAAATGACTTTCGGTTATCAAACGTCTACCTTACAAAAAATTTTCAGTAGAAATCCAATAATTTCGAACAATTTTCCGTTGAAATCCAAAGATTTTTTTTATTGAAAACTACATTTTGAACAATCTTCCGTGGAAATTCTTAAGAAGTTTACGATAAACTTACGAAGAATTTCTTGTGAAAATTCCACAAAATTTTCCTTGAAAACTCCTTAGAGCCTCCCGGAAATTCTTAAGAATTTACTGTTTTATCGTTGGCCAAGCTAGCTGTCCTAATTATTCTAGACTGAGAAAGTCAACCTGAAAACAACCATTCTACCAGTCACACTCTTCTGCATCTATGAAGATTTTTGTGCAAATTTCGAAGAATACTCAACAGACACTTTCCGTGAATTTCCGAAGATTTTCCTGTAGAAGTTAAGAACAATTTTCCGTGAAAATTCTGAAGTTTCCCATTTTCTGGTGAAATTCCAAACAATTTTATTTGGAAATTCCAAATATTTCTCGAAACTTCAAGTAGGAAAATCCGAAAATAATTTCCAAATTTTGGAAAAACTTGTAGAATTTTCTGGAGAAGTTCATTAGATTTTTCATGCGAAATTCAAAATATTCTTCCTTTAATGTCTTGAAAATATCCCAAAAAAAAAAATGCAAAAAAAATAATTAAGAAAAGTAATAAAAAAAAACGCCACGCCGATTCACGCCGCCCCCGCCGGCTAAAATGGCTTTCGGCGTGACGCCGGAAACGCCGCCGCCGCCGACCTAAATTCTGACAAACGCCGCCGCCGACGAATATCGAACCGGCGCACACCTCTAACCAGCAGCATTCGACAGCAGCCGCAAGGGGGACCCAACAATCACGAAGTCTGCAAAAAATACCAAAACGACGAACGAAGGAGGAGTGGCGACTGGCGGCAAGGAGAAACCTTTCGCCAGACGCAGTGGCCTTGAGAGGTCTCCCCAAAGTTCGCCGGGGGACGGCGATGGAGAAACCCGTGGAGGGTCTGAGAAGGTACCGGATGGAGTGAAGATGGACGGAGCAAGAAATTCGCAAACTCGTGAAGGAGCGGAAACTGGCGGAACACCAGGCGGAGAAGGAAAAAGAGGAGGCTAAATCGAAGATTCGCTGAAAGGAAACGGTTGGCGGAGAGCCAGACCGAGGAACAGCGCAGAAGGATGGCCGTGACAGGGGCGACTCCTAAGTTCAGTAAGGTTACGCAGGAGGTGAACCTGAAAGTAGCTAACGAGAAGTCTGCAGCTCCTAAGCGGGAAAGACGGGAGAAGGTTGAGCGGAAGGCCGGCCTTCCCAAGCCGGAGAAACCAGTGCCTCTACCAAGGAGGACCACTGAAGCTGGTCGGGAGGAAGATCTACCCTGGATGGAGGTCGTGAACCCTAAGAAGGCGAAGAGCAAACGTCAGCAGGCCGCAGAACGGTGCGCACTACTGCTAAGAAGGGTAGAGCCCAGGAGAAGACGGGTGCGCCTTCCAATGGCAGTTGTAAGCGTGAAGACAGAGGCGAGGCGATTATCTTCAAGACTGACGATAACAGCTACGCTGACATCTTGAAGGCCATGAGAGTTAATAATAAACTCTCTGCCCTAGGAGGGGATGTCAACTGCATCCGCAGGACGCGGAAAGGCGAGATGATTCTCGTCTTGAAGCGGGATGCTGCTCAGAAGAGTTCTGAGTACAAAAAGTTGACGGAGAGGGTCCTGGGTGATGGGGTTCTAGTAAAAGCCTTATGCCCAGTTTCGAATATCCAGTGCAGGGGCCTGGATGAAGTAACCGAAGCCAGATACTTGGTCGACGCTCTGAGAGATCAATGCAATGTCGAGATCCAGGAATCTGCGGTTTGGTTACTGAAAGTGGGTTGGTCGGTATGTCCGCTAAGTATAAGCCAACCGCTTTAGACCTGCTTCAGGTGTCTTGGCAACGGTCATAAGTCATATGACTGTAAAGGACCTGATCGCAGTAAGCTATGCCGTAGGTGTGGAGCTGAAGGCCACCAAGCTAGCACCTGTCAGGCTGCACCAAGGTGTCTGATCTGTCCCCCGGGTACAGACATCAAACACCTTACCAGTGTCCAGGCCTATTACCAAATACGCAGGTAACACAGCTAAACCTAAACCACTGCTGCTACAACAGTCGGTTACCGAGTGTAAAGCTGATGTAGCCTTGCTGGATTGTGGATAAGTCTCAGATAATGGCTACTTGCGGGCGATACCCCATCCAGGAGATATTATCATTACCTGATGATAAGGGTTTCGTCATAGCAAAGGTAAACGGTGTTTACTTTTATAGCTGCTACTGTCCTCCCAGGTGGAGTATAGTGCAGTTTACTAAGGTAGTCGATATTCTTGCAGTGAAACTAACTGGTTTAAAACCATTAGGTTGTAAGTGTTGGTTATGTTATGTGATGAGTGTTGCCGAAAATTTTTTTTGGAATTTTAGTGCTATGCGTGAATTGTTTGTGAATGGCAGGTAAAATTCGTCTTTATGTGTAGGTTTTCCATGTACAGTAGCGACTGCAGTAGAGCAGGGCGTGATTAGCCTCCACCATCCTAGAAGACGGCAGCCAACCACTCACCATAGTCCTCCAACCCAACACCAAAGGGCCAGAAGCACCATCGTCGAGCAGCCATGAAGAGGTGGCGTATGGAATGGATGAAAGATTGAAAGCTAGCGAAAGTTGCCGAGTTTGAAAAAGTTGAAGTGAGAGAGTTTGTGGAAGAAGACCAGGCGTAGAGGACGTCAGAACCCCGCCGTTTCGATGGTTAAAAACCCCATCGAGAACCGCCATCGTACCCAGGTTCCAGTGTCGGCCTGATTCGGCATTGTTCCGTCGATAGTCGATCGGCCATCTTAGTGGCAGCGTAGCAAGGAGCGAGGGAGACCACCGGTTAACCGCAGCGAGCCAAGTCGTCGGAAACAGAAGGAGGAAAGTGTCAGCCACCGACGCTACGTAGGCCGTTGAAGGGCGAAGGAAGTAAAGATTCCGTACCGAGGAGGAAGAAAGCCGCCGTCGCCGGCGTGAATGCCCTTACATTGAAGGTTGAAGACAAGGAAGGACGGAAGGAGAACTAGGCAGAGGACGAGGAAGGACAGGAGAAAATAAAGTGTTGCATTATGAAGCTCTGAGGTTTTCCCAACATTTTGATTGAAAGAGTTCCCTGCCCGCGAGTTACTTGAGGTGAGCGTGCCGACCCTGAGGCCATTAGTTCAGGGAGTCTCAGCATAGCTCAGGCCATACTTACCCAATTATTACACATGTGCAAGATTATTGGATATCCGCATTGAAATAAAGCATAGCCTAGATTGTTTAATCCATAATTTAGATAGATAGTAGTAGTAGCAAGTAGGATCAAACGGAAAATTAACCGGATTCAGGTCAGAAAAGGTGATTTACACTAAATAATTACAATGAAAAAAATGATAACCTAGTTGGGGATGAGCTTCGAGGTTGGTCGGAGTGCAAGCAACGGACCCTAAGCCTTTCCTTACTCTCTCCAAAGCGTTCTTCAAGAGTTTTAATCCCGGACAGACGGTGGACCATGGAATTTCCTGTCCTGGGAGTATTGAGGAACTCAGGAACTTGTTTTGCATTCGTTTGAGTTTCAGATAATGAGTTGAAGCGCAGCTTTCCCAAACCGGCATTCGATCACAGGAAGGAAGATTTGGTTGTAGACAGCAAACTTATTTTTCAGGGACAATGATGACCGGCGGTTGATCAAAGGGTATCCAGTATTTTACGCTCAATAATGGCGGCCGAGTGAGTGCCTTTTTGACATTCAAGAGGTAGAAAATATTTACTTTTTTTTTAATCAATGTAGGCCTTGATTCTTTGGAAAACATTGACACTCATCTGGTATCAACGAACAAACGATTGTCAAATGTTCTCCATCGTGTACATTCAAGGATTTGGTAATTTTCTTATGCATTTTTTTGTAATAATTTCATTATATTTTGAGGATAACTGAAAGTCTACAAGCAATCTTCTGCTTTATAAGAGATACTTCTGGCCCAAGAATTATACAAAGCTCCATTTCAGAGCGAGCCCGGCAGTAAACCCTAGACTGTTGATTTAGAGCCAACGGCAGTTTGTGGGGTGGGTCATCAACACCTCTTCTGGGATTCCGGGTATTAGGACGTTCGGACGCAAGTGAACTGTCGGATCATGGGAACATATCTAGCAAATTACAACTTCCGGATACGCGGGTTACTACCACTGATCACCTGCACTTCCGCTGCACGCGAACTTTATTCTGAATGACCCCTTCGAGGCTAGGTTGGCCACAATAGCTCAAAAGTTTTCCGGTTGGAACTTTGAAAAAAAAACTCTTCACAGCTTAACTCAACCGTCACCAAAATGTGCTTTTCTTGGGCCAAAAAAGCTTATTCTCCTTTTGTGATTCTTTGAACGGCTTACCAAGCGTCCAGCAACGTCTTCCCCCAAAACCAATAATTTAATCG
Organism: Armigeres subalbatus; assembly: GCF_024139115.2. Taxonomy (NCBI): domain Eukaryota; kingdom Metazoa; phylum Arthropoda; class Insecta; order Diptera; family Culicidae; genus Armigeres; species Armigeres subalbatus. The sequence goes on from NC_085139.1 coordinate 90,910,253, forward strand.
CACCTGGTGCGCCTAGCGACTATATAAACTATAAAAACTATATTCTTTGCAATTATTCATCTTGCTTGACTCTTGGTAACTCTAATGATCGTTTTATACATGCGCATGGGTCAGTCGCTAGGAATCCCAGAAGAGGTGTTGAGGACCCACACAACATACTGCCGTAGGCTCTAAATCAACAGTCTAGGGTTTACTGCCGGGCTCAGTCTGAAATGGAGCTTTGTAATTCTTGGGCCAAAGGTATCTCTTATAAGGCAGAAGATTGCTTGCAGTTATCCTAAAAATATAATAAAATTATTTCCCAAAAAAAAATGCATAAGAAAATTACCAAATCCTTGAAGGTACACAATGGAGAACATTTCTAGACCAACATTTGAAAAGGGCGTAACAGCCAAAATTTATTTCTTCTGATTCTTCGTCCACATATATAAATTTATATGTAGACGAAGAATCAGAAGGAATAAATGTTGGCTGTTACGCCCTTTTCAAATGTTGGTCTAGATTTGACAATCGTTTGTTTGTTGATACCAGATGAGTGCCAATGTTTCCCAAAACATCAAGGCCTACATTGATTAAAAATAGTAAATATTTTCTACCTCTTGAATGTCAAAAAGGCACTCACTTGGCCGCCATTATCGAGCGCAAAATACTGGATAGTAGTTTCAACAAAACGTTACACTTCGTCACCGTCTTGTCAACCTGTTGCCTGAAAATAAGCTTGCTGTCGAGGGTCAAACCAAGGTAGTCGGCCTCATTGGCCCATTCCACAGCCGTGCCATTGAGGATGATTTTACAGTCCCCAGGCGGAACATGTTTAGGGGATTTAGAGTGGGGTACAATGATGACCTGGGTCTTCGCCGCGTTAATACAGATCTTCCAGCTGGTGAGGTACTCTGTTAGGGTATCCAGGCATCGTTGGAGTTTTGCCACTAGCGCTCTGATCACTCTACCATTGTAGACGATGTAGGTGTCATCTGCAAACAGAGACAGCATGCCGCCTTCTGGAGGTTCTGGCATGTCAGAGGTGAACAGATTGAAAAGTAGGGGCCCGAGGATACTGGTCTGGGGGACGCCTGCGACGACGTTGTGCGCAACGGATCTCGCTCCGCTGATTGAGACCAGGAAGGTCCTTCCCGACAGGTAATTGTTGATGATTTTCATCAGGTCGCTGGGAAGATTGTAGTGTTGTAGTTTGTGCACCAGACCATCGTGCCATACATTGTCGAACGCCTTCTCGAGTAAGGCCATGGCGGATGTTTTGACGTAGGACTTACGTCTCTCTTTACTATACCGGGTGTCATTTCAAAATATTCAAATTGACCGCGTTACGCTGTGTTGAAAGATTTTAAACGTTAATAGCGTTCGTCTCAGTGGACGAATTTCTGCGGTAAGCCCCTCAATCGACAGATTTCAAGTATGTCTTTCATGTCCATGCTTGATAAGACCCGAAAAACTTGTTTCAATAGGCATGAAACTGTTTTCAATGAAAAACATTGAGCTCAAGGGAACCTATAAATATGGGTACCGCATAATTCTTGCATCATTCCATTACCACGTTCTGATTGGTGCAGACACCGGCGAATGAGCAGCCGCTGGGTCTGCCGAGAAGCCATAAAATAGCGCAACGCGATTTTTTCCTTTCATTCTGACCGGGACAAGCAAAGCAACCGCATCATCGATTGAACAGCACTCACACCTTTTAGCAGGGAATGAAGTCTGCACCGACCGCTTTTTCGGCTCGACACCATCGAAGCGACCATCATCAGCCGAAACCTCGCCAGTACATCAGCAGTCCACCCTACAGACCCGACAAAGCAGCAATGCTGAGCCGATACCGGCAGCAGCAGCAGAGTCGAGCCGAGACCGGCCGGCATCGGTGCTGAGCCGAGACAGAAGAAAAGCCACATGATGCAGCATGTATGTCCAAAAAACAAAGCCGAGCCAATAATAGAGATCAATATCAATGCTTTCAATACCCTTCGGGATAGAAATTGTACTTGGGTGCCAAATCTAATATTCTAGAGATAAAATTTCATGCGTGATTTTCATAAATAGCGTCAAAACTAACAGTGGATAATTTTTCTGATTTAACCGCGAAGTGGACGAAGGACTTCACTTGACCATGCCTTTAAAGATTCATAAGATGTTCAAATCTCTCACATAATCTTATTTGGATAAAAAAACACCGATAACAGCTCAAACATTAATAAACTATCAATCGATTTTTCATCAAATGTTGGATTTTTTGGCATTGATAAAAAAAATATGTAGATAAACATTGTTTGATACTGACCGCACACAAAGCGAACGTGACTGAATGATCGTTCCATGTTACCAATTCTAAATCTTATCACCCGAAATCCCATGTCCGGGTGTTTCCTTCCTTCTACTACTAACAATGTTGTCTCAGAAAAGAACACGTACTTCCCACCTGAACTGCAATTCTAAGCTCGCTTGTCCGGCTTTTTGGCCTGTATCTAGCGAAAAGTCCCGTTAGGAAATAGACGCCAGCAGCGAGCAACAAGCGTAAAAAAGAAGAAGCCCTTCTCGAATGCGTTGATGATGATGACGCTTTGGCTGACAAAGAAGCGGGATACAAGACACTAGCTGATTGGCCCACCAATTGGGAAGCAGAGAAGATTCAAAATAAGGTACATATAAAAGAAAAGTACATTCGCTCGCAGAGCTTTCAGTCTTTTTTATACCATCACTACACGCAAAAAAAATGTTGCGGTCGAAACTACCATTCCGAGGGTTAATTTAAGAATACGCATCGACGATTTTCAGCAGACAACAAACCCGTTTGATTTTACCATGCGCGCAGTAAAAATCAACTGTGGTCGTGGTGGAATGTTGTTGCATGAACTGAATCAGTGGTGAATTTGTCCGAATGCGTGGTTAATTTAAGGTGATTATACAATCAAGCCATGTGGTGAATTTCAAATTCACCACACGGTTTTCTACTCCTATTATCAAAAGTTCAAATCTAGCGTAATAATTGTCGTACAATGCTGAAATTAAAGTCGTTTGTTCAGCATGAGTAAGCAAACAATCTTCGGATGTTTCATCCCCATGGGCGTTATGGTTCTCTCAATTCGTGCTCTTGAAAAATCACTAGAAAAAACACGTGGTTTCCAAGATGGCCGATTTGTGGCTTTGTTGTATAACCACCTTAACTGAAAATTTGTGGTTGTTTTAAAAACATGGCGTAGTCTACAAAATAGTTATTGTTACAATGGAATTTTTTTCTGTGTAGAAATTCGCGGTTATTTGAAAAGATCGTTTTCTTACTTTTTGCACTTAGCCGAAGCAAATAGCCTTTTTCAAGGCTCTAAGAGTTAAAAATAATGTTCTCCTTCAGTCGCTCTCGCACGGATTGGAAGGCTCTTCAGTGGAAGGGCTGAGATACAGTCTACAACCCCTGCTGAGCCAACTTGTGGTTTATTTCAGGCAGTCATTCAGTGGGAAGGTTGCCACTGTCGAGGCTAATATTTCGTGACCGGACAGATACTTCCTGATTTTTTTTGATGATTCTTGTTCGAGGTAGATTTGATTTCTGTGTCGGTTTGATGAGAAGATTTTGCCAAGGAATGGTATGCAACGCCGATTATTTATTCAAAATAGTTGATGTGAGAAATTTGGACATATTATGTATCTTAAAGGCATGGTCAAGTCAAGTCCTACGTCCACTCAGCGGTTATGTCACAGACATTACCCACTGTTCGTTTTTAGGACAAACTTGTTCCGTCTGAGGACGTTGGTAACTCGGGTCAGTTGGTGTACGGTTGATCGACCGCGTCGGAAACCAAACTGTTCCTCGAGCAAGATGTTGTGGTGTTCGGCAGACTCAAGTAACCGGCTGTGAATCGCCTTTTCAAACAGCTTCGATAACCCTGAGAGAAGGCTGATGGGGCGATAACTTTTCGGAGAGGAAGGATCCTTCCCAGGCTTCGGGATGGGGATGACTATGGCTGACTTCCAGGACGATGGGAAGTAGCTGAGATGGAGACACTGATTGAAGATCAGAGAAAGGTGCTCGAAAAATGGACCACATATATTTTTGAGTTTGAGATTCAGGATGTTGTCGAAGACTGGGGCCTTCATGTCTTTCGATGTTTTGATATAGGCCACCAATTCGCCAGCTGATATCTCCGATTCCTTAGAGAAGTCGTTGGGAATAAGATGGATGTTGCTAGCATGCTGGTAAACAGCTGCTTCGTGTGAACTGACGATGTCCAAGATCGTGCAAGCTGACGAAGTGACGACCTATTTCGGCGACCTTCTATGTAGGAGTTATCAAACGATCCTTGGAGCCATTCTTGTCTAATAGGATCAAAGTTAGAATGGGCCGAGGATTAAATTTTAGAATTTTGGTCGAATTCCAGAACGGCTTAACACAGTCTGGGAGAGCGCTGATCTTATTGGAGAAATCACTATTTCTGAGACCCACCATTCTGGCCTGGATGATTTTTGTCAAACGATTGCAACATGTCTTAATGACAGGCAGCCCAGTACGCTGGTACTGAGCCGTTGGAAGATGCTGCTCTCTGGCCACCAAGATTGCATCTTTGATGGCGCACAGCTGGCGGTCGATACTTTCCGGCGTCCCGGACGCGCATGCCGTCGTCCACGCACCTTTGGAACCGGCCCCAGTCGACTCGATGATAGTTTCGCCGAGACAGCTGATGCCGATTATCCGAGGAACCCGCTTCCGCCACCACGGGATAGTAATCCAAGCTAAGCTGGTGGTACATGACCGGCTGGGAGATGTGGTCGTTCATGTTGATTATGTACAGATCTACCGTAATTTGGACTGACTCAGCCGAGTGGGGGAATGCGGGCTCAGAATCATGTAGCGGCCTTCCTCCATATCGTCGTTCCAGATAGTGCCGTTACGATTGCCTCGACTGTTGCCCCAGGCTTGAAGTTTGGAATTCAGGTCTCCTGCAATGATATACTGACCTTAATTATCTCCGCGTTAGCTTGACGAAGTCCCTCCGAGGGGCGGCCGATGAGCCAATCGCCGACTTTGGCTTGGGTTGGGCAGTACGCCGCGATGAGCGCGATTGTGCCGACAAAAGTGGTGATTTCGACACCGATGGCCTCGATGACACAGCTTGGAAGCAGACGACAGTTGATGTTGTAGCGAAGTGCAATGGACCACCTCCCCTGGTCGGCCGGTCGAGTTGCATGATGCGAAAGTCCGGGATATTGATGTTCACTTCCGGTTTTAGGCGCGAAGGAAATCCTTCAGCTCAAATGTTTTGCTCTAAAGCGAGCAAGGGTTCCAGTTGACATGGCCCACCCTAGCAGTCATTTTCAGTGATGAACATGCCAAGAGTGAAGACCTGATCGAATCGGGTTTTGCAAGCGCGCAGCCGAGTGGCGAGCTGTGAGAAGATTGGCATCAGCTGCTCCGGCTGCCGATGGAATCCAGGAGGAGGGAGCGGGGGTCTTTCGCTGGAGGACGAAGAATCAATGGAACTGCTGTGGCCAGTCGCTTATGCGGCTGCACCGCTCGACGGTACCGCTCGACGGAGTTCCGGGATGGAAAGAAGGTTCACCTCGTCGATCATTGGAACACGGTTCCTCTTCGGATGGGCCTTGGTTGATGGTTTCCTTCGGATTTCCAGGAACTCCGCGCATTTCGGACAGCCTTTCGTAGTGGCCCGATGTTTTTCGCCTCCATCTTGTTGCACTCATCCGTCTGGTGTAGTTCGCCACACTTGTTCCAGCGCGCGGCCATGTGGCAATTTCGGGTGCCGTGCCCGAGGTTGAAGCATTTAATGCACTGCATCGCGTCACGGTGCACGGGCCGGTATCGCCCCCAGCCGGTGTAATTTATTACTCCGATCAGCTTCAGGGCTTTAACGGAGATGGAGCCATGCTCCAGATGGATCAGGTAAAGCTGATCTCGGTACTTTCTGGCTTTGAGTCTACTGCTTTTTAGCTCGATGAACTCGATAAACTCTTCCTTCTTCATGTCATAGAGCCCTCGCAGCAAAGCCTTGAGTGGCTTCGTGCCGGGGATGTCATGAGTGTAAAACTCATACTTGTGGACCTCTAGGAACTCCACGATAGATTTGTGGTAATCTTAATTAGCAGGCATCACCTTGACTCGCTCGCTGTAAAGCCGGAACATGCACACCAACGCCAACGCCAACATAACGCCAACGCGACGAAGCGAAAACGTTAACGGCGAAAGAACGAGAAAAAACACTGCTGTTACGAACTGGAATGTGTAGGAGAAAAATAATCAATTTAGGCGGAGACGAGCCAGCCTCGGGCTGAAAGTCTCCTTAGTAAAGTCAACAAAAAAAATCAATTTAGGTAGGTACGTATGAAACCAACTAGGATGAGTGCGCAAACTAATAATAAAATAGGGACAGTCATTTCATGTCAGAAGCCAAACGAAACATGTTCATTTTTTATTTGTATTTGAAAAACCAAATTTATATAATGAATGTGTAAACCAAGAATCGACATCGGAAACGCTCAGTTTTTTCATATCTGTTTATTACCCACTTCTATTATTTGATTTCAACATCAAATTTTCTATATTGCCACGTATGTATTTCCTACTACTTTGTTTTCATGTTTTCTAACTAACTTCTGAAGGGATGCTATACAAGACGACAATTTGTTTCTCCTTATTATAATGGTTGATTTCCTGTCAATTTCGTTAAATAAGTATCCAGATTGCAGGTATTTGATGATGTCACATGCAAATATCAACGCTTATTAACATGTACGTACGACCTAGATCTTACATTTTTTGATGACTAAGCTTAACTGCGAACAAGCTCTGGTTATCATTTTTATTTATTTTTTTCTCGATTAAAAATGATGTTTGAAAATATTTTTTTAATACGTTATGTGTTACAATTCATTTTCAAAAACTTAATCCGAAACTATTATATTTTACTACAATTTCAGGTCTTTTTCATGAGCTTTTCAATCTCTGGCAATCTGCTCTTCTGCGGTTGTCATTCATTTTACTTAAACAAGATTTTAGGACCATCACAAGACACAGAAGTCAAATGGAAAATCACAGCTAAGTTCTAAGTATGGATATATCGATGAATCAGGCAAAATCATTCAAATATGTCTGTCTAATTGATAGGGGTCAAGGCAATTGTGATAAGAGCAAAGCATCATGACGATGATAACTAACAACTAGTCAATACTCAAACGTATGTAGAAGGTATATGAAAAAATTTAATTACGGGTCATAAATATATATTTCTTTTTCTAATTGATCGCTTAGACTTGGATTCACGGTTTTGAATTCTGATCAAAACTGGATTAAGCCATTTTTTCAAATTTCGTTACAAAAGAGTCCATAATTTCACTGAATTCAACGGGATGGCAATCTCTGTCAATACAAAATCCAATTGAGAATTGAACAAGAGATTGTACTTTGGGAATTCAATTTCCATTGTTGTAGTGCACAAGGATCCTGCCTTTTCCTCAAATCGTAAGGTTTATTGTCGGTATTTCTGCTGTTGCTTCTAGTTCAGTGTCCTTTACCATTACTCTGTCTTATTCTTAAACTACTTCTAAAACCCAACAAAACTGCTTTTGTCATTCATAATAAATAAAATCTGGAAACAAACTTCTTGGGAGAGTAACAGCTTCTTATAAACCTATATCTTGACGAATCACTCGTCTATCTACAAAAATCAGCCTTACAATTCTTTGTTTGCTTCCCATAATCAATTCTCAAAAGAAAATAAAGTCTAAGCAAACAATAATGGGAAGTCAAACGCCCTTCTCGAACCAACAACCGCCAGTTCTAACCGGTTCCATGTTTGCCCGTCTCGAATAGGCCTTTTTTGAAGAAGCCCGCATGCAGCTCGATCAGCGTGGCCTTGGTTAGGCCGGGTCGTCCCTCACCTTCGTAGATGGGGCTATGTGGGATCTTCGAGCATACGACCAACAACCGCCGCAAATAGGTCTCCAACTGGCGCCGACGGGCTTTTGCCACCGATTCCGTGTTCGACGCGAACAGCTCCCGCCTGGGAAATGGTATGTTGGTTACCTATGGAGGAAAGAAATCGGATCCACACGTTATACAAGCATCGAAGCATCAATATCAATAATAAGTAATGTATAAAAACGAACTACTAAGAAAACGTGACACTTTTATAGTCGACAACAGTTGTGTCCGAATGGTAAATTTTGGATACAGGATATGAGGACATAACTCACGCTAACTCTGGCTAACATCTCCGGGGATTTCTCAGGAGGCGTGCTGTTGGTCCTAGAAATCATCATCCTGTATGCGTCTCCCCATAGATTGTCGTTCGCCATTCTGCACAGCTGTTCGAAGCAGGCCCTCTTACTACATTTAATCTCGTAGTTCAGAGCTCTACTCGCTGTCAGGAACACCCAGCTTCTCTAGGACAGGTTTTACGATCGTATCTGACGCTGGTTGCCGATTTCCGGGAGAATTGTCACATCGCATGCACGAGTTACTTCATCGATTAACTCGTCGCCACTCAATCCCGTTGTGTTTCCTTCAAGAGTTCCGGGTTGAACTGAGAGGTACGCCATCCTAGAGCAGCTGTATCGACCCGCCTTGTGGTTGTGACGGGGGTATACCGGACCATGAAACGAATTTCCTGATGGTCACTGGATGTATGCCCCACATGAACCTTCCATTCCGGCGCCACCGTCCATCCCGCGCTGCAGAATGTCACATCGATACATGAATCACCGGTCGGTCCTCTAAACGTTGGCACTTGACCTTCGTTCAGCAGGACTACGTTCAATACCGCTAGAGACTCAAGCAGGATATGACCTCTAGGATATGATCCCTGCCCACGCATTGAAGTCACCTGCTCCAACTAATGGTTTTAAACCAGTTAGTTTTACTGCGAGAATATCGACTACCTTAGTAAACTGCACTATACTCCACCGGGGAAGACAGTAGCAGCTACAAAAGTAAAAATCTTTTACCTTTGCTATGACGAAACCCTCATCGTCAGATGATATTATCTCCTGGATGGGGTATCGCCCGCAAGTCCAGATGGCCATCATCTTGGACTTGTTCGCAGTACAGCTGCCGTTTCCAGCACGGATGAGGTATGGGTCGGACAGCAAGGCTACAACAGTAACCGACTGTTGTAGCAGCAGTTGAACTGCCTCGCAGTGGTTTAAGATTAGCTGTGTTACCTGCATGTTTGGACCCTTCTAGAAGCCGGACAGGCCTGAACACCGGTAAGGTGCCTACCCGGGGGACAGATCAGATACCTTGGTGCGGCTTGACAGGGGCGAGCTTAGTGGCCTTCAGCTCCACACCTACGGCATAGCTTGCTGCGATCAGGGCCTTTACAATGATAAGATTTATGACCGTTGCCAAGAGACCTGAAGCAGACCTGAAGTGGTTGGCTTATGCTCCGCGAGCATACCGACCAACCCACTTTCAGTTTTGCCAGTTTGGCCTCGGCCAGAGGTACTTGGAATGAGGCAACCTGGATTCTCGCATAGCTTTTGCGTAGCCGAACCGCGGATTCTTGGATCTCGACATTGCACTGATCTCTTAGTGCGTCTGCCAGGTCTGCGGCCTCGGTTACTTCGTACTACTACGTAGGGCTCTTACTTGAACCCCATCACCCAGGACCTCCTCCGTCAACTTTTTGTACTCAGCATTCCACTTCAAGACGAGAATCATCGCCTTTCCGCGTCGTTCGGATGCAGGTGACATCCCCTCCTAGGCCAGAGAGCTTTTCATTGCCTCTCATGGCCTCCAAGATGTCGGCATAGCTTTTATCGTCAGTCTTGACGATAATCGGCTCACCTCTGTCTTTGTGCTTGCCACTGTCGTTGGAAGCGCACCCCCTGGGCTGTACCCTTCTTAGCAAAGGCTCCTTGCTGCCTGCTGCCGACTGCTTCTCGCCTTTTTTGGGGCTCACGACCCAAGTCTTCCCCCCGGCGAGCTTCAAGGGTCCTCATTGGTGGAGGCACTGGTCTATCCTTCTTCGTTCCAGCATTCCGCTCGACCCTCTCCCATTTCTTCGGGGCTACTGACTTCTCGTTTGCTACCTTCAGGTCCACCTCCTGCGTGACCTTACTGAGCTTTGGGGTCGCTCCTGACACGGCCATGCGTCTACGAAGTTCCGCGGTCTGGCTCTCCGCCAGCCGTTTTTCTTCGAAAAAAAGAGACAAATCCTCGATTCGGCCTCCTCTTTGGCTTTCTCCGCCTGTCTTACCGCCAGCTTCCTTTCCTGAGCAAGTATGCGAATTTCGCGCTCCGCCTCCTTACTGGCTTCTAGCAGGGTCCACCACTACCAGAGCGCAAATAGCCTGCACAGCAAGTTTCAGGTCTTTGCTGTAGTTAGCGATTATCCAGGAAAAAATGATCACATCCAACACGTCGGTCCTTACCACCATTCTGCTCAGTCTTTGATTCTAAAGTACTCATCTCGATTGGGTCCAACTACCCAACTTCATAAACATCTATTTTGCTGTACTTCATTGATCTCTTTAGACCATTTCAGCCCGGTTATCTACGAAGTGCAAAATCAGAGACCGTGCAGAACGGATACAAAACGATAAACTCGCTACAAAAAATGTTGATCACGAAAGTTTAAACTTTGAATTGAATAGGTTTTTGCCTTCTTATGCAACTGTTCAGGATGCAAATACTTGCTTAGTCCAAACAACGTCCACTCTTTAAATATCTATATGATAAATACTCTAAAATGTCACAAAAACTGTTAGAAATAAAGAAAATGTCTGTACATGGATGAACTTCAACTTATGGCATTCAATTAAATTAAAAAACAACTATATTAAACGCTTGATAAGAAATTCTTATAATCATCAACTTAAAAAAAAAGTAATTTCAACGAAAAAAGCTGCAAGAAAATGTATTAGAACAATCTTTTGAACAATCCTTTGTCTTCTATATTAGACCTCTTCATGTTTTCAAAAAGTATCAAAAATTCAACCGGTCAACCCAGCATCACAATTCTTATACTAAAATAAGTCTCCTGTCAAATTTTCAGCTAATACGGATAAAATTTCGAGGTGGCTTAAGTCGATTTAGTGTTTTTGGGCTATTTTCAATTTTGGAAAAAATCTTACAAGAGATATAAACGTCGAAAACTATCGCAACAACCTCTATACGGAAGCTTTTGGTGTGCTCTACAAGTCTTGTGAACATTGCGATTCGTTCCGTTCACGTTTTGTCCATGTTAAAGTGATTTTCAAGCTTGTAAGTGCATAAAAATACTGTATCCCCCAAAAGTCGTTGTTCTACAAAATTCTTGAGTGTATGACAAATGATTGTTAATTTATTATATTATAGTTTCCCTTTTTTCCCTGGAAATTTGAGTAATATCAGTTAGCGCTCAACTACCGAGCCAAGCGGTCGATGTTTTCGAACAAGCGAATCTCGGGAGTCGTTCACAGACTATTCAGTACGTTTTTTGTTGGTTTAATTCACCGTCGCTGCAAGTGTCGCATTCGCCGCGTCGCATTGTCCGCGCGATGTTTCACGTCGACTATTCGCAATTCCCAAAATTACTCTCCCATGATGAAATTCATAAATTCATCGGGGAAGAATTGGGGCTCACGCGCGAGAATGTTCTTCTCCTACAGCCAAGCAGGCGGCTTGGCTGTACCTTCGTAGAGGTCACTAGCCTCGAACTTGCAGAGGCAATCGTGCAACAGCATGACAACAAACACGAATACATCTACGACCGAAAGGCTTACAAGCTACGTATACTGATGGAGGATGGAGCAGTGGAAGTGAGCGTTCGACCTTTCCAATGATGTCTCGAAAGAACAGATAGCTGAATTCCTCTCCGAGTACGGCGAGGTTCTCAACATTCGCGACCTGCTGTGGGATGAACGTTCCCGATTCAGCGGAATCAAAACCGGGGTTCGTATCGCTCGGATGATCGTGAAAAAGAATATCCCCTCTCTCGTAACGATTCGTGGGAAGACACATCGGTCGGCTTCAAGGGGCACCGGCAGACGTGTTTACATTGTAAAGAATACGTACACGTCGGCATTCCGTGTGTTCAAAACAAAAAACTGTTGGTGCAGAAGCTCGTAGCAGACCAATCATACGCTAACGTCGCTAAACAGCCGGCGCTGCCAAAGAAACCGGCCAAAACAAACTCTTTACCGCAAGTACAGGAGACACAAACACAGCCCAACTCGTTTCGGTCACCACATGTCAAGCCGAACGAATCTCATTCCGCAGTAATCCAGCCTGCAAAACCAATGGCTCCCCCTGCTGCACCTATTATCCACCGCAGCCGGCCAACAGAAGCGCAGCCATCTAAAAAGATAGACGGCAACGAAACGGTCAACTCGCAAGCATCAATTGACTCTAGCAGCCGGCGTTTACGTAGCAGACGATCACCACCTGGGAAGAAAATGCGACACAGCGACGAAGCCATTTCCGAACACGCACGAGCTGCCGGGGACGACGTACAACAACAATAGAGCACATCAGCGTAAACATCGGAACTATCTACATCAACACAATAACCAACACTACCAAGATCAACGCTCTACGAAACTTCATACGAACGACTGAATTAGACATAATATTCTTGCAAGAGGTAGAAAACAATCAGCTTTCCCTCCCCGGTTATAACGTGGTGTGTAATATCGATCATGCAAGAAGAGGGACGGCAATCGCTCTCAAGGAACATATAAAGTTCACACACGTCGAAAAAAGCCTGGATGGAAGACTTCTTGCCTTGGGAGTACAAAACTCAACCCTGTGTAATGTGTATGCCCCATCGGGATCTGCTCTCCGAGCTGAAAGAGAGCGATTCTATAACAGCACCGTTGCCTACTATCTACGGCATCGTACCGACAACGTCATCCTCGGAGGCGATTTTAATTGTGTTATTCGGCAGTGCGATGCGACGGGTGCGAATTCCAGTCCAGCACTTTAATCCACTGTTCAACAGCTTCGGCTAACCGATGTGTGGCAATGCCTCCGATCGCGCGAGACGGGTTACACATATATAACTCATAACTCTTCATCCAGGCTTGATCGAATGTACGTCAGCACTAGCCTTCGGGAACATCTGAGAGAAACAGCTGTTCATGTCTGCTGCTTCACGGACCACAAAGCTGTAACTGTTAGAGTATGTCTTCCCATTCCCGACAGAGCACCAGGCCGTGGCTTTTGGTCCCTACGTCCACATCTCTTGACCCCCGAAAACATCGAAGAGCTTCAAATAAATTGGCAATATTGGACCCGACAGAGACGCGATTATCGTTCATGGATGGATTGGTGGATATCATTCGCCAAGCATAAGATCAAATCTTTTTTTCGGTGGAAATCGAAACTTGCTTTCGATGCTTTCCACCATGAGCAACAACGTCTCTACGTACAACTACGTCTCGCGTATGATGGCTATCATCACAACCGTGCCATGCTTGCCACCATAAACCGTGTGAAAGCAGAAATGCTTTCTCATCAGCGTCGATTCTCCGAGATGTTTGTCCGGATCAATGAAACTCTGATTGCTGGTGAGCCACTTTCCACGTACCAGCTAGGAGAACGCACAAGAAGAAAGACCATAATCGAGCAGCTACGAACGAACGAACAAGACGAGGAAATCAATGATCCTGGTGCTATCCGAAATCATATGGTGCAGTATTTCTCCGATCTCTACGCACGAGAGGATTTAGCAGAAGCAGAAGAAGAAGAAAATACTTTTCGATGCGAGAGAATAATTCCCGCCGAGGATGATACAAACGCAGCCTGCATGAGCGAAATCTCAACAACCGATATTCTATTAGCAATCCGAACGAGCTCTTCCAAAAAATCGCCTGGACCCGACGGACTGCCAAAAGAATTTTATCTACGATCGTTCGATGTGATTCACCGGGAGCTAAACTTAATTATTGGGGCCCTCCTTAGCCGTGCGGTAAGACGCGCGGCTACAAAGCAAGACCATGCTGAGGGTGGCTGGGTTCGATTCCCGGTGCCGGTCTAGGCAATTTTCGGATTGGAAATTGTATCGACTTCCTTGGGCATAAAAGTATCATCGTGTTAGCCTCATGATATACGAATGCAGAAATGGTAACCTGGCTAAGAAACCTCGCAGTTAATAACTGTGGAAGTGCTTAATGAACACTAAGCTGCGAGGCGGCTCTGTCCCAGTGAGGGGATGTAATGCCAATAAGAAGAAGAAGAACTTAATTATGAATGAGGCTCTCAATTCTAACTTCCCAACACAATTCGTCGACGGAGTAATCGTGTTGGTCAAAAAACGCGATGCAGGAGATACAGCTCGATCATACAGGCCGATCAGCTTGGTAAATTTTGATTATAAAATTCTATCAAGAATACTGAAGAGACGGCTTGAAAATGTATTTCGTACCCACAACATTCTAACCGGCTCACAGAAGTGCTCTAATGCCGGGAATAACATTTTTCAAGCGACTCTCACTTTAAAAGATATAATTGCTCAGCTGAAAGCAAACGGTAGAACAGCCAAGCTGATCGGCTTTGATCTAGATCATGCTTTCGATCGGGTAGACCATAACTTTCTGTTTAACACAATGCGTGCTCTTGGTTTCGATGCAGGGATGGTAAACCTACTATCTCGTATAGCAAACTCGTCCTCATCTCGTCTGCTTATAAATGGATTTTTATCTGCTCCTTTTCCGATACAGCGATCGGTCCGTCAAGGGGATCCGCTCTCGATGCACCTGTTTGTTTTATACCTGCATCCCCTTCTAAAACAGCTGGAACGTGTGTGTGATGGCGATTTAATTGTCGCATACGCCGACGATATCAGTGCAATAGTAAGCAGTGTGGTGCAGTTAAACTCAATGAGAGATTTATTCAGGCGTTTTGGAAAAATAGCAGAAGCACGCCTCAATGAATTAAAAACGACAGCAATCAACGTAGGCTTGATAAATAATCCCCCGACCGTTACGTGCCTAAGAACAGAGAATAAAATCAAAATTCTTGGTGTTGTTTTTACCAACTCAGTCGTTGAAATGGTGAAACTAAACTGGGATACGCTTGTCACAAACTTCACTCGGCAAGTATGGCTCCATTCTCAGCGAAATCTGTCGCTTCATCAGAAAGTTACGCTTCTGAACACCTTCATATGATCCAGGATGTGGTACATTTCCGCCCAATTGGCTCCAACTGCAGCACATGTGGCGAAAGTGACGGCTACTATGAGACGATACCTCTTCCGCGGAGTACCTGCAAAGGTACCAATGCATCAACTTGCACGCAGCAAGGAAAACGGCGGTGTCGGATTGCAGCTTCCAAAGATTAAAAGCACCTCCTTGCTGCTTAACAGGCACATGCGTGAACTGGATATCATGCCTTATTATAAATCCTGTGTAAATGCCGCAAATCCACTCAACCCAAATTCTCTCTCTGATCTTCCTTGCCTAAAAGCTCTCATAAATAATTACCCTATTATACCCTTCCAAATCCGTCAAAACCCCTGCGCCAGCCATCTGCATCGTTTTTTCATCGAGCGTATGACAGACACCCCGAGCAAAGTCTGAAAACATAATGAGAGCATATAGAAAACATATTTTGATATTGATATCAAATCGAAATCATAATTTGTTTTCAAATATGATATAATATCAAAATTAGTTTTCGATTTGCTCTCATCGATAGCAGGAATAGTTTTCGATTTGATCTCACAGTAAGATTTTTCTGCTGTAGATTTTGATCTTTTAACCGTTAAAACGATCAACCTGAGTTATCAAAATTAGGCGATTTCACAACAGCAAAATTAGTTATCGATTTGCTCTCAAGCTTTGCTCGGGACGCCAAAAGTAGAAACTGATAATCCAAACTACAACTGGTTCCGAATTTGGAAAAACATTTCAATCCCTGATCTTCTGCCTTCCCATAGAAGTATTCTCAACATGTGGGTAAATCAGAAACTTTTTTTTTATTGTCTTTATTAATGAGGTTTTCGGCCCTTGACCGGTTCACCTCAAAAATCAGAAACTGCCACATCGTCGACTGCTCTTCAGGATGCAACGAACGGACGGAGAACAGTGTACGAACTGTGTGGGGAACATAGAAACAATACAACACAAATTCTTTGCTTGTCCAAGAGTAATCGACGCTTATCGACTACTGAAACGAAAGTGATGAACTGAATTTCATTCTTGATGTCGGAGTTTAAACAATTACCTATTTGTAAATAGTTTTATAATCATAAATCGACAAATTCAAAAAAAAGTAATATAATTGCCAATGTGCGATTTACCGTTAAATTCTTAAAAATCAGAAGCTGAACATTTGTCATAAATTTGCACGCTGCGATTTCTTCAAACAAGTTGTTCAAACAAAGAAGCTTCGATTTCACTTGTTACTACAATGCACTCAGTGTTGAAAGCATGCAGATATAGGGTATGATGGGGCAAGATGGGTCGCCTAAGGCGAACCCTAAATATCTCAAAACAGAAACATTTTAATTCAACTTTTCAACATGGATCTATAAAAATAGCTCATAATCTGTAAGCCAGGGGTATGAAATAACAAAAACTCCACTTTTTATTCCATTTCGAGTCATTAAAGTAGAAGTCTATTTTTCTGTCAATCAAAAAATGGCGGGGTAAGATGGGTCAAACAGCGGGGCAAGATGGGTCACCTTTAAATACTGCAATTAATATTGTTTTTATTCCCAATATTGAATTACACACAGATAGATAGCTTTATTGCCAATGATTATATTGAATAAAAAAATATTTTTAAGCCTTGGATGAAGAAATGGCTCTACATTTAAAAATGTCTGCAAATTCTTATGAAAACAAGCCGTCTAAGTATTGCTTTCTTAAAGACAAAAAATTGACATTTTCAATAAACAAATTAACATTATTATGTCAAAAGTAACCTTAAAATGATTAAATCAGCAATGGAAAATATGTTTTGAATACGAACTATGCCCTTCAGTATGTGCTGACCCATCTTGCCCCATTTGTAAGTTCATGTTAGAATGTCTAATTTTCGATCAAATTTATTTATTTCAACGCAGTTAGTATAACATCACCTACATTACTTATAATACGTTCACTATGTTACTAAAAATGTTTAAATTTTACATTGCTCGACGAGATTACACGTTTTATAGAAAGTGTGTTTCGCATAAGAAACAATGCTGAAAAATATTTTACCTTGCCATACTCTACAAAAATAAAATTTTATCATCAAATCGAGTGATAATAAAGTAGAACCAAATTATTTCTCCTACAAAGTCATAATCTTCGCATTAAAATGTACACGATGCTCAAAAACGGCCCTGACCCATCTTACCCCGTGACCCATCTTGCCCCGCCTAACCCTATGATGAATTTAACAAAATTTGGAAGTCGTTTGTTGTAAGCATCAAATATCATATGATTTAATTTATGTTTTGTTCGAACAACTTGCTTGAAGAAATCTCAACGTGCAAATTTATGACAAATCTCGCTTAACTTTTCAAAAGGACCTAAGTAACATTTTTTTCATGAATTAATTTGAATAGCGCAATTAACAGAAAAACATGAAAGCTTTCGATTGCAGTACTCAAATTAATTCATGAAAAAAATGTTACTTAGGTCCTTTTGAAAAGTTAAGCGAGAAATGTTCAGCTTCTGATTTTTAAGAATTTGACGGTAAATTGCACATGAGCGATTATATTACTTAAGTTTCCAGGGAAAAAAGGGGAATAATAATAAAGTAAATTAACAATCATTTGTCATAAACTCAAGAATTTTGTAGAACAACGACTTTTGGGGAAAACAACAGCAGAGCCTAATATCAATTTGCTCTCATTTTGTTAACCGACTTTGCTCGGGTAATAACCAAGTACGATGACTATATCAAGGTATATCTATTTCTTAAGCTCATGGAGCTAGTCCCTGAGAGTGATGTAGAAAATCCGAAGTCATTATTTAGTTATTCACTTTGGCCAAAACAGTAATAACGAAAAGTATATCTGTTATTCCGCTAAACATTTTCAGTTTTAGCGACTAATATTTATCATTTGGATTGTCTGATTGTTATTCATAACATCATCTGATAGTATTTTAGTAACAAAATTCAAAATTAATTCTTACCGTAACATCCATAAATATATTGCATTATATGTTACGACTTACCTTCTCACCGTACACTTTCTTCATCTTGAGATGTAATTCTCGAAACCTGCTGTACCTCCTGAGTAGCGTCCACCGGTCGTCTGGCAGATTCAACTTAACTTCATACTCGTAGTGGGTTTGCTTACCAGCTCCTCGAATGATGTACGTTGGAATATTGATTAAATGCTCAGAACCTGTATGCAAAAGCAAGAGACAATTACATTTCAATCTCAACCGTTATATCATTCGCACTTACGCATCCTATCGACTGACGCGCTTTCAAACGATGGCAGCGATCGCGTCACACTTGGCGTGTAAATACCGTTCTGAGCCCGATGCCTCAGATAGTCCGGATAAATACACGAGTTTATGCGGCTGTCGTCACTATCGGTAAAGCTTCCCGGAAGCTCGCGAACCGAATCCAGTCCGCCCTCGTCCGACTGGCAGCCCTTCTCTACATCCTGAACCTTGATCTCCAGTTGCACTATCCTCTTCTGAAGATCCTGCAGCTCGTTGATCTTTCCGTCCAAATGTGACTTGTCGCCATTTGTCTCCAAAATTTTCATAATCTCCGCCTTCTTTGTAGCTATACTCTCCCTGAGCAGATTCATCTCACAAAGGATCAAGTTTGCCGTCGACGATGTTATCGAACTGTTATCCAGCGAGCTTGCATGTGAATGCCTCTCATCTTCCTCGTCATCACCCTCCTCTTCCTCTCCACTCCGACTGCTGACGCGCAGCGGATGAACACCATGCCGGACGTCAAAAATCTCCGTCCGCACACTGTTTTTATTGCTTCGGCTTCGATTTCCACCCTTCCCATGATCAGAATTCTCATCCGATTCGTCACTCGTGGTTGCGCGCACCACTTCCGCACCGCTGATCTCGATGCTGCCCCCTCCATTCACAATCAGCGTCTTGTTGATGAACTTCGAGTTTGGCGTCGAAGTCGTCAACAGCAGACAATGATCGTCCGATTGGAACAGTAGTTTCCCGCCTGTGGTCAGCTGACCCCCTTCCCCGATTTTGTTCGTTTCGAAACTAACGCCACTATCGCTCATGCCTTGTACGTGCCCCGCTTCCTCGTAGTAGTCCGACTCGTGGTCCGCTCCGGATTCCGTTTCCTCCGTTGAACTGGGCGTTGGAACCAATTGGTTCAGCGCCTCCATCGCGGGAGTGTTCAGAGCCGAAACGAAGGAGCAGTCCGAATTGGCCGTATGGAATGTATCACAAGTTTCCAGAGTGTGAGTTGTTGCGGTGCTTGCAACCATTCGATGGGCCAGTTCATCCGATCCGTCACTGGCGTTGGAATCCGTTCGTGTATTGGCATCTGTAGATCGCGTTAAATCCAGGGTCATACTAAAAAATAATACGGGAAACAAAATCAAGTAGGTGCATTTAATCCAATAATAAAATATACTTACGACTGTTTCTTTTTCTGCATTTCCTCCATCTCCAACTGGGTTCGCTGCTGCAAAAGTTCCTGATTTTGCCGTTCCAGTTCATCTATCTTCTGGTCCAGATCGGCGATCTTCCGCGTACTCTGTTCCAACTGAGATTCTTTCTCACCCAGCTCCCGTTCGTACTTGTCCAGCTCTTCCCGCTGAAATGGAACATTGGATGATAAATCAGTAACGAAATGCCTTGACCTGAACAAACTTACATTCCTCCGAATGTATTCTCGGATGTATTGTGCGGAATAGTTGTCCAATGACTTGGAAATCAGTAACAGAATTTCCGAGTAGTCTTCCGTCTGAGGTGCCTTCTGAATTAGTTCTATACTAGCCTGTTTACGGGAGCGAGAAAATACATGATATAGCGTCTCTAATGCGTTTAAATACTCTACCAATTCAAATCGAAACTTATAGCTAATAGATCTACAAATAATGTCAAACTAAAGACTAACTTAAAATCAAGCACTACCTCGTCCAGCTTGCCACAATCTTGCAGCTCCTGGAGCTCTTTGGCGACGTACTCGTAGAAATCACGCTTCTTGGTGTCTAGCTGCGTTTGTAGGGCCGATAGCTGTCTAACTAAAATGTCCACCTGCATTTACGGCGCGCCAGGGTAGTCACAGATAATTGAAATCATAACGGAAAAGAAACGAAAGAAACGAATAGAAATGAGCATACGAATACACAATGATAATGAACTTAGTGAAGAGAACACAATTAAATAAATGAATCGATACGGACAAGCTCACTGCTTGTCTCGGTCAGGAACGTAAACATGGGAAAGCTAATTGTAATCCAATTAGGTCGAGCCTTAACTGCTAGCTACCGAGCATTATGGTTAAGAATGAAAAAGATGGAGTAGCTTTATACATTGAAATGGTATGCTTCAAAGCTCATAAGGAAAATCGCAGCCAATCTAAATTTTTATCTCGACGAATCAAAAATCAAAATAACGAAATAAATTTAAATTGTGCAAACTAATATTTTCAACACGTAACAAGTTTACACTGAGCGAACTCACAATTTACTCACTTCACAGAAGCACAAATGGCTTATTTCAGTTTATTTGAAAGAGATCAATTAGCTAATAGACTCGAGGAAAAACCAACTCCAAAACTTTGAAAAGTTGGTCCCATAGATATGACAAACTATTTTTTTAAATCTATCAAGCTTGCAGAATTGAAACTTCTTCTAGGTTTTTTAAAGCTTTCTAAGAAGCTTGTGCAACTACTTCTTGAAGCTTGGACAGTTCTCTTGGAAGTTTAACTGAAAAGATTCCCAAACTTGAAACTTGAAAAGCTTGGAAAGCTCCCCTCAAAAGCTTCTCCCGGAAGTTTGGTAAGCTTTTTTCGGAAGCTTGGTAAGCTTTTCCCGGAAGCTTGGAAATCTTCTTCGGGAAGTTTAAAAAGCTTCTCCTGTAAAATTGGAAACCTTTACCTGGAAGATTCGAAAACTTCTCCCGTAAGCTTGGAATTTTTTTCCCGGAAGCTTGGAGAGCTTTTCCTGGCAGCTTGGAAAACTTTTCCCGGGAACTTGGAAAGCTTCTTCTGGAAGCTTGAAAATCTCCTCCTGGAAGCTTGGAAAGCTTCTCCTGGAAGCTTGGAAAGCTTCTCCTGGAAGCTTGGAAAGCTTCTCCTGGAAGCTTTGAAAGCTTCTCCTGGAAGCTTTGAAAGCTTCTCCTGGAAGCTTTGAAAGCTTCTCCTGGAAGCTTGGAAAGCTTCTCCTGGAAGCTTGGAAAGCTTCTCCTTGAAGCTTGGAAAGCTTCTCCTGGAAGCTTGGAAAGCTTCTCCTGAAAGCTTAGAAAGCTTCTCCTGGAAGCTTAGAAAGCTTCTCCTGGAAGCTTGGAAAGCTTCTCCTGGAAGCTGGAAAGCTTCTCCTGGAAGCTGGAAAGCTTCTCCTGGAAGTTGGAAAGCTTCTCCTGGAAGCTGGAAAGCTTCTCCTGGAAGCTGGAAAGCTTCTCCTGGAAGCTGGAAAGCTTCTCCTGGAAGCTTGCTTCTCCTGGAAGCTTGAGCTTCTCCTGGAGCTTGGAAGCTTCTCCTGGAAGCTTGAGCTTCTCCTGGAAGCTTGAAAGCTTCTCCTGGAAGCTTAGGCTTCTCCTGGAAGTTTGGAAATCTTCTCCTGGATGCTTGGAAAGCTTCTCCTTGAAGCTTGAGCTTCTCCTTGAAGCTTGAGCTTCTCCTGAAGCTTGGAAGCTTCTCCTGGAAGCTCAGCTTCTCCTGGAGCTGAGCTTCTCCTGGAAGCTTGCTTCTCCTGGAAGCTTGGCTTCTCCTGGAAGCTTGGAGCTTCTCCTGGAAGCTTGGGCTTCTCCTGGAAGCTTGAGGCTTCTCCTGGAAGCTTGAAAGCTTCTCCTGGAAGCTTGGTGCTTCTTCTGGAAGCTTGAGCTTCTTCTGGAAGCTTGGAAGCTTCTCCTGGAAGCTTGGAAGCTTCTTCTGGAAGCTTGGAAGCTTCTTCTGGAAGCTTGGAAAGCTTCTCCAGCTTGAGCTTCTCCTGGAAGCTTGAAGCTTCTCCTGGAAGTTTGAAAGCTTCTCCTGGAAGCTTGGTGCTTCTCCTGGAAGCTTGGAAAGCTTCTCCTAGGAGCTTGGAAAGCTTCTCCTAGCAGCTTGGAAATATTCTCCTTGATGCTTGGAAAGCTTCTCCTAGAAGCTTGGAAAGCTTCTCCTAGAAGCTTGGAAAGCTTCTCCTGGAAGCTGGAAAGCTTCTCCTGGAAGCTGGAAAGCTTCTCCTGGAAGCTGGAAAGCTTCTCCTGGAAGCTGGAAAGCTTCTCCTGGAAGCTGGAAAGCTTCTCCTGGAAGCTGGAAAGCTTCTCCTGGAAGCTTGAGGCTTCTCCTGGAAGCTGGGAAGCTTCTCCTGGAAGCAGGGCAGCTTCTCCTGGAAGCTGGAACGCTTCTCCTGGAAGCTGGAAAGCTTCTCCTGGAAGTTGGAAAGCTTCTCCTGGAAGCTGGAAAGCTTCTCCTGGAAGCTGGAAAGCTTCTCCTGGAAGCTGGAAAGCTTCTCCTGGAAGCTGGAAAGCTTCTCCTGGAAGCTGGAAAGCTTCTCCTGGAAGCTGGAAAGCTTCTCCTGGAAGCTGGAAAGCTTCTCCTGGAAGCTGGAAAGCTTCTCCTGGAAGCTTCTCCCAGAAGCTTGGAAAGCTTTTCCTGGAAGCTTGGAAAGCTTCTCCCGGAAGCTTGAAAAGCTTCTCCCGGAAACTTGGAAAGCTTCTCGCGGAAGCTAGGAAAGCTTATCCCGGAAAATAGGAAAGCTTCTTCCGGAAGCTTAGAAAACTACTCCCGTTGGAAAGTTTCTCTCGGAAGATTGGAAAGCTTGGAGAACTTCTGCCGGAAGCTTGGAAAGCTTCTCCTTGAATCTTGGAAAGGTTCTCCCGGAAGCTTGCAAAGTTTGCTTCCGGAAGCTTTGAAAGCTTGTTCCGGAAGCTTGGAAAACTTCTCCCGGAAGCTTGGAAGGCGTCTCCTTGAAGCTTAGAAAGCTTCTCCTGGAAGCTTGGAAAGCTTGTCACAGGAGCTACGAGTCCTTCTCTCAGAATCATAGATACTTCTCCCTAACAACCACATCCAACTAACCAACTAGCAACGAAAACCCCTTCATTGGTTAGTATCAGACCCTTGTCACTTAAAAACATTGAAAACCTTCCTATCTTCTGCACGCATGATCCCATCCTTACCGAACCCAACCTACCAAAGCCCAACCCACCTACCTGAGTCTTCTCGTTGTTCTTTTCCCACAGTATCATCTCCCGGCGCGCCATCAGCTCATCTATCCGACAGTCCAGAATCATCAGCTTATCCCGCTTGGCACTTTCCAACCGCTCCAGCTCCTCCCGGCAGAGCTTGATCTTACTTTTGAACTGTTCGTGCATTCGCGTCCGCTCCAAGTTCAGCTGCTTGAGAGCGTTTTCGATGGTTTGCAATATTTTTCGATGTTCTTCCTGGAGTTCCGTGTCCTCCCGGCTAGGGGTGTACTGTCGGAAGCGAAGCGGATTTTGAGGCGAGGTAAGTGCGGCGTTGTCATCGTCACTCAGAAAACTGCTGCAGAGATTCTCGCGAGATGCTGCTATCAGGGAAAGCCGTGACAGGTCCAGACGGGAGGAACGTTGCACGTGGTTGTTGTCCTGACGCATTTTGGCCGCCTCAGCTGGGTTGTTGAACCGGAACATGTTGGTTCGACCGAGCAGGAGGATGTCCCCTTGGCTGATACCCGTGGGGTTCTCGATGATGTTAGCGTTAAGAAGACAAGTGGCAGATGGATTCGGGCATATTGTTGCGTTTCCGTTGTCGAGAACAATTCGACAGTGCTCCGGATGGATGCCTATACCGTTGAGGACGATGTCTTGCGGGTAGGGGGCTTCAGCTGTTCCGATTGTGGTTTCGCCTTCCTTTAAGCTGTACAGAGTGACCCCGGTGCTGATATCGTCGTGGATTCCAATAAGGTGAGGCATCTCCGAATCCAGAACAACACCGACACCGGATTTCCTCAAGCCGAGAGATTTTTGCTCCCGCAAAATAGATTGAGCTTCTCGCCACTTTTCGGTCCATTCCTCGGTCAGAACCTTCTCCTGGGCTTCTTTCTTGTGCAAGTCTTCCAAAACTTTGAGCGACGGTTCTAATGCGGATCCGTCCGTCGAGAGCATCATTTTGAGCTTGAAGATCTCCTCGCGCAACTCTCGGATCAGTTTTACGTTCGGATCCTCGTTGACCGTCGGCTTATTGATGATGTTCTTCGCTCGATTAGCGTATCTCAATGTGCTCAACGTTTCACTATAATTTACATCTGCCGGTGAAATAGCTGCTATCATAATGGTTTTGCTATTTCCGCCAAGGCTGTCTTTCAGTAACCACGTCAAAATCGAGTCCCGATACGGAATATAAAGAATTCTTTTGTTGTGTGTGGGGTTGGTCTGTTCAGCTAGCGCCGAAATAACACTGCCAAGTGTTACCAGAGATTTGTTGATATGTGCTCCTTCCTTCAAACGCTGCCCGGTGGCACCGGTTGCATTCGCTCGTTCGCTTCCAGCCAAATCCACAAGATGTATCTTTGAGACCGTTTCACTTGGCATGTCATTCAGGTACCGGGCCTGGACGAAGGTAATTGTGAAAATCGCATGACTCCGACTGCTCGTGTCATTCATATTGGTGCTCGCCGTGGTTCGCTGGATATTTCCCTGCACCATGCAGTTCTGGATCTCACCATAATCCGACACCGGATGCTGTGACAGATTCTCCACGTACGGACCCAAAGTGCGATGCTCACGCACCCTCAGCCCATGCCCGGCTCCACTGGGTCCAAGCAGATCTTTGACTCTTTCGTTGTAGATCTCCAGGTACGAACATTGCGTTTTGTAGCCGACGCCCTCCTCCTGGCCCAGTTTCATCCGACCGAACAGTGACCGACAAATTCGCGGAATAAGACCTTGAGCTTCTGCTGTGCCCATCATGGTGAACGTTTTGCCGCTTCCGGTTTGGCCGTATGCGAACACGCACGCATTATAACCTGCAATGGGAAGGTAAAGAGAAGGGAGACAACGTTGGTGAGAAATTCAATGCCAATGGGTCAAGTTATGCATAAATGGGGGAAATCTGAAAGCTTCCAAGGCTTTGTTTGCGGTTGGCAAGCACGTGAGACCGACGGGGATTGTTATTTCGGCGTCTATTCTATCGTGTAATGGAATGGAGCATTAAACAAATTTTGTTTTCTGGTTATGCGAAAACGAGCTAGATGCAATTCAATGGCATGTGAAAAATTAGACACTCCGACTAGCATTAGCCTTGGCTTTGAAGCAAAAAAATAAATTAATTGCATTAGGTTTTACCCGGAATACAACTAACAACCAAGCAGATATACCATCATGTCGATAAATGCAAAACAGTATTTTTTGCATTTAAATAGAAATGGGCGTTGGCAACATTATGTTATTTTAATTCTTAATTGCCTTGAATCTGCGCTTCACAATGCATATCTCTGTACCTCTGCAGCTGTAATTTTCTGATCTATGGACAATCAATCATTTATAATTGTGTGGCTTTTAAGGTAATGAAATGTTTGTATATTGCATGACCGGTGTAAATAACAACTACCGTGGAGGTACCATATTCTGCGCATTTAAGAAAATTTTGAAACAAAATCGTTGTTATCGAGAAACCATAATGATTTATTAATACCTTTATGTAGTAGTTGTGCAGCTATAATTCACGGAAGACTATGAATCTTTAAAATTTTGATTAAATTGACTAAGAACATATATTATTAATCGATTTGTGAATTGCCATATGGTTCCTAATTCTGCGCACGTATTTTGAAATGTTCCATATTCTGCGCACAATGTTCCTAATTCTGCGCATAATAATAACCAGTCAGTTTGAGTAATTTTTTGTCTCATGAAATGGTTTTGAACATTTATACAAATATTTCATTACTTTTGCACGTTTTTAGTACCATGTATATTTCCTAGTCTATCTGACTACAACGTTTTACCGTTCTCGTACGCAAGTAGACGAAGAAACGTCCGTCCAAAACGAACTTATAACGAAATATAAGACCTGGCGAATTGGGCCCAAACCCAATCGACCCAGCTGTGATGAATTGAGATAATGCCTGTGTGTGCGTGTATGTGTGTACGATGTATGTGCCCAAAGATCTTATCTATTTTTCAAGTCCATTATCCGATTGCTCGCCATCACCACAAGTTGCTTTCGATGATTTTCCGCTGGACAACTTTCCAGATCGGTTATTGTGTTCATGTCAATGGTCAAGTCACTGTTTTGCCTTGTTTATTAAAGTTCGACATTGACGAAAAGGCAATTTTTTATTCCGATCAAATCCGATATTTATATGGAATTGAAATACACAGGATTTTGTTTTTACACGATTTTTTTTCGCTGGTATTTTTGATCGTGTGACTTCAATTTACCTCCAAAATCTTCGCAACATGTTTCAAAAAATTCAGCATAAATCAAAGAAAAATCCCATGATAATTGATATGCGTTAAACATTTAGGATGAGTGGAAAATTGAGAAAATGTAAATCGTGTAAAAACAGAATCCAGTGTAAATGTAATCCATCGCGAATAATAAGACCAGTCCTACATAAATGCGGATGTTGCCCAAAGTGCTATTTTCTCAAATGTCAGAATGCCAACTTAGGAAATCTTCGATGTAGATTTTTCAGGGAAAATTATTCGTGCTAGTAACGTGATATACACATTTAGATTAGAAAACTCGAAGTTTAAAAATACGCTCAGTGGAGCTGTGGTGCGCAAGGCCAAGTAGCAGATATCCCTTGTCTCTTGCCGGATAATCTATCTTCGCATTTTTTTGCTCTTCTTGTTTTATTCCAGCATTTTAAAATATGTTTCCTTGCCAAAACATTTGCTACATTCAATTTGGGTTGATAAGCCAGGCTTTTTGTACCTATCCATTCCACGCGCACAATTAGGAACAGAAAGTAAATTTTGTGCCATATTCTGCGCAACATAAAATGCTTTCTATAAGATAGATATTACACTCTGGAAGCCGATTTTCATCATATTGAAGCAACAAATAATCTGATTTGGAACTCCGCTTTGAAAAAATGAGTCCAAATCTTTATTTTGTGCTCAAATTCGAGAAAAAATGTTTAAGTGCGTTTTAGCGCTGCTGCTAATGGAGGCCATTTTTCGACATTTTTCGATTTTACTGATTTTGTTTTTCTTCATATTTCCGTTATCAACGCTAAATTATTGCTTTATTATCTGCACATGACAACAATAAATTGCCAACTTTTTGATGACATGTAAGTAAATTTAATGATAACCTTAAAGAAAATTTAAAAAAATGTTTTAGTGTCAAAGTGCGCAGAATTAGGAGCCGCGCAGAATAAGGTACGCGCACGGTACTTACGGGGCCATGCACTAATAACGTGAAGGCTAATGAGAAGTTTGTCACTTTGTGTTCCAAACAAATAAAAATAAATGTTAATGAAAAAAGTCTTCTTCTTCATTGGCGTTTCATCCCCACACTGGGACAGAGCCGCCTCGCAGCTTAGTGTTCACTTAAGCACTTCCACAGTTATTAACTGCGAGGTTTCTAAGCCAAGTTATTGTCGGCGTAGCACCAACTTAGAATTCGGAAGTCGGGACTTCCGAACCGAAGTTTCTTCCGAAGTTTTATCTGTCAAACTAATTGATGCGTTGTTTAGCGCATTTTTAGGCGAATCCAGCGCACTACTTCCGAAGTTGGGAAATTTGCCTGTATCTGGAGAAAAATTCAACTTCGGTATAAAAAGTGTTCTAACTTTGTTCCGGATAGACAATACCATTTTTGCATTCATTCATCCTGAGGCTAACACGATGATACTTTTATGCCCAGGGAAGTCGAGACAATTTCCAATTCGAAAATTGCCTACACCGGCACCGGGAATCGAACCCAGCCACCCTCAGCATGGTCTTGCTGTCTTACTATATGTAATATCGGGAGAGGAAAAATCCTCTAATTGATTAGAGTAAAACTTCTTAACACTCCTACGGTTTTACTTACACGAACGACCATGCCTCGAAAAAATTCGGAGCGCTATTTTCAAAGCGCTATATCTCAACTGTTTGTGAACCGATTTCAACAATTTTGGTATTCAATTTTCCCACACAAGATTTGTCTGAGACGTTAAGGCTTTGGTCCGATTCGAGAATCAAAATCAAATTAAACTTAAAAATGACAGTTAAAAAATTTGCAAATAACCCTGCTCGCAGAGCAAGATTACTTTTGACAGATATTGAATCATTTTTGATTGATGGTTTGTTGGTCTTGCTGGGTAGCACCAGCCATTCTTATGAGCTGGGGATTTCATAATTTCCGAACTGTCACTTTTAGGTTTAATTTGATTTTAATTCACGAATCGGACCAAAGCCTAAGACCTCCGATCGGACCTTTCGGCACCTCAAAACGTCGGAGCAAGTTGTGATTTTCATACAAATTACGTGATTGATGCTCACCAGCACGATGTTCATGCTGATATAATTAACATATTTTGAAAACCGCAAGATTTAGAAAGTTGCAGTCTTCCACAAATTTATTCAGGAGGTCAAAACGAAACTGACGCAGGTCATTTTTTTTAACTCATCCGTTTGGCGGCGCTAGTGTTTATGGAATACTCATTGAATTAGATATTGTGGAATCCGAAAGATTTAGAAAGTTGCCGATTTCTACAAATTTGTCCAAGAGATCAAAACAAAACTGTTGCAGATCATATTAGAGTGAACTCTCTCTAACTCGATATTCTGTAACTCAATATTTTCCCTTGCTCGTTGAAATTCAAAGTCAATTGAATCTAGCATACTGCGCTCCATCCGTAAGTCGATATCTCCCTTACACGATATTCTCTAAGTCGAAGTGATTTTCCAATGCATTTTCACCTCGATTCACCTCTTAATCGATGTTGTCAGAAACACTACACGCATGTATATAAAAAAAAACAGGAACACCGTCTTCGACCAGAGGTCGTACAGACTGAACACTTAACACCTAGACAACGTACAGGACACATAACACCCAGTGGACTGGTGGAGAATTTTTCAATCACGAAAAGTATCCTTCTTACCGGGGCGGGAATCGAACCCACACTACATAGCCCATGCGTTTAGACGATTGACATCGAATCCGCACGGCCACGAAGCCCACAAGAGAAATAAGAAGCTAGAAGTGAGAAATGAAAAGTGAGATTTGAAAAGTGAGATATGAGAAGTCAGAAGGGAAAAATTAGAAGTGAGAAATGAGAAGTGAGAAGTGCGAAGTAAAAAGTGAGAAATAAGTAGTGGCAAGTGAAAAATACAAAGTGAGAAAATCGTAGTGCGAAGTGAGTAATGAAAAGTGAAAAGTATGAAGGGAGAAGTGAGATGTGAAAAGTTAGAAGTGAAATGCGATTAGTGAGAAAAAAATGAGAAGTGAGGTGAGAAATAAGAGATCAGAAATTAATAGTTAGAAATGAGAAGTGCAAAGTGAGAAGTGAGTAGTGGAAGAAGGAAGTTAGAAGCGAAATGTGCGAAGAGAGAAGTGAGAAGTAGGTAGAGAAATGAGAGATGAGAAACTAATAGTTAGAAGTGAGAAGTGAGTAGCGGAAAAAGGAGGTTAGAAGCGAGGTGTGTGAAGAGAGAGTTGAGAATTAGTGAAACGATGCCTTGTCCTTGTATATGTGTTTATGCATATGAGACATGCAAAAATTGATGCCAAATTTTCATCATCAGCCGACTTCAAGTGCAAGAAACAACTGTTATGGTCAGTACTGCCGCTAACCGCAAGTCGAGCACATCTGTATATTGGACTCCATATATAGATGTGCTCGACTTGTGGTTAGCGGCAGAGTATGAGCTGAAAATAATCATGAGTAAAGAACCTTCAGCAATTTTAATGATCCTTCAACCCGTTCTGGATATTTTTTTTTGCAAATTCCATGCGAAGATCTAAATATTCCCACGTATTTGCAATGTTCCTTACATATTGTGCAAATAATCAAAGAATAGCTTAGCTTGATCAACTTACAGCAAATGTACACAGCTTACCAATTGAATAATTTTCTTGGGATAAAAAGAAATTATTCTCATTGGACTTGATTCGGAGTTTCTAATTCTAACTAACTAATAACGACGCCGGTCACGTCCTTACAGTCAATTTGGCATTGGGAAAGGAAAATTTGTTTGACACTCATTGTCATACGAGGCCGATGAGTGCTCTGCATTTTCGTGAACGCTACGGGAAAGAAATCGTTGGTTAGTTAAAAAGGTAATTCATGTGAAGTCACCTTGGTAAGCGACTAAATATGTATTGTAAACGAAGTTCGCTTAGCAACATGATCGATATCGCACTCATATTGTGCAAATAGTCATATAATATCACAAAATGTAAATTTTAATCTTGAGGGCTATATGTATATTTCGATGATTCGCCGAATATTGACGTCTGGAGTATTTTCAATCCTCTAAAGATTTAAAAAAGGTTCATGATTTTGTTCAGCGACGCAGCCAAAATTTTTAATATAAAATATGGCTTAAATTTAAATTTGTTTCGAAAATCCGCGGAATTCCGATAAATTTCGACAGAAGCTAGTTTTTTTAGCGAAATTTTTGTAATTTTCCAAAACGAAACGAAATCAGATTTTGCCATGCTCAAATTCCGTTAACTGTATTCCGAAACTCATCCACTTAGTAGCGCTAGTGTATACCAGAATACTCGTTAGGTTAGATATTATGGGAATCAACAGGTCAAAAAGAAACTTTCGCAGATCATATTATCCGCTTGGTGGCTTTTGTGTATATGGGAATACTCGTTGTAGGGGAAATGAAGGCTTTGGCAGGTTTTGTTCTATTATTGTCACTTGTCAGGGGGATTTTTGTTGACCAAATTTTATGAAATTTGGCCACAATATTCTTTGATATGCAAAAAATGGTTAGGCCAAATTTCAGCATAATTAGTTATAGAAAACCCCCCTGCCCTGACAATAATAGAACAAAACCTGCCAAAGCCGTCATTTCCCCTACTAGATATTTTGGAATCCATGAGATTTATAAAGTTGATGCCTTCTACGAATTATCTTTCTTCTTTCTTCTTCTTCTTCTTCTTCTTCTTCTTTTTCTTCCTATTCTTCTTCTTATTTTTCTTCTTTTTTTTCTACTTCTTTTTCTTCTTCTTTTTCTCCCTTTTCATTTTCTTCTTCTTTTTCTCCCTTTTCTTTTTCTTCTTCTTTTTCTCCCTTTTCTTTTTCTTCTTCTTTTTCTTCTTCGGTTCTACATCCCAACTGGTACTTGGCCTGATTTCCAACAAGCATTCTATTAGCATTTCCTCAGTTATTAATTGAAAGCCTTTCTAAGCCCGCCATTGCATGAGTGTTCCTCCAAGGATTCCTCCGGGAATCGATCTTTCCCGTTGTGGTATCCGCGTGTGTCAAGCACTCAGGTGTATACAAGACTGACTTCTGTTCAATTGCGTTGTACAACATGCAATTGCTGTTGCACTAATACTTAGAGAGTGTAGCGTGAAGGGGGTTATTCATAGATGCTACGTAGAATATATCAACATGATATTGTGCGTATATTAAACGAGATACCAGTCACCACACCCGTCAAAAAATGTATCTGGTTCTTTTATCTCAGTAAATAATGTGACTTATTTTGTTAAGAAAATTATTTTGAGCTTTTTAGTGGAATGTCTTCATCAATTCCACCACTTAATTATACCTTGACAGATACGTATTTCGACCTCAACAGTAAGGCCGTCTTCAGTGTCTCTGTCTCGTACTTGTCTCGACTTAATGATGATTAAATGAACTTTTATATAGTTTTCGGCTCCTAAATTGATTTAGAACTTGCGCTTCTCTGCGTACTTTGCGCCACAAGATTTCGATGATGATTGATGCCCTCGCTCCAGCATATTAACTATGTGTCAGAGGGTCGATAGATTGGAGTCTCGGGTGAAAATTTAGAACATTCTTAACTATTTTGTTTGTTAATCGTACCAACATCATCTATGCATTACCTAATCCTAGAGAAAACTTCATTGCGATGCCTCTAAATGAACCAGTTCTAGAACTCTATGGCGTTATGTTTTTGCCAAAGGCGAAAGTCTACGAATAATAAACTATACGTGTTTTAAGGCATTTTTGCTTTTCCGCAAGAGCTTTTGATAGGTTGAGGGTTGCATTGAACTGCTGCGTGCGATGGATCTTCTATCCGTCCTCATATTCTTGAGTAATGTATCATCAACCACAATTACTCGGGTGTGGGTTTATGACTACTTCAAACTTAGAACATGTAGGGAAACAGTTCGGCACTTCATCCCATAGCTCCTATTTCCAACTCATCAAAAAAAAATTTATGATTTTTTCACCAGTGAGCACGCTTGTTAGAAAAAAGAAGAGACGAGATTGGTGCTGTATTTCTTTGTTTTGCGATGAGATAAATTTACATATGTTCAGTGAGATGGAAAACGGAACAGTTTCCCTATTACATTTTTCAAAATAGTTTAGTGCAAAGACACCACGTTTTCTTTTCAATAACGTTCAATAAAGTTCGCGTGTTCATAATTTTGTCTTTATCGAAGCTGTAGCCAACCAGGAATGCATGTTGGTATGTCATGCCTCACGTAATGAGAAGAACTCAATAATTAAAGGTGTTATTTTTCACCAAATTGGCTAAAAATGATATTATTTATGATAATATAGCACATTACCAATCCGGAGATGGCGAGTTCGATTCTCGCTCCGGTCTAGGATGTTTTCGGGTTGGAAACATTCTCGACACCCTGGGCATAGTGTATCCATTGTACTTGCCTCACAAGATGCATACTCATGGCGGGCATAGAAAAAAGGTTTCAATTAAAAACTGAGGTAATGCTATTAGAATACTAAGTTGAAAAGTCGGCCCAGTTCCAGTTGGAATGTAGAGCCATTGAAGTAGAAGAAGAAGAAGATAACACGTAAAAGGCAAGAACATGCATTGGAATCTAAATTATCACCAATTGTAATTATTTGGATATACGCAGCTAAGCGCATATGTACAGCACATGTTCATGAAATGTACATATTGATACCACATTTGCGAAAATGAATCAACATCTCTTCTTCTTCTTCTTCTTCTTCTTCTTCTTCTTCTTCTTCTTGTGGGCATTGCATCCCCACACTGGGACAGAGCCGCCTCGCAGCTTAGTGCTCATTAAGCACTTCCACAGTTATTAACTGCGAGGTTTCTAAGCCAGGTTACCATTTTTGCATTCGTATATCATGATGCTAGCACGATGATACTTTTATGCCCAGGGAAGTCGAGACAATTTCCAATCCGAAAATTGCCCAGACCGGCACCGGGAATCGAACCCAGCCACCCTCAGCATGGTCTTGCTTTGTAGCTGCGCGTCTTACCGCACGGCTAAGGAGGGCCCCCAATCAACATCTCTTAGAGAGACTAAAATCACGACCCTACGTCCTTGTACTTAATGGAATAGTGTGGGTTCAAGTCCCACCGGCAGCCGAATCTTTTTCCGCAATTATCTCATAAAAACACCTTAAAATGGCAAATTGAACATCTTTTCCAAAAAGAATTAAGTAAGATTCAAGTTCGGTAACCATTCAGCTACGTTGTTTCTACCATATGGATAATACATAATAATTGGAAGCAGGATTGTACGACGTGGCAAATCTATATACGTAAAATGAATTTCCGTTTATCTGCACCTTATAGACTCGCAAACTACTATACCGATCGGCGTGGAAATTTGTTTGCGGATGTTTTTGGGGCCGGTGCTCCTGCTCTAGGAGTGGGGGCTCCCTTACAAATGGGACACGTATTTTTTGCAAAACTCGATAACTAAACAAGCAAATGAAACCAAATTTGGCATGTGAAGGTTTGACGTTTACTTTGCCAAACGAAATCGAATCGCTGAGCAAATACTAAAACTTAAATTGTGAATACAAAACAGATTTTTGTGCTAACTAATTAGTTTTAGGCGAGACGAAGCTCGAGGAGTCAGCTAGTTAAGAATGAAGAAGCTTCCAGTAAATCAAAATGGTAACATTTCAAATGTTAACACACCTATAACACACTGCCGGGCAAATGCATCGTTTGAAAGAAGGGATCATATCACATCTTCCCTTGCCTTAAACTAAGCAAATGCCTGAATTAGAAGAAGGACCAATATTCTCTCTTGACTTCTGCCGGGCAAATGCATTCTTCGAGTGAGGGAACCATATCTTCTCTTGCCGTTTGCTGGGAAGATGCTTTCTTAGAAAGAAGGGATCATATGATCCCTATTTTCCCTAGCATTGAGCTAAGTAGATGCTTGAACTAAAGGAGGGAACTATATCATCTTTTACTTTTTGCTGGACCTTTTGCCATCCTTTGAAAGAAGGGATCATATCTTCCCTCGTCTTAAACAGACCAAATTCCTGAATTAGAAGAAGGAACCATATCGTTTTTTTGCCATTTGCCGGAAAAATGCATCCTTTGAAACAAGGGCAAATGCCTGAGTTGAAAGCAGGAATCATATCGTCTTTGCCTTTTATTGGTCAAATGCATTCTTTGAAAGAAGGGTTCATAGCTTCGCTTGCCTTAAACCGAGCAATTTCCTTAATTAAACAAATAAATCATATCCTTTCTTGCCTTTTTCCGGGAAAATTCATCCTTTGAAGAAGGAAGCATATACTTTTTAGACTTAGACTTGGGGGCCGTCCAGAAACCACGTGGTCATATAGGGGGGGAGTGGGGGGGTTTGGAAAATGACCACGATAAGCCACATGGGGGGAGGGGGGGTGTTGCTCTCGAACCACGTGGTTTTTTTTAACACGAAAATTTTTGGTAAATAACAATAGCGGTGTAAAAAATACAAATCATCAAAATTTAATGATTTAATCATTAAACGCAAAGCGCATCTTAGGGCCGATGCCCACGTAGCGTCTTTTCAACTCAGTGTTAAAATGAATTTAGCATTAAGCATCGAGAAAACCCGGTAACGCAGAGTCGGTCGCAACGCCGATGCATATCTGAGTTATTTGGCCAACTTAGCTTTAGATCCTATTTCCATAAAAAAAAAAATAAACGAAAAAGCAGGTTGCGTTTCAGTCTCAATTTTCACAAAAAAAAATTGGGAAAGAAAAATGAAAAAATATTTTCTAAAAATTCCGCCGCAGATGGTTTTTGGCATCACGCCGCCGACACTTTTGTATCAGCGGACTACAGCTACAATTTTGAAAACTGTTCATGTTTTTACAATAATTCAAGAAAAATCTTCAAAAGAATGTCTTGTGGATATTCAGGAAAAATCCAGTAAAAAAATTTCCTGTTAAAACTTTGACCTTACTTCATACAATCCTGATAAAGTGCTAGCATTCAGAATGTTTTTTGAACAATTCTCTCTGGAAAATTTTGCTACAAATTGGTCATGAAAAAAAAAACAAAATATCGCCAGTTTAAATGCTGAAAAAAATTCCATGTGAATTGTGAATTCTGTCTGAAAATTCAAAACATTCTCGTGGGAAATACATATAATTTTTGGTGGAAAAAAATGTTCATATTTTCATATTTTTTTTACATTCTAATGAATTTCTTCGACAAGTTCTTCCGAATCTTCACCAGAAATTCTATTTCATTTCCAAAATAAGTTTTTCGAGCATTTTAGGGAGTGCACTTCAAAATGTTTAGTCTCCAGTTAGCCTTACGAGCAAAGGCATAGGATTGCCAATCCGGAGATGACGAGTTCGATTCTCGTTCCTGTCTAGGATGTTTTCGGATGTCAAACATTGTCGACACCCTAGGTATAATGTATCCTTCGTACTTGCTACACAAGATATATAATCGTACAATTGCTGGCATTTAAAACTTTCAATTTATAACTGAGGAAATGCTAATAGAATAAACTAAGTTGAAAAGCAGACCAACTTCCAGTTGGAATA
Organism: Armigeres subalbatus; assembly: GCF_024139115.2. Lineage (NCBI taxonomy): Eukaryota > Metazoa > Arthropoda > Insecta > Diptera > Culicidae > Armigeres > Armigeres subalbatus. The sequence goes on from NC_085139.1 coordinate 90,946,189, forward strand.
TGGAGCCATAGAAGAAGAAGAAGACTTCTAAATTTTTCAAGAAAAAATCTTCTGAATTTTCATGAGAAATTAAATAGCCAATGCCACATGAAACACTTTGATATTACCATTGATTCTTTTGTTTTTGATTTTGTTTTCAAATTTGGAATTTTGAAATGAAATTTTTACGCTCTTTGTGAGTTCTATCACATTTTTAAATTTTCCAAATATTTTTTATTCGAGGCATTATTTAGAATTTCCACGGAAGAGTCTATGGATTATCTTCAAAAATACTTTGGATTTTCAAAGAATAAATCTTTAGAATTCTCAAGGTTCGTGTTTTTTAATTTGCACCATAAATTCTTCCAAAATTTCATGGGAAATTCATTCTTCTTCGGAAAGTCATTTTGATTTCTTTGTCGGTTCAGCTAAACATTGCTTTAAATCCTTACCATGCAAAGAAGCACAAGAATGATTTAAAAATTTTAAGGAATTTTCACATCAGAAAATCTTTAAAATTTTGATTTAATTTTCTAAGGAATTCCTATTGGAATTGCTTCTAAAGTACAACCTTCACAAGTACTACAAAAGTGCAATTTTTTCGTTATTTCCACTTGTAAAAACATCGAAATATCCTCAGGAAATTCATTATTGGTGTTTTAGATGAACTTTTTTCGATTTTCTACTGGAAAATCTTAGGAATTTCCATCGGAAATATTTTGGTATACTCCAAATAATTTCTTTTGGAAATTAAAAAACTGCTGAAAATTTCTAAGATTTTTTTGAAAAACGAAAAATTTCCATTGGAAATTTAGAAGAATTTCCTTTGAAGATTCATTAAATTTGCCCAGGATTTTGAAAAATCTTTAGAGATTCTGTAAAAAAGTAAGCTGGATTTTTTTCTAATTTATGCCGGAAGTTCTTCGAATTTGATGTTTATTGGAATTTTCATGCATTTAGGATCCTTCTACGGATTCTTCTAGTTCTTCAAAATTTCTACCGAACCTTTTTTAGGAACTTTTCCACAGAATTTCGAAAAAAAAATCGTTGAAATACTGAAGATTTTTCCGTGGAGACTCCGAAGAATTTCTTCTAACTATTCTGAAGGGTTTCCCTTGCAACTCCAGAATAATTATTCTTGAAAATTAGGAAGATCTTGGAATTTAAAATTCATCCAAGCAATACATGTAGGCAATTATTTAGGATTAAGAAACATTTAGGTGCATTTTTAAATTTTTCGATCAATAATGCACAAAATTCTAGTAGTGCGTATGAAAAAGGTTATGACATAGAGAAGTTTGCATTTAAAAAATCAACATGAAATTCTAAATAAAATGCTTTTAAATTCATAAAAGGGTCTTAGAACTAAGAAGAGTCCGGCGATATGAAAAAAAGTGGCAGTGTTCCAGAAAAAAACACTCCAATTCCTAAAACAATCTAGGGTAATAAATAGTGTTATAATAACGATTGAAATTGAATTCCAAAACAAATCTCAACCCTTTCAGGACGGATGGGTCATATATGCCCAGCGTTTTAGATTGGCTATTAAATCACAAAGAGAGCTAGACCACCATTTTCTTCAGTAAAATTGTTCCTCTAGATATTGGTTTTACAGAAAAAACACTGGGAGCTCAAATTTGACTGACCCTGAAAACTCAGTTATCCGAAACTTTGGGAAGATTTCGATTCTAAGAGCATGCAAATGAAGTTGAAATGTTTGAATCATTCTGAACACTCAGATAAGATGGGTCATCCTGAACGTTAAGCCAGTGATTGCTCTCAAGTTCAGCCCACGACTTCTCGGGTGATCAATCATGACATTTGTAATGTCCTCATCATCGGTATGTACCCAATCCGATGAAATAAGCATATGATCCTAATTTCCATTAACATGAGATCTAAGAGACAAGGTACCCAAAATTATCTTGAGTCAACATCAAGCTGCACAATGACTATGCCTTTTTGTAGGGCCTTAGAAGCACTGGGTTCACGGACTTGAATGATTAAGTAGTTCAAACATTACGACTTTCAGGACGTTTTTAAAACCTAAAAGTTTTGTATAACCTAAGTCGAGTCAAGTACGAAACACTGAAGACGACCTTACTGTTGGGGTCGAAATACGTATCTGTCAAGGTACAATCAAGTGGTGGAATTAAATGGGAAGGTACAAACTCGTCTTATGACAAGTAAAGACATTCCATTAAAAAGCTCAACATAATTTTTTGTAGTAGCTTGTACAAATAACAATTGCCATATCAACCCAATGGACCTAATGGGATATTATATCATACATCATTCATAATTTGGTTAATTGGATAAATCGAATGATCCGAACTCCAAAATGATAATTGATCTATAATACATTCATTCTTCTATGAGTCCACCATTGACTGAAGCATATTCGAGATATGGAATAGAAGTTCCTTGGGAAATTATTCGAAAGACATCAGAGTGAACGAGAAAATATGTTTAGTATGGCATCATTGGATTCCACGAGTCAATATCAAAATAAAATTTCAATGAAGAATTAGAAATTTTGAGAGATGAGCCAGCTCTAGATTATTTATTAGAGAAAAAATAGAATCTTCGAAATAATGAAAATTTATAATTTCCATGCTGGGTTTTAGTTTGATTTTGAATCAGTTGAAATTGTCCATCTTCAAAATTGATCGGATTAACCATATGTTTTAGTTACATAGGTTTTTTTTTTAATTTTTGTGCTTGAAAAAAAAAACCACGTGGTCAAAGGGGGGGGAGGGTCTGCCAAATGACCACGATAGACCACATGGGGGGAGGGGGGGTTGAAAATCTTCAAAAATATGACCACGTGGTTTCTGGATGGCCCCTTGATCCAGAGGTAAAAGGATGTTATGTGGAAAAGGCAGACAATAAAAAATTCATGGAGTCTACCAATGTTCCTTCGAGCAGTGATTTGATACAATCTTTAATTCAAAACAAAACAATTCAAAGCATCTCTCTTATAATGTTCGAGCGATAATAATTATAAATAATTGAACATATTATGCATAAGTTCCGAAATATGTACATAACAATTAAGGTACACTGGGGGAAGTGGAAAAGGAAAAATCGACAGTGCATGTTTGAATTAGTGTAAAACCAGTTTAAATGATCTAAATGGGTTCAATCAAAATGGGCTATCAAAAACAGTCAATTTTGCACCAACTGTGTGGTGATTCATACCATTTTGATATTTAAAAATAAGGAGTTGTTTTTCCACTTAACCCAGTGGGATGGGGTAAGTGGAAAACCCATGCTACCTTGACCTTCAATTGTGATTAGTAGTTACATATAACTAAAATCCAAAGGATAATTGCCCTGAGTATCTATTGTTGAATAATTTCATTGGCTTAGCGGAATAGGTCCTCAAGGAATTCTCGTAATAGCTAGGGGAGGGCTGGTTTTGACTTCTCGAACACTAAGTGTACGTAAAATCTATATGTTCGCCCCAAAGATGAACTTTTTAACGGCAAAATGGGACTTACAAGGTTATAAACTAATCAACTTAGTTTAACGAATTGAGATGATGTCTGTATGTGCGTATTTGTATGTATGTGCGTGTGCAAAGCACGTGCAAAATTATCAGCTATTCTTAAGCACTTGTCCTTAACCAATTTGTTCGCAAAAAATGGCATTCAACGGCGATACTTGTTATGAATAAAAATTAATGTGAACTATAGAATATATTTACCTATCAGTGTTATTCTTAACTTGTTTATAGATTTTTTTTCATGTGTAAAACATGTGAAAGGCATCAATACCGATAGGTGGATTAATCAGGCATTTTCTCATTTATATTAGTCCAATCACCACTGGAATCACAATGATAACAAAGAAAGATCATATTGAGATTCACAGCTATCGAAATAAACCCTGGAGGGAAGAAAAAAAAAATTGCGTAATTAGAGCATTATCCACTTCCCCCGCAGTGTTTGATACCAGGGGTAAGTGTAAAATCTTTGAATTATTTGCTTTCATGGTACAAACCACTACAAATTGAATGGGATTAGTTTAATTGTATTGTAATAGTAACCTGTGATATAAATTCACTTGAAAAAGGGACAATTGGTGCAAATAAGAATTGATTTTATGAATGCAAAAATCAACTTTTCGCGAAACCTTAAATTACAGTTCAAGCGTTAACCGTATTAGTGCATGTATTATACAAATTTCAACATAGTATTAGTGTGAGCATCAAAATATATTCTTGCATAATGTTATGATGTGGTAAAAACTGTAAAGTATGTACAATTCCAATTTTACACTTAGGGTAAATCGCCAAATGTTGAACGGCTAATTTCTTCGCCTATTGTTGAATGCACGTGCATTTCTTATGGGAGTTCAACAATAGGCGACAAAATTAGCCGTTCAACATTTGGCGGTTTCCCCTACCCCCTTTTTCCACTTCCCCCAGTGTACCTTAATTAAGACAACGTTAAAACAGAAAATTCTTCGGAAAATCCGCGAGATACTCTCTGAAATTTTCACGACGAAAAATTCTTCAAAGTTTCAGCGGAAGATTGTTCAAAATGTAGATTTCAACAACAAAAATCTTTGGTTTTTAACGGAAAAATGCTCGAAATTTTCTAGGAATTTCTTTAGAATTTTACAATTCATTGTATTGTCCATAAGAAATTCTTGGGAAATTCCATTTGCCAAAAGCGACAAACGTCCGGACCGGTAATTTGCCGTTTGCCGTAACAGGTCGTCTGACCGTCGATACTGGCCTTTAAGCCAAAAGTCATCTAGCCCAATTCCATTTAGCCGAGCTGAACTGAACATTTACCTGAAACTGTTATCAGGTCGACAATGGTTTGGCCGAAAATGTAGCTTGGCCAAAAGCAACATACATCCAAAATGAACATTCGATTGAACTGGTAATTTGACCGAAAAATGTTTTTACCCTAACAGGTCATTTGATTGAAAATGCCGTTCGGTCAAAAAAGTCGTTCGACCAGATAAATCATTTCAATACCAAATTTTCAAAACGACTTTTTTTTTGCTTTTGTAAACAAAGATTCAAACTTCGATTTGTCGAATCTGAGAGTACCCCCACGGAAACCAACACAATCAACAAGTAGCCTAAGCCTTCGCCTATATGTTGATGCTTTCAGATTCGACAAATCGATGTTTGAATCTTTGTTTACAAAACAGGTCGTTTTGATAACTTTGCATTGATTTGACCAAAAATGCAATTTGGTAAGAATGGTAATTTGGCAGAAAGAGCCATTTGGCCCAAAAATGTCCTTTTTAAAAAGCAACAATTTCTGCCAAATTGCATTGATCATTTGGCCGGAAGGGTTGTTTTGCAGAAAGGATATTTTCGGGCCAAATGGTTCTTTCTATCAAATTTCCATTCCTACCAAACGGCATTTCCGGTCAAATAATCTATTCGGTCGAACGATTTTTAACGGCCAAATTACCAGTTTGGCCGAATGCCCCTTTCGGCTATATGTCACTTTTGGCCAAACCAAGTTTTCGGAAAAAAACATTTTTGACCTGATCGGTTGTGCGTTCAATTCGGCACAATAGGATTTGTTTAGAGGACTTTTGGCTTAAAGGCCAGTATCGACTTTAAAAGTGAAGAGGTAACTAAATTGACCTTTCCCGTCAAAATTTTTTATTCACTCAATCGATTCATTGGCTTATTTAAGGTCAACTTTCCCAAAGAACCAATATTTTTTGACGCCTATAACTATTTTTAAAATCGAAAACAAAAACCGAAAAAAAGCTGCAGGTGCGAAACGGCCTGAAAAAATCACCCGATGTACGTTCAAAATCGGGCCAATCTAAAAAAAACAGCATTATTTCGATTTTTGTTTTCAATTTTAAAAAAGGTAAGAGGTTTCAAAAAATATGGGTTCTTCGACCTTAAAGAAGTCAAAGAATCGACTGAGACAATAAAACGAGATACAATTTCTGACAAGAAAGGTCAATTCCAAGGAATTCTTGAAACATCAAAGAATAGTTCTTGTGGAAAATCTGAAAATAATTGAATATTTTGGAAAACTTTAATTTTTTTTAGAGAAGCTTATCAAATTCAAAAGATTCTTCCCTTAATGTCTATAAATATTCCGAAAAAAAAAGTAAAAGTAAATCTTAAAGAAATGTAATAAAAAAAAGGCCACGCTGATTCACGCCGCCACCGGCGGCTAAAATGGCTTTCGGCGTGACGCTGAAAACGCCGCCGCCAACGCCGACCAAAATTTTGACAAACGCTGCCGCCACCGAATTTTGGGTCGGCGCACACCTCTCCCTTGGAGCAATGATACAATCTTTATTCAAAACAAAACAATTCAAAGCATCTTTCTCATAATGTTAGAACGATAGTAATTATAAATAATTGAACATATTATGCATAAGTTTCGAAATCTGTACATAACATTATTTGTGGAAATTTTATAGGGGAACTGTTCCATTTCCCATCTCAATGAACATATATTCATCTCATCGCAAAACAAAGAGATACAGCACCAATCTTGTCGCTTCTTTTTGCTAACATGCGTGCTCACTGCTGGAAAAAATCACAAAAATAAAAAACAAATCAAATTCGTTTTTAGTGCTTTATTTTGGATGGGATGGAAATGGGAGCTATGAGATGAAGTGCCGAACCGTTCCCCTAGTTATCTATTGCTCATAGCTTGATTTCTTTATTGGCAATTGAGAATTATTCTTTGTGAAATCATGATTTTTTTTTTTTGAGATTTCGTTTTTGTATTTTTTGATTTCCCTGAAATTTTGCACATACATTTTTATGGCCAAAAAACATAATTTGCAACATTGGTTTGTCATTTTGACTCTAGCCTAACTTTTGACAAGGGCCTAAGCAAAAACACCTTGAACACTTTCAAAAAAATTCCCGTTTTTTAGTGACCACCAGTTTTTTTGACATATTCTGATACATTCGAGAATATGTACTCCATACTTTTTTCATTATATTGATTACAGCGCTTCCCCATTAGATGCTGGCGAAAATAGTATCCACTCCACATAAGTGAAAAGCTTTCATTCAATGAAAATCGTATTGATTATTGGTTTCAAAAATTTACAAAAAAAAAGTTACGGCACCACTCTCGGAAGGATTAACAAAGCTTTGGCTTCGCAAATAAACTACTCAGGTTATCGACATTTACGATTGTAACGGAATCACCCAATGCTTGCGGTGAATACGGGATGAAGGTGCTAATTAATCACCCAAACAGTATCATTTAAACGTTGTTCGCTTTGTTGTTCGCACACTAAAACGAAAAACGTGTTCGTTCAATGGTTTGATGTCTTCAATCAGCTGATCCAAAGTGCCGCATTGGCCCTGAACAGCCACCGGATGACTAAACTGATGTCTAAACTGAGACTGCGAGCTTGAACATCACAATTTCGCGGATGATTTCACGTTGGCACAATGAACACCGAGGCTCGGAGTATATTGCCGCTGATGTAAAGCCACGAAACTCAATTTACCCTTCTATAATTGCATATGTCGACACATGTGTACCACAAAAGACCGCTCGCGGCAGATGATCTCATTTTGTCAAGTCATCTCCGCTTCAACCACCCTTTTCAATATCACCAAACTTATTCAATGTACATAAAATAGTAACGAAATTATGGCTCCATTTACCTTGAAACGCGCAGTCCACGATCTCCGTGCCCAGATCCTCGAAAACGCTTTCCTGCGGGGTGAAGTGCGGGTCGCCTTCGTCCACCGACCAGTACGAGTGGTCAAAGGTAAAATCGTTGAACGGTTCCGGACCACCGCCCCGGGCAGCCAGCAGCTCACCGCGAACCGCTCCCGGCCCGGTGAGTTTCGGTTTGAGCAGCCGGGTCCGCTTGCCGTCCATCTGGACGATGAGCTTGGAGCCGAGTTCATTTTCTCTGTAAGAATGGAAAAAAACAAATTGGGAAACGAAATCAGTTATTGATCAAATGAGATGAAATTAATGTTCTGATTTAGATAATAAAAATCAAGTTTTTAAGAAACAATGAACCTAAAACTACGACTTTCGATTTTTCTATGTTCAACTAGAATTCGACCAAATATCACTTACTGCTTCTAAACCTTGCTTTGGCCGCATTTGGCACCTTGCCATCACATGAAAAAAGGTCATAAAGTGATATACCACAAAAAACGTCCAGGTGGTGCCCAAGGACATGCACACTTCAAATACTCCAGAGCTTCACTCAATCGAAACAAATATTGGGTCATCGTCAAGCGGAGCCTCAAGTCGATGTGAGAAAAAAACAAATGCTATGTGAGAAATGAAATACAAAAAGAAAATATTTAACACAATTACTAGCAATCTCAAAGCCATGGTTTGGCACAAGGACCGATGACACAATTTCGAAAACTGCCTTCAATGAAAATGTGTTCCGTCGTGCGTGACTCACTTGTTGCATTTTACTGTACATAAAACGATATTAATAATATGTGCAGCATGTCTCCTCGACTATGATCGTTGTGCACCAGACTGGTCCACAGAAGCATATTTTCTAACTGCAGTTATTCGGCGAGAAAGTTGAGTCAAATAACATGCAACAAGGGCAAAGCCTGAACGACTCATTAGCCCATGATTTTGTCGAATATCTGCACTTGAAAATTGGTTGAAATTACTATATCGAGGGGTAATTTAAGAATATGCGAAGACAATTTTCAGCAGAAAACAAACCCGTTTGATTTTACCATGTGCGCGTAGTTAAAATCAACTGTGGCCCTTGTGGAATGGTCCATGATAATTTTTTTACTGAAATTCCATGGTAGTTTTAAAACAGAGCGTAGTAATCTTTACCACGAAATATTTTCTAAGTGGGATCTAATTGGTCAGTCTAGTCCACAATTCCATCCCTAAAGAAGAGATATGATTTTCAGTTAAAATTTAAAAAGAAAAAAATTGCATTATTCAAATGACCGCAAATGCATATGAATTGATGGAAAAAGTAACATCTATCTCAATAAAGTGCTATTTCGACCTCTCTTATGTGTTTTTCTTTTTTTTAATGCGCGAGAAAGGCACCACCAACGCTAGGTGGATTGATCTGGGTTTTCTATCATATATTAAGAGTGAATTATATAGCAAGATTATTCAAAATTGTAAATCTGATTTTATATAGGTACATGTATTCTAGCATGTATTAAAAAATTTAAATTAGGCGAAGATGTTGTTCCCATGGAACGGTGAACCTGTCTATGATTCTGGGTATGCGTAGAATTCTAGAGACGAATGAGAGGCATATTAGATCCCAAAGACAGTACGTCCTATGCACAGAAGAGTGGGTGAGGAACATATTTTTAGCAGCCTTATTGTCGGGGCAACCGTTGCACAATGGGAGAAAAACAACTCATACTGGTAACGAGGAAGATTTTTTTTTTATTTTCCTCAGGTTTTCCGCCATGCAGTGTATGAAAAATACGCAAATCATTTTCCCCCTCATTTCATGTCATCACAGTCATATCGATTTTTTTCCCAAAATAGGTTCTATACCATCGAGTCAGGTCTTTCCTTTTGGAATAATCAATTTTTCAGTAAGGTTTATATCAGTAACCTTTTTGACTCCTTTCCTCCGTTGTGCCGGGTTCTGCTCTAATATTTATTGCATTGTGACACGTCCATTCCCTTCCGTCACCACGAAGTGTGAGCCTATGGCTACGCGACACTGTAGTAGATAAATATTGCTTGTTGGCATTATGCGGCTGCGTTGTTGCAATTACCGTATCTATGTACCGTTAAAGTGAAATCCCACACTCTCAGACACACGACGGAATTCAATAGCATCAGATGCGACATGGTGCCATATGGAACTGAGATACGGGTTGCAGCAATATCGAATCGGTCATTACCGACTGCGAGCACTAGGTACAATAAAGGAACATATTTAGTTTTCTCAGGCGAATGTTGAACTGTGGGTCATATGATAGTCTGGAGGCGGTGTGTTGTTACGAATGAGTATCTTGGCAATAGTACAATAAAATATTTGTAAGTCGATACAACATCAGAAAGTGAGTAGTGACGAAGTAGTGCAATCGACGTTTAAAAAACCGTATGGAAACTATGTGTGATACACGACCCACCTAAAATTTGTAATAAAACAGTCAAATAATGCTCCGCTATTCAAGCCCCCTGTGAAACGGCATTGTTTGTTTCTTTTCAGGTATGACCCGGATGGGATAGAAACTAAACTTTCAGCATGTGGAACCCTATACTTGTGTTTTGATGGGGTTAACATTTTTCTTGGGGAACACCACATATTCGCCCCATCGATTGTGAAAAGCGGTCTGTTGAAGCTGGTCTACAGTTCGGAAAGCGTGTCACAGGATTAACCAGCCTTTATGTCTGATCTAGAAAGGGCAGGACGATAGAATGGTAGCGACTAGGTACAATGTTCCCACACATCATTTAATCATCAATTTCAAAACGGCATACGACTTCGACTGCCCAACATTGTCCAGCAACGCCCGCTGGTCCCGTCGAACAAAAACTAGCTATTCAACGCTTGCCTCGTTAATTCGACAGAATTTCGGGCCGCAGACCTTTTTTTCACTATTTTTGTAAATTTTGATACAGAGATCAGTTCATCACTTGTCTAGTGAAGCCAAGGCCAGATGGGCGGTTGGAGAAAAGGTGGGGGTTTGAAACGGAGCTACCCTTGGGTCATAGGGACCTAGGGACCTTCCAGAAGCAAAGTTTATTGATATGTGATAACAGATTAAAATTAAATAGGTCAGAATACTTAAAACTAGGACATCAAAAACCGATAAAATATTGGTCGCTGTCATGATTTTATTCCGGCCATTCAGGGCCACACATTTTGGCGATCCTGCCAGTTTACTGTTTGGATCCTGTCGCTGATTTCATGACGTGAGTTGAATTCAGGTGGTTAAATTGTGAAGAGTGATATATTTTAGTTTGCAAAATCACAAAGCGCGTCTCGAAGATCATCGGAAAATGGTTTGAGGTTTGCGAAATCACAAGGCGCGTTGAAGACCCTCAGAAACTGGTGTGTTGTTTGCGAAATCGCAAGCAGGGTTGTAAAATCGATTCCTTGAGCCATGAGTCGGGTGGGGTTTGACTCACGCTTGATTTGAGTCATGGATCCCGGGCAGAAGCTATGAACAGAATAACAAAACAAGATATGGACTTGATTGATATAAGAGATAAAAGAACAGGCAACAATATCAAAAATTTGCACCGAAATATCATTTAAATGTCAAGATATGCTATGGATAAGAACAAATTAATGGCACATGATATTGATCACTTATTAAAAATAGCATAACTTGATATCCTTATGATTTTTTTAGTGCAAAATATTGATATTGTCGTCTGATCTTTTATCTCTTATATCAATCATGTCCATATCTCATTTTGCTATCTCATCAACATTTGATATTATTGAGCTATTTTCGTCTACGCGGGATGAGATCTGAGAATTTAAGTTTTTCCCGACACTGATCACAAGACGCGTGTCAAAGACCGTCGGAAAATGGTAGGGTAGAATACGGCATTGGCAGGGTGCGACAGTTGTTGGCACCCTCAAAAATATTTGCGTTTTCCAGCAAACATACACTATTTATGAACATAATTTTGATTCAATCACACAATTTCAAGTCTAAGCTTTCATATGAATAAGTTGTTTGTGTAAAAGTAGCAAGATTTGATGTGTTAATCACCGAAACAAATTTGAACCTACGAAATCCTTGCCATTATTGCATTGCCAAAGAAAGCAGCGCACGAAAAGTAATCTGTTACTTACTTTTTTGGATCGCCTGTTTCTCCTTTTAATTGCGTACGACACGACAAATTAAGTACGTAAACTACTTTTTACACTTTATCACCAATTGATTATCACCATAAATAGCAAATTTAAGCAATATTTGCTCTATATTTCACTAAATAAGATCGGGACTGTTCGTTTTCTTTGACAGCAGCACACTTCGGAATAGAGCGAAAGAATGTGTTTGTGAGCATATCAAATACACGCTAAGGAGATACCACGCACAATTCTATGTGAGTTGATTTTAGCAAAAATACGAACAAAATATCCGGCGGTGGCATTTATTTTTAAAAAAAAGTGTTAAAATACAAATGCTTCATATTTTTTACGCAGACCATGCATTATATCAAAAGTGATAGTAACACCGTAGTATTTTAACCCTTATGTGGCTGACAGGACCGTTTTCCTTTTGGAACTTCGATACTTTCCAAGCTCATCAAAAAAATCATAACCATTCCCGTTCCTACATAGCGCATTTCAACCATAAATAATTGCCTACATTTAGGGTATTATCTATTATTCAACTGTAAAACGTAGTGTAAGAACGGGGTGGCTCCAGCGGCTGGATAAGATAGTGCTGCCCATTATTCAACATATGAAAACTTACGAGGTGGAATATATTGTTAATATACTATACTACCAGAACCGACGAGCTTCGTTTCACCTAAGTTGATTAATTATATATTTTTTACATTATTTAAAAGAAGTATTCGAAATTTGCAAATTTAGATTTTATTTTTTAGATTAATTTTCGATTAAAGCAGAAATTTGTACTTTATTTGTATGGGAGTCCCCCCTCCAGAAAAGGAGGGGTCTAATACCATCATAAGAATCTTTATCGTTCCCAAAAACCTCTACATACAAATGTTCATGCCGTTTCCTAATCTATAAGGGCAGACAGACAAAAATTAATTCTTATGTATATAGATTTGGTTTTACGTAGTTTACGTCGAGCGGTCGTGTCTTTTTTTTATGAAACAAACATATCATGTAAGGACCGCAAAGAACAAGTTGTATATTTGAAACTGGTTGATAGACTTTTGCTTACGCGTGTAGACTCTAAGGCATTACAAAAGACAAAAGATGTAAATCTTGGCAGCGGACAAAAAGTATATAAGTTCCCTTCTCCAAAATGGCCAGAATAATTCAAATAGGGTGAAAATTGTAAAAGATATGAAAATGTCTATATCTGGATACATGGGTACCCTACCTACCATTCACATCTGTTTTTGTTGGCCGCATAAGGGTTAAATTTGTTTTGCAATATGTTTAAATGCTTTTGCCTATGTGTCTACATGACAAAAAATTGATGCCAAGGCTAAAAATTCATGTTTTGTTTTAAGCCGTAAACAATAAAGTTTGTTCCAAAATTGAGTGAAGCGAGATGAGCGTGCGGCCGATTATTATGAATGAATTTTACCACTGGTGGATATAAACAACCAGCATTTGGCACCAATACATTACCAATTTTCTACTTCCATGTCTAGTTGCTAAAGGGAGCAAACTCATTGCTGATAATAGAAATTGCTATGCCAATAGAAGAAACGTTGACCTGTTACTTTATATTAAATTTACTGAGTTTGTGGTAAAAGCTGCTAAATTTGGTGAATACCAATCATAAAAGAAAGAGCATACAAATGTATACCAGTTAAACTGTACCTGTGTTTTAGTGTAATTATTCATTATTTTTATCATTCAATTTGGCGAATGTCTTAGACTGCCAAGAATAGGTATTTTCCCCTATGTGGTTTGCAAAATCACAAGACTTGTTTTGAAAATGTTTGGAAACTGGTCTGTGGTTTGCAAAACCACAAGACGCGTCATGAAAACGTTCGGAAACTGGTCTGTGGTTTGCAAAATCACAAAACGCGTCTCGAAAACCGTTAAAAAATGGTTTGTTGTGGCGCGACTGACATTGGATTTCGGTTATTCGGTTTGGATTTGGATTGGATTTGGATTGGATTTGGATTGGATTTGGATTGGATTTGGATTGGATTTGGATTGGATTTGGATTGGATTTGGATTGGATTTGGATTTGGATTGAATTTGGATTGGATTTGGATTGGATTTGGATTGGATTTGGATTGGATTTGGATTTGGATTGGATTTGGATTGGATTTGGATTGGATTTGGATTGGATTTGGATTTGGATTGGATTTGGATTGGTTTGGTTGGTTTGGATTGGTTTGGATTGACCTGGACTGGATCTGGACTGGATCTTGGTTGGACGGATTGGTTTGGACTGGTTGGATTGGTTTGGATTGGTTTGGATTGGTTTGGACTGGTTTGGATTGGTTTGGACCTGACTGGTTTGGACTGGATCGACTGGATTGGTTTGGATTGGTTTGGTTGGTTTGGTTGGTTTGGATTGGATTGATTGGATTTGACTGATTGGTTTGGATTGGTTTGGATTGGTCTGGATTGGTTTGGATTGGTTGGATTGGTTTGGATTGGTTTGGATTGTTTGGATTGGTTTGGACTGGATTTGGACTGGATTTGGACTGGATTTGGATTGGTTTGGATTGGACTGATTGGACTGGACCTGGACTGGACCGGTTTGGACTGGATTTGGATTGGACCTGGACTGGATTGGACTGGTTTGGTTGGTTTGGACTGGATTTGGATTGACTGGATTGGTTTGGATTGGTTTGGATTGGTTTGGACTGGATCGACTGGATTGGATTGGATTGGATTTGGACTGGTTGGACTGGATCTGGACTGTTTGGATTGGATTGGACTGGATCTGGACTGGATCTGGACTGGATCTGGTTGGACTGGACTGGTTTGGTTGGATTTGGATTGGTTTGGATTGACTGATTGGATTTGGATTGGTTTGGATTGGTTTGGACCTGGATTTGGTTGGTTTGGATTGGTTTGGATTGGTTTGGACTGACCTGGATTGGTTTGGATTGGATTTGGTTGGTTTGGATTGGTTTGGATTGTTTGGATTGGTTTGGATTGGTTTGGATTGGATTTGGATTTGGATTGGTTTGGATTGGTTGGACCTGGACTGGATCTGGACTGGTTTGGACGGATTTGGACTGGTTGACCGACTGGTTGGATCTGGATTGGATTGGATTTGGATTGGACCTGGACTGGTTTGGTTGGTTTGGATTGGATCTGGACTGATTTGGTTGGATTGGATCTGGACTGACTGGATTGGTTGGATTGGTTTGGATTGGTTTGGATTGGTTTGGACTGGTTTGGATTGGTTTGGTTGGTTTGATTAGACTGGATTTGGATTGGTTTGGACTGGACTGACCTGATTGGTTTGGACTGGATCTGGGATTGGATTGGTTGGACTGGATCTGGACTGGATTGGACTGGGTTGGATTTGGATTGGACTGGATTGGATTGGATCTGGACTGGATTGGTTTGGATTGGTTGGATTGGTTTGGATTGGTTTGGATTGGTTTGGATTGGATTTGGATTGGTTTGGATTGGTTTGGATTGGTTTGGATTGGTTGGATTTTGGATTGGTTTGGTTGGTTGGATTTGGTTTGGATTGGTTTGGATTGGATTTGGATTGGTTGGATTGGTTTGGTTGGTTTGGATTGGTTTGGTTGGTTTGGATTGGTTTGGTTGGTTGGTTGGTTTGGATTGGTTGGATTGGTTTGGATTGGTTTGGATTGGTTTGGGATTGGTTTGGATTGGTTTGGATTGGTTTGGATTGGTTTGGATTGGTTGGTTGGTTTGGTTGGTTTGGATTGGTTTGGTTGGTTTGGATTGGTTTGGATTGGTTTGGTTTGGTTTGGATTGGTTTGGATTGGTTGGGTTGGTTTGGATTGGTTTGGTTGGTTTGGATTGGTTTGGATTGGTTTGGATTGGTTTGGATTGGTTTGGATTGGTTTGGATTGGTTTGGATTGGTTTGGATTGGTTTGGATTGGTTTGGATTTGGTTTGGATTGGTTTGGATTGGTTTGGGATTGGATTTGGTTGGGTTTGGTTGGTTTGGATTGGATTTGGATTGGTTTGGATTGGTTGGATTGGTTTGGATTGGTTTGGATTGGTTTGGTTTGGTTGGTTGGATTGGTTTGGATTGGTTGGGTTGGTTTGGTTGGTTTGGATTGGTTGGATTGGTTTGGATTGGTTTGGTTTGGTTTGGTTGGTTTGGTTGGTTTGGATTGGTTTGGATTGGTTTGGATTGGTTTGGATTGGTTTGGATTGGTTTGGTTGGTTTGGATTGGTTTGGTTGGTTGGATTGGTTTGGATTGGTTTGGTTTGGATTGGTTTGGGATTGGTTTGGATTGGTTTGGATTGGTTTGGGATTGGTTTGGATTGGTTTGGATTGGTTTGGATTGGTTTGGGATTGGTTTGGATTGGTTTTGGATTGGTTTGGATTGGATTTGGATTGGTTTGGATTGGATTTGGATTGGTTTGGATTGGTTGGATTGGTTTGGATTGGTTTGGATTGGTTTGGATTGGTTTGGATTGGTTGGATTGGTTTGGTTGGTTTGGTTGGTTTGGATTGGTTGGTTGGTTTGGATTGGTTGGATTGGTTTGGATTGGTTTGGATTGGTTGGTTGGTTGGATTGGTTTGGATTGGTTTGGATTGGTTTGGATTGGTTTTGGTTGGTTTGGATTTGGTTGTTGTTTGGTTTGGTTGGTTGGTTTGGATTGGATTTGGATTTGGTTTTGGATTGGTTTGGATTGGTTTGGATTGGTTTGGGTTTGGTTGGTGGTTGGGTTGGTTTGGATTGGTTGGATTGGTTTGGTTGGTTTGGATTGGTTTGGATTGGTTTGGGATTGGTTTGGGATTGGTTTGGTTGGTTTGGATTGGTTTGGGATTGGTTTGGATTGGTTTGGATTGGTTTGGTTGGTTTGGATTGGTTGGTTGGTTTGGATTGGTTTGGTTGGTTGGATTGGTTGGATTGGTTTGGATTGGTTTGGATTGGTTTGGATTGGTTGGTTGGTTGGATTGGTTTGGATTGGTTTGGTTGGTTTGGATTGGTTTGGATTGGTTTGGATTGGTTTGGTTGGTTTGGTTGGTTGGTTGGTTGGTTGGTTTGGTTGGTTTGGTTGGTTTGGTTGGTTTGGTTGGTTTGGATTGGTTTGGTTGGTTTGGATTGGTTTGGTTTGGTTTGGATTGGTTTGGATTGGTTGGATTGGTTTGGGATTGGTTTGGTTGGTTTGGATTGGTTTGGTTGGTTTGGATTGGTTTGGATTGGTTTGGATTGGTTTGGATTGGTTTTGGATTGGATTTGGATTGGTTTGGATTTGGATTTGGATTGGATTTGGATTGGTTTGGATTGGTTTGGATTGGTTTGGATTTGGATTGGATTGGATTTGGTTGGTTTGGGATTGGTTTGGTTGGTTTGGATTGGATTGGTTTGGATTGGTTGGATTGGTTTGGTTTGGTTGGATTGGTTTGGATTGGATTTTGGGATTGGTTTGGTTGGTTTGGATTGGTTTGGATTGGTTTGGTTGGTTTGGATTGGTTTGGTTGGTTTGGTTGGTTTGGTTGGTTGGATTGGTTTGGGTTGGTTTGGTTGGTTGGATTGGTTTGGTTGGTTTGGTTGGTTTGGTTGGTTTGGTTGGTTTGGATTGGTTGGATTGGTTTGGATTGGTTTGGGATTGGTTTGGATTGGTTTGGATTGGTTTGGGATTGGTTTGGTGGATTGGTTTGGTTGGTTTGGTTTGGATTGGTTTGGATTGGTTTGGATTGGTTTGGATTGGTTTGGATTGGTTTGGATTGGTTTGGATTGGATTTGGATTGGTTGGTTGGTTTGGTTTGGTTGGTTTGGATTGAGTTTGGATTTGGTTGGGTTTGGTTAGATTGGGTTTGGTTGGATTGGTTTGGTTGAATTTGGTTGGATTGGTTGGATTGGTTGGATTGGTTTGGTTGGTTTGGTTGGTTGGATTGGTTTGGGTTGGTTTGGATTGGTTTGCGGTTGGTTTGGATTGGTTTGGATTGGTTTGGTTGGATTTGGTTGGTTTGGATTGGTTGGATTGGTTTGGTTGGTTTGGATTGGTTTGGATTGGTTTGGATTGGTTGGTTGGATTGGTTTGGTTGGATTGGTTGGATTGGTTTGGTTGGTTTGGATTGGTTGGGATTGGTTTGGATTGGTTTGGTTGGTTTGGATTGGTTGGATTGGTTTGGATTGGATTTGGGTTGGATTGGTTGGATTGGTTTGGATTGGTTTGGTTGGTTTGGATTGGTTTGGTTGGTTTGGTTGGATTTGGTTGGTTGGATTGGTTGGATTGGTTGGATTGGTTTGGATTGGTTTGGTTGGTTTGGATTGGTTTGGATTGGTTTGGATTGGTTGGATTGGTTGGATTGGTTTGGATTGGTTTGGATTGGTTTGGTTGGTTTGGATTGGTTTGGTTTGGTTTGGATTGGTTTGGATTGGTTTGGATTGGTTTGGATTGGTTTGGTTGGTTTGGTTGGTTTGGTTTGGATTGGTTTGGATTGGTTTGGATTGGTTTGGGATTGGATTTGGATTTGGTTTGGGATTGGTTGGTTTGGATTGGTTTGGGATTGGTTTGGATTGGTTTGGGTTGGTTTGGATTGGATTTTGGATTGGTTTGGATTGGATTTGGTTTGGATTGGTTTGGATTGGTTTGGTTGGTTGGATTGGTTTGGATTGGTTTGGGTTGGTTTGGTTGGTTTGGATTGGTTGGATTGGTTTGGATTGGTTGGATTGGTTTGGATTGGTTTGGATTGGTTTGGATTGGTTTGGTTGGTTTGGATTGGTTTTGGATTGGTTTGGATTGGTTTGGATTGGTTTGGATTGGTTTGGTTGGTTTGGATTGGTTTGGATTGGTTTGGTTTGGTTGGTTTGGATTGGTTTTGGTTGGTTTGGGTTGGTTTGGTTGGTTTGGATTGGTTTGGTTGGTTTGGATTGGTTTGGATTGGTTTGGATTGGTTTGGATTGGTTGGTTGGTTGGATTGGATTTGGACTGGATTTGGATTGGTTTTTGGTTGGTTGGTTTGGTTTGGGATTGGTTTGGGATTGGTTGGATTGGTTTGGTTTGGGATTGGTTTGGGTTGGTTTGGATTTGGTTGGTTTGGATTTGGTTGGATTTTGGTTGATTTGGATTGGTTTGGATTGGTTTGGTTGGTTTGGTTGGTTGGGATTGGTTTGGTTGGTTGGGTTGGATTTGGATTTGGATTGGTTTGGTTGGACTTGGTTGGATTGGTTTGGTTTGGATTGGATTGGATTGGTTTGGTTTGGATTGGTTGGATTGGTTTGGATTGGTTTGGATTGGTTTGGATTGGTTTGGTTGGTTTGACTGGATTTTGGATTGGTTGGATTGGATTTGGATTGGTTTGGATTGGTTGGATTGGTTTGGTTGGTTTGGATTGGATTGGTTGGACTGGTTGGATTGGTTGGATTTGGATTGGATTTGGATTGGTTTGGATTGGATTTGGATTGGACTGATTTGGATTGGTTTGGATTGATTTGGATTGGATTTGGATTGGTTTGGATTGGTTTGGATTGGTTTGGATTGGTTTGGATTGGTTTGGATTGGTTTGGATTGGTTTGGATTGACTGATTTGGATTTGGGTTGGTTTGGATTGGATTGGTTTGGATTGGTTGGATTGGTTTGGATTGGTTTGGATTGTTGGATTGGTTTGGATTGGTTTGGATTGGATTTGGTTGGATTTGGGTTGGTTTGGATTGGATTTGGATTGGTTTGGATTGGTTGGATTGGTTGGATTGGATTGGATTTGGATTTGGATTGGTTTGGATTGGTTTGACTGGATCTGGACTGGTTGGATTGGTTTGGATTGGTTTGGATTGGATTTGGATTGGTTTGGATTGGTTTGGTTGGTTTGGATTGGTTTGGATTGGTTTGGATTGGTTTGTTGGTTTGGATTGGTTTGGATTGGTTTGGATTGGTTTGGATTGGTTTGGATTGGATTGGTTGGTTGGATTGGTTTGGATGGATTGGTTTGGATTGGTTTGGTTGGATTTGATTGGTTTGGATTGGTTTGGATTGGTTTGGATTGGTTTGGATTGGATTTGATTGGATTTGATTGGATTTGGATTGGTTTGGATTGGTTTGGATTGGTTGGATTGGTTTGGGATTGGATTTGGATTGGATTTGGTTTGGATTGGTTTGGATTGGTTTGGATTGGATTTGGATTGGATTGGATTGGATTTGGATTGGTTTGGATTGGTTTGGATTGGATTTGGATTGGTTTGGATTGGTTTGGATTGGTTTGATTGGATTTGGATTGGTTTGGATTGGTTTGGATTGGATTTGGATTGGTTTGGATTGGTTTGGATTGGATTGGTTTGGATTGGTTTGGGATTGGTTTGGATTGGATTTGGATTGGTTTGGTTGGTTTGGATTGGTTTGGATTGGTTGGATTGGTTTGGATTGGTTTGGATTGGTTTGGATTGGTTTGGATTGGTTTGGATTGGTTTGGATTGGATTTGATTGGTTTGGATTTGGATTGGATTGGATTGGATTTGGATTTGGATTGGATTTGGATTGGATTGGATTTGGATTTGGATTGGATTTGGATTGGATTTGGATTGGATTTGGATTGGATTTGGATTGGATTTAGATTGGATTTGGATTGGATTTGGATTGGATTTGGATTGGATTTGGATTGGATTTGGATTGCGTGCACACTTATTCACGGAGAGTCGCTGTCATAATTTCGTTCCGGCCATTCAAGGCCACACACTCAAGAAGGGTTCCATCGACCTCACCATCTTCCGGCAACGCTGCCTCGATAGTGGCGACATCAGGTTGCTTCAGTCACTCTAGGTGGCACTACGGTGGCCATTGGTACCAAATTTTTGTTTCCAATCCGCCGCGCAAACGCACATATTAAAACTCCAGCGTATACAATATCGTTGTCTCCGTATCGCGTTAGGCTCTATGAACTCGACTCATACAATGAGCTTGGAGGTACTTGCGGAAGTACTCCCTTTATCAGATCGCCTCGCGGAATTATCGTCCAGGTTCCTCATCCGGTGCGAGGTTCTAAACTCATTGGTTATTGAAAACTTTGATAAGCTAATCGAACGAAACTTCCAATCAAAGTTTATGACACTGTACTACTGGTACATGAGCCTGGAGGTTGGCCCTTCTTCGAATGTTTCTAATCGTGCTTGCTTTATAAACTCCTCCAGTTCAACTGTAGTTTTTAATCTGGATTAATCCAAACAAGAGATCCGTGGAGTACCAGATTCGCACCGATCAGAGTGCATACCACCAATTATTGAAAGCAAGTACAGCCATGTCAGTTGCGACAAAAGTTTTTTCACCGACGGGTCAAAAACAAATGGATGAACTGGATTTGGTGTCTTTAGGTGATTTCATAGCGCCGCTCATAAGCTTCAAAATCCTTGCTCCGTATATGTTGCAGAGTTAGCGGCTATACACTATGCATTAGAGCGAATTGCCTCTCTTCCCTCTGACCAATACTTCATTTTCATGGATAGTCTCAGCTCCCTTAAGGCTATTCGTTCAATGAGGCCGGTACAACACTCACCGTATTTCCTGAGGGAAATACGCACCATATTGAGTGCTCTATCGAATCGCTTTTACACTATCACCTTGGTATGGGTCCCTTCACATTGCTCGATTCCGGGTAATGAAAGAGCGGACTCACTTGCCAAGGTGGGTGCTATGGAAGGCGATATTTATGAGCGCACAATCGCCTTTAACGAATTTTTCTCAATTGCTCGTCAACATGCCATGGTCAGCTGGCAACGAAAATGGGATGAAGGAGATTTGGGTAGATGGTTACATTCCATTCTCCCACAGGTATCGAAGCAGCCTTGATTCAAGGGATTGGATATTAGCAGAGACTTTATTAAAGTAATGTGTCGGCTAATGTCCAATCACTACTCATTAAACGCGCATTCCTTCAGAATAGAGCAAGCAGACAGCAATCGATGCGGCTGCGGTGCAGGTTATCAGGACATTAATCACACTGTGTGGGACTGTCCCGAATACGGTGTTGCCAGGTCCGATTTATGTGTATCCCTCCGGGCCCGAGGAAAATCAGAAAAGGAAGACATTCGAGATGTGCTGGGTAAGCTTGACCTAGACTACATGGTCCTTATATACAAATTCTTGAAAAGGTCCAATATTTGCGTTTAATCCTCTGTCTGTTGTAAGTTCATATCCTCCTGTCTAAGCATCCCACCCCCCTTCGCTCGGAAAACAGTTTGCTTGTATCATTACAGTTATGTCCTGAATAATCTACGTCAAACAAAGAAAGCACCTTTACATCGCTGCTCAGGACAATGAAACAACCCTTGGCCCTATCCCACCCCTTTTTTTCGTTTTTTGTACACCCTAACGTCGACTAAGCCGCGAGTTTTTCGGCTCCCCAAAACTAACGGTAAAACCTAAGACGCACATTATTGATTGTAAACAAAAATCAAAAGTATAACAGCTCCGTTATACCTGCTGGCGATTGAGCCTTTAAATAAACGCAAATAAAAAAATCAATCGATGACTCGTGGTGCGTGTATCGGATTTGCTCTAGTTTGATGTTAGCTCACTACCGCCATCTGGTTCGTGATTTGCCCAACTAACTGAAATCAACAGATGTCGTTAGTGTTTGAACGACGATGAATTTGATGAGTGAATGTTCAATGTGTTATGTCTGTTTGTCTGTGATACTGCTGTCCAAAACTCATATAAAATTTGATTTTCAGTATTTTTAAAATAAATATACAACATATCAACACGTTTTATATCACAAAATTGAAAATGGCTTTAATATACGATCGTTTACAGATAATATGGTCTTTCTGATTGGAATTTCAGTCAAATAGAACGGTTTTATTGAAAAAATATGCAAATTTCTTGATTAAATATCAGCCTTATAGGCATATTTTGGCAGCTAGATTTCCGTTATTCTAAAAGCTGATTTTGTATAAAAGAAGCCAGTGGCTAGAGCTCACTTGGGTCTGATGAGGCTTACTGATTTTTGTTCCAATTTTTTATAGTGTAGTTTTCGATAAATATTTCTCTTTCTCATCATATACTCATTTCATCGGCCTTATTGTGAATCTATTTACTATTTCTATAAGTATGGTGAGCTTACCCTTTACTTATAATTCAGTGCCTAATTTAGCCAACTTTTGAAACACTTCAAACAAAATCGATTGGTTTTAGAAGTAAATTTGGCTAAATAATAAGTGTATCTTTATGAGAGCTAAAACATCGCCAAAACTTCTAAAATATTTTTAATAAATGCTCGAATATCGATGGCCAAAAATCGGTACTGTACCCGTATAATACCTTATTGGTTATGATACTTGCACCTTACTGTTAATCGATAATGCGGAAATAACTGCTTAATAATCAATTAAAGGCAAATTAAATTGAAACAATAAAATCAGTATACTTATATTTTACTTACTTATCATGTTTGAGCGCATATTTCTATCTTCCATATCTTGAGGGAACGAGAATGCTCTTTGTGAGCGGGAGCTATAGCATTTTTAGTACAAACTGGATACAGGTGAAACACAACCTATTTGTTTTCGAAAATAACACTTTAAAAAATTGGAACAAAAATCAATGAGCCTCATCAGACCCAACTGAGCTTTAGCCACTGGCTTCTTCTATATAAAATTATCTTCCTGAATAACGTAAATCTAGCTGCCAAAATGTGCCAATAAGGGTGATATTTTTTCATGAAATTTACCTATTTATTCGATAAATGTGTTCCATTTGATAGAAATGTCAATAAAAAAAGGCCAAATTATATTCAGATTAGCGTATGCCAGTGCTATTCAATGTTTTGTGATACAAAACGGGTCAAAACGTTGTATATTATTTTCGAAATATTTAAAATCGATTTTTATATTAGTTTAAGACTGCAATATCGAAAAACAACGATTCAACTCTTTAAATTAGAAGAAAAGCATACAGTAAATTCAGCAAAATTTCTCAAAACACAATATTCTAAAACATTGTCAAAAACCCGAACAAAAAAAAAATATTGTAGGAAAAAAAAAGTTTTTCTCGGGTATCGCATTAAAACATAATAGTGGATTTCACGCTCTAGATTTTGTCGGATAGCTTTTTGAACACATTCTATGAACAAATCATGGATCTAAATCTGTATTAAACGCCACAATGAGGTTCTGACCGTCTTTTTTCTGAGTTGTTCCAATGTGCGGTGCTCCTCTACGAACATGTAAATGAAACCATAATTTCGAATACTCGAGGTATTCGAGAGACGCGTTCTAAGGACCATCTTTGGCGGTGTGCAAGAGAACGGTGTGTAATGGCAAATGATGAAGCACGAGCCCGCCCAACTCTACTGCGAACTCTCAGAAGGTGCTCAATTCGCTGATTCAGTATTATCCGTTTAGATGTAAGCTAAATAAATGAATGAGGTTCAAGTTTTCACAGATGGCCAAGTTTAGTTGCGTGGTCGCGTCTAAATCAAGCATGATGATTAAGTTTTGATTACCTAATAATCTCACTAACCTAGCACTTCATCAAAAGCAATAAACGCATTTTTTGTACATCCGACTAACTAATAGCTACATGCATATCAGTAATTAACCGATCATCAAAAAGAGAAATCGGAAGTGATGTTCACACCAGCCGGTATGTTGCTGATTTCGTAAGCCCCAGCACGTCGTCGTCGGTCCTGGGACTTGTTTACATAGCAATTGTTATCCATCTATGCCATGACTGTGTTCACTTTGCCGACCAGCATAATGTACCGCCACAACAACCAACGAAGCATTCGAGGAAATCAGTTTTCGTTTCTCCGAAATAAATAAATAATTTATTCATCGTGGAAAGCACGGATGCACTAAATGATGATTTCCATCGCACGCGTACATCATCACTTCCATCGCACGAGTTGTGAGAACCAGTAGGCTTACTCCCGCTGAGTAATTAACTGAAGGTTCAATATAAAGAGGTTTTTGAAAGGTTTTAGCGTGGCAGAGATTTTACGTAATTAGTGTACAGTAGAGTGATTCAAATTTTGACTTTTTTGCTCCCCTATGCTTAAACGATGGCATTTGCCATTTTAATAATCGTCCTAATTTTTTAGCTAATTTGGATGTAATTTGACTGAGCACAAGCAGTTTGAAACTTGTATGAAAATTACTATGAAAACAATAACTTTTGTGAAAAACCGTTCCCCATCATTGCCCATTAAACTTTAAAAATGTATGAATACGTTAGCAATATAGGAAATTTAACAAGGGAAAATATCGTCGTTGTTGCTAAACGATTTGATGCTGGCAATAAAAGTTATTAGGGAAATACTAAATTGTGGGAAATTCAATTTAACACGTAAAAGAATAACATCAATATCAATAATGAGCCTTTCTGTTTTCTTTATAATTTTGCTCACAAAAGTCAGATTGCTTCGCAACAACAACTAGCTTTCGGCTTAGGATCTATTCTATGATGGCGATGCGTTAAATATATTCAAATAGATTCTGGGCTGCTTCACGAAACGATCCTTTACATAAGTGGCAATTCTCATAGTAATTTTCATATAACCTTCAAATGGCACGTGCACAACCAAATTACATCCAAATCAGCTAAAAATTTGGGAGGACTATTAAACTAACAAAAACAATCGTTTAAGCACAGGGGAGCGAAAAAGTCAAAATTTGAATCACTCTAGTGTACAGCCCCTTATTAATCATCACATGTTGCTTTTGACGCGTATCTGGATATTTCTAAAACTACATAGGTATACTATTCTATTTTTTTCATGTTCAGATATCGAGTTTTTGCTGATCCTTTAGAATACATAGACCAACCCTAGTGTGAACAAATTAAAGCAGTATTTAGAACACCATCATTCTTCATGATTTACTATAGGTTTTCTTTGAATGTGTTACTGTCACTGGCTTCTTCAGCTCGATGTACAAATAATACTAAATTACTTTCCAATAGTCATCAAATTGGATAACAGCTAAATGTTATCCGAATTACATTTACCTATCTGATAATACATCATCGACAACTTAAATTGTACCCTTGGTACGTAAACTTTACTTCACGTGAAAACTTTACGTGAATATTCAGTGGATTAAGTATAATAATAATAACATATTCATTGGTTTAAAATTGTCCGGACGTAGTGATATTTTGAAAATATTATTTTCTATTTTTGTATGTTTTGGAAAGAAAAAGGCAGGTAGGGTTACGGCAGGTATTTCCGTCCATCGTCGTAGGGGCTAAAACCAACGAAAGCAACGTACATTTGCTTGAACTCCACTATGGCAGAACGTTTCTCCGGATTTTACGATTGGGTACGTATGAGTTTTACAAAAAAACGTCTCTTTTATTGGTTTTCGAGACTATGACGAACAGACGAAAATACCTGCCGTGTCCCTAATGCCAGTGATCGCTGCTGTCGCCCCGCCGGAGAAACATTTAGATATTGCTTGCTATTATGCTACGAGGTATTTTTCAAAGTATTTTACTACTCAGCAGGCTTGCGAATAAGAATAAAAGGAACCCCAACAACCATCTTCATCTGACGCTTGTTATCTCCATTGCAACAATCGTCGAATGCTACGGTTTCTGATGAAAGCAATCAACCAAATTATTTTTATCATCTGGAATACCAACAACCAGTTCTTATTACGTATAGATGGAGCAGCTGCAGACTTATTTATACTCAGTCGATAGACAAGTCTCCAGTCTAGGGCTTTCCAGTAGCCTTACGGGCTAAAGCATAGGATTATCAATCCGGAGATGGCGAGTTCGATTCTCTTTCCGGTCTAGGATGTTTTCGGTTAGGAAACATTCTCGACACCCTTGACATAGTGCCCCAAGAAGATACATGCTCATGCAATGACGGGCAAAAAAGAGGAAATGCTAATAGAATACAAAGTTGAAAAGCAGGCCAAGTTCCATTTGGAATGTAGAGCCATTAAATAATAATAAAAAGGAGATAGACAAGTACGTGGGAACTTACGATCAAAATCAGATTATGACAATGGTAGCGTACAGTGGAGCACATTAATTGAGACGGATGTGATTGCTGCAATATATCTATTGAATCGTTTTAAAAAGCTCAGTGGAACGTGAAAACAATATTCCTGTATAAATTTCAAACATCCTGGTTGATATCAATCAAAATTGGAATAAGTATTCTCCAGAAAATCCATTGTTCTTGCCACACAACGACGGGCATAGAAAAGCTTTTAAATAATAACTGAGGGAATAGTAATACAATACTAAGTTGAAAAGCCTGATAAGTTCCAGCTGGAATGTAGCGCCATTGAAGATAATGAAGAATAAGATTCTCCAAAAAATATATGTTTTAATTAGTTATTTATATATTTACACTGTCGTATTTATGATATTTGCGAATAATCTAAAAATAAGCTTATCTTATTTCCTTAAAGTGAAGGTGGGTTGAGTACCAAAACAAAGCTTTGATAGTATTGGTACAATAAAAACTGTCATATACTGTAGTAGTATTGGTGTCGTATTTATAAAAAAACAAAGAATATTAGTAGGGTGGTTCAAAAAACGACCCAGCTCCACCACGCTCACTCGATTCCGTCCCATCCTCCGAGTGTTCTTCAAAAACCGATTTGAACAAAAACTGGTTGAACACTAGCCGGTTCAAGTTTGTATGAAAACTAGTATGAGAAACTAAACTTTTCATTACACTGGCTACAGCGCCTTCCCTCCAAACGCGTGCGAAAAGAGAATCCACATAGCTTAAAGCAACATTCCGGAGACTTCACTGAACAAAAACCGCACCGCAGTAAAGATCCATTGATTATGTATCGCAAAAAATAAGCCTAATTATCATGTTAAAGATTCGTAACCTCGATTAAAATCGACTCCCAACCATTGAAACCACCATTCAATGTCCATTGTCTATGGAATTAAAGCTCTTGAATATTTCATCCAGTCATATGGTGCCACAATCAAAATAAAGTAAAATTCAACCTCGCCATATCAACTGTCATACAAACCTGAAACGACCTGTGCACGGTAAGCCTCTATTCAAACCAACCAAACCATCGGATGACACCCAAATTATGAATCATAATCGACTGAGCGCGGCGGAGCAAAATCATTTTTTGAACCACCCTATGTATCAGTTTGCTGCTGCCGCTGCCGGTGTTTACATTCGCTCCGCGGTCAGTTTTTAGTCGTTTTTTCGAGCAAAAATAGCAGTTTATATTAGGTTTTCGGTTCAAACGAGTGACTGATTTCAAAAAGTGATGTTTAATTTGCATTCTATCAACATTTCGGGCTGCTCATGTGCGGAGAAGTGAGTAAAAACTTGATTTTTCTATGCCTTTTGAGAAGAAGTGAAGTGCAGTGATAAGCCCACCGAATCGCGAACGGCTATTAAATTGGCACGAAACTGCTGATTTACGATAAAATTCGAGCCGTAATTCATAGGACTCTTTGAAGAAACATGTTCATTATCACGGGAAGTGAATAAATATGCTGTGAACAGGTTAGTAATTTGAATATTATACTTTTGTTCGATGCTGTTCGATGCATTCGAATGTTGGTGGGAGAAGAGTGCGGGAGGTGTGGGGTTGACCCGTGGAAGGTCCGGTGCCATATTGACTGCCATCGTGGTACTCCTCCAATTATGTCCTTAAGGCAGGGCTGCCCAACGTACGGCCCGCGGGTCGGATACGGCGAACTTTTATGACCCAACATGCAAACTATTGAAACAAAATTGAAACAATTCCCCACAATTGATTGTAAACTGATACATTTTTTTAATCCTGTAAAAAACAGTCGAAGCCATTCAATAGAAATATTCGCTATTCGCTAATTTGTGAGAACACATTTCGTCAACATTGTTTATTGATGTGAATAATATATTTGAAATGGAGATAATTGACCTCCAATGCGTGCTCAAATTAAAATTTCAGAAAGACACATCTTTCGTAAGATATTTTCTCTTACCAGAAGTACATATCCTTGTGAACAACTCTCATCAATATTGAAAGCAGAAAAATGTAATTCTTGATCTTCATTATCTTCTTGCGAAATTCGATCGCGAAATCAATATGCGTCGAGTATTGGAAGGAAGCCAACAACTCCATGTCCTGTTACGTATAAAGAAAACGAAAATAAGCACACAAAAAAGATTGTTAAAAAGCAATTAAGTCGTGCTTAGTTTTTTTCAAAACCATTTAATTCATTCTGTAAAACTAAATTGAAAAACTAAAAAACTCAAAAATCATTCTGAAAAAAGTATTTTACTTTGGTTATTTTCAAAATGTATAAAAAAATATGTACCGAATATTCTCTGGCCCACCAGCAAATAACCATTTTGAAAATTAGCCCGTGGCTTATAAAGGTTGGGCAGGCCTGCCTTAAGGTGATTATACAACAAAACCACAAATCGGCCACCTTAGAAACCACGTGCTTTTTACAGATTTTTATCAAGAGCACGAGCTGAGAGAACCGCAACGCGTATACGGGTGAAACATTGGTAAAATCGTTTGCTTACTTATGCTGAACAATTTACAGGATTGTACGAAAATTATTACGTCAGATTTGGGCTTTTGGGAATAGAAAAAAAGTGGTGAATTCGAAAGTCACCACTGGATTAATTGTGTAATCAACTAAATTCCATTTCTGAAAACATATTTTGTCACGTGAAAATAAAGTAAACTGATAAATGCAAATCACTGATTGGGTGGCAGCCAATCAATGCTAGGATGTGCAAGCTGAGAATAGAAGGCCGTTTTTTCAACTATAGCATCATCAACGTGCATTGCCCACACGAAGGAAGACCCGACGACGAGAAAGATGCGTTCTACGCACAGACATAAGATGGATGCCCACTGCGGGACGTCAAAATCGTCATCGGCACAGGTAGGAAGGGAGGAAATGTATAGACCGGTCATCGGACCGGATAGTCTGCACACCGTATCGAATGATAACGGCCAACGATGCATAAACCTCGCAGCCTCCCGCGAAATGGTAGTCCGAAGCACCATCTTTCCCCGCAAAAATATTCACAAGGTCACATGCAGATCACCTAACCAAGAAACGGAAAACCAAATCGACCATGTTCTAATCGACGGTAAATTCTTCTCCGACATCACGAACGTCCGCACTTACCGCAGTGCGAATATTGAATCCGACCACTACCTCGTTGCAGTATGCCTGCGCTCAAAACTCTCGACGGTGTGCAACACGCGTCGAAGTCGGATGCCGCGGTTTAACATTGGGCGGCTACAAGACGGTAGACTAGCCCAAGACTACGCGCAGCAGCTGGAAGTGGCACTCCCAACGGAAGAGCAGCTAGGCGCAGTGTCTCTTGAAGATGGCTGGAGAAATATTCGATCCGCCATTGGTAGCACCGCAACCGCTGCACTTGGCACGGTGCCCCCGGATCTTAGAAACTACTGGTATGACGGCGAATGTGAGCAGTTAGTGGAAGAAAATAATGCAGCAAGGGCGAGACTGCTGCAACACCGCACGAGGGCGAACGAGGCACGATATAAACGGGCGCGGAACAGACAAAACTCGATTTTCCGGAGAGACGGAGCAACTGTACCGCGCTAATAACACACGAAAGTTCTATGAGAAGTTGAACCGTTCACGTAAGGGCCACGTGCCACAGCCTGATATGTGTAAGGACATAAATGGGAACCTTCTTACGAACGAGCGTTCTTGAGTCCCTTCGAAACACGCAGAGGGTTACGACAAGGTCTTTCGTGTCTGCTATTCAACATCGCTTTGGAAGGGATAATACGAAGAGCAGGGATTAACACGAGTGGTACAATTTTCAATAAGTCCGTCCAGCTATTTGGCTTCGCCGACGACATACATATTATGGCACGTAACTTTGAGAAGCCTACATCAGACAAAATAGGAAAGCTAAGCGTATCGGACTAGTCATCAACACTTCGAAGACGAAGTACATGATAGGAAGAGGTTCAAGGGAAGACAGATGTGAGCTACCCGCCGCGAGTTTGCATCAGTGGTGACGAAATCGAGGTGGTAGAAAAATGTGTGTACTTGGTGACTGCTTGGCTCACTGGTGAATGCCGAAAATGATACCAGCGGAAAAATTCGGAGACGCATAGTGGCTGGAAATCGTACGTACTTTGGACTCCGCAAGATGTTCCGATCGAATAGAGTTCGCCGCCGTACCAAACTGACAATCTACAAAACGCTCATTAGACCGGTAGTCCTCTACGGACACGAGACCTGGACGATGCTCATGAAGGACCAACGCGCACTTGGAGTTTTCGAAAGGAAAGTACTGCGTACCATCTATGGTGGGTGCAGATGGCGCACGGTACGTGGAGGAGGCAAATGAACCACGAGTTGCATGAGCTGCTGGGAGAACCATCCATCGTTTACATCGCGAAAATCGGACGACTGCGGTGGGCCGAGCACGTAGTCAGAATGTCGGACAGTAATCCAGTTTAAATGGTTCTCGACAACGATCCGGCGGGCACAAGAAGGCGAGGTGCGCAGCGGGCAAGGTGGCTCGATCAGGTGGAAAATGACTTGCGGACTCTCCGTAGACTGCGTGGTTGGCGACGTGTAGCCATGGACCGAGCCGAATGGAGAAGACTCTTATATACCGCACAGGCCACTTCGGCCGTAGTCTGAATAAATAATAATAATAAATACAAGGTACAATCAAGTGGTGAAATTAAATGGAATTGTACGAACTCGTCTTATGACGAGTAAAGACAAAACATATTTCTTGTTCTTCTAGACTACTTTTTATATACATAAGTCAGCATAATTTCAATTAGCGCCATAGTTATGGGTCGAAAGCAAACGTGTTCACAACCGCGCCACTTCCTCTACCAATAAAATGATAAAATTAAAAAGCCTATTACATCTATCATTTATCGGTGGCATTCGCCGAGCCATACCCATGAATGATATACAAATTGTGTTACTGATAACCAACCAAACATTCCCATATTTGAATGGCTGCCATGATATCATCATGATTTTCGTTAAACCTTATTTGGAAAATACAGAGTGTTCTTTATTTTAACTGTAAATATACTGCTATGAACCTAAAAGAATACTTATAAAAAAAAACTTATAAAATACGATTAATACAGTCTAATCGAAAGTTGAAAGGAAGGCCTGTTTCCAGCAGCACCATGAAACAACCAAATACACTGACAAAATATTAAAGAATGACTTTTTCACTCATTGAAATAAAATTAGTAACAGAATTGGACATAGGTAATTGTTTAAAAATATAACTAGGCATCAAAATCATTCATTAAAACTGGATTTTGAGGCTCAACCGGTCTCTTTTCATGAACAAAGGCAACTGATGCCTACGTCTATCTATCTGTTAAATCCCGCGATAACAAGTATTAGGACAGAATGTTACTGTAGCGTTGTATACCTATCTATATTATATACCCTAATCTATAAGGCTATCTTCAATATGCTATAATAATGACTAGACTTAAACAAAATAATGACCAGAGAAGATGGTGTATGCCTCATCATCTTCTGAATCGTGAGAAGTCACTCGTCTGGCCAATGAAATTATAATCCCTACGCTTAACATCGATGATCCTCCAACAAACAGTAAACCACCACTTTTTCCGAAAATAAGCACCAGCAAGCGCTTTCAGCATTCCGCCCCCCACAGACACACGTGGATCGAAATTGAAATCAGTGCCGCGCCGCGCACATTTTCTCTTTCGTAGATCTGATAGCGACCGTCCGTAGCAAAAACAAAAACAAACATTGCCGTTTGCTTTCGATATCACAACGGTGAAGAGGGATGAACAACCGATGTTACATCTGTTTGTGAAACACAGTTGCAGGCCGTTTTTATTTGCTGATGAACACTGTTTCAGAGACCAATTGACCGATAAAGCACGCCTCCTGTCTGTTAGTAGCCATTTGATTGCCAACAAACCACGAAGCGAAATGAAAACCGAAAGCGAAATCTTAGACACACTGAACTGGACACTCCACTCCGCTGGTGAGTTTTCCAAGAGTTAACGAAATGCCTAATTCACTTTTGCCTGGAATGCGATGAGAAATAACTCGAATGTTTGAATTACCGATGCACTGACTGCTGTGCTGCATATCTCGTTGGATGGAATCGGATATCACGTTTGAGCGGCGCGTCAGGAATGAAACACTAGATGTATGAAAGTGTAAGTTTTTGCGCACGGTAATTAGAACAATAATGTAATAAAAATCCAGAACATTTTATTTTCACACGGATATCAGCATGACAACTTTTTTGTGTCACTAGATTCATAATTATTAAATACTTAATAACTTCGTCACACAAGAGGGGTTGGAGAAAAATGTTTTTCACTACTAACTCCGAAAAAAGATTCTCCTTCGACCCGAAAATCGCTTGATTTCGTCTCATCGAAACGAAAAGCACGAACCCTGGATAGTACAAGCTCGTCTTATGACAAGTGACATCTGCCCTAGTTGAAATCGGATAAGAGCGGTACCAAAGGGTCGGGTCGAAGGAGAATCTTTTTTCGGAGTTAGTAGTTTCATTTCACAAACATTTTTCTCCAACCCCTCTTGTGTGACGAAGTCAACGCATTCGTCACGGAAATTCCGTGTGCAAGAGCTACTTATTTCTTGAAAATTCTACACAATTTCCAGTTGAAATTTCGAAAAGCATTCTTTAAAACTAAGAAGAACTTTCAGTGGAATGTTCAAAGAATTTTCCGTTAAAATGCAAGGAATTTACTTCGAAATTCCGAAAATACTCCCGTTGAAATCCGTACACTTAAGCACCTTGATATATGAAAAAGTCATTAGAAAATAAGAATCGAATGTAAATAAAACTTTTTTCATTGACATAGAAGCATGAAGGCTTCCACTTTTGAAGTGTTTCACATTTACTCATTAAAAACTACGAAAACATAATAAAATAATGAATAAAATCAACTACTCCTGATTCAAAATCCGTCCACCGTGGACGGATTTCGAATCAAAGGATCAAAATCCGTACAGCTATTTTTTAACTAAATATTTAAATTGAAACAGTATGATTGACTAAACTACCACTGTAAATAGTTCGATACGCACCTTGAGAAGCGATCCCTTCGATTTGTATTCCGCTTATCTTATGTAATGATTCGCAATTAGCAAAGAAACACAGTTACTTTTGGTCAAATAATGCTCTACCCGAAAACAAAATGGCGGCAAAAACTCCTCGTTTGGTGGGTGGCGATTTCTTTTTGATTTTTGTTGTTTTAATTTCAAAGCCTTCTTTCCATTTCAATGCCCTAAAAGCTTACTGCCAAGTATCTGAACAGGACAGGATAAATTATTTCTACATTAATTACCTATAATCCGATTTAATTTATTGATATCTCATGAAGTGGACGGATTTCGGTGCTGTACGGATTTCGGTCCCGCACGCTAAATTGCTGTTTAAAATTGAGAACATTTTCCGGGTAAATCCTGAAAAAAATAGTGCACTTCTCGGAAAATTTCGCGAGTGTAGGGTAAAGTGCCCAATAGTGGACCCCCAACCAATAGTGGACCCTCCAGCCATTTTTGCATTATTACAGCACAATGTAAACATTTTGCTATGAAATTCCATCGGGAGAACCTACCTTACACTCCTATGATTTGACTACATGCATTACAAATGCTATGGAAAGTAAAATTAGATGATTTTTTACAATTCTATAAAAAATAAACACGAGAGTGTCCATTATAGGAATATTTTGGGGGGTCCATAATAGGGAAGAAGAACGTCCCGAAACGGAACATAAAAATCAAATGAAGTGTCGGCTATAGGGAAGCAAATTCCTATTATGGACCCCCAGGGGGTCTACAATAGGGCGAATTCAGTCAGACTTTAAAATGTTAATTTCAACAAATAACGTCGTGAATTTTAGTGTTTTAGGTATGTATCATGAAGAGGAGATGCAGAACTTGATATTAGATATCAAGCAGAATTAATATGTTGAAAATTTCTACTCCTTATGAAAAAAAGAGCAAAATTTCGCTACTGGGGGGTCCACTATTGGGCATTTTACCCTATTTCGAAGAATTTTATCCATGAAAATTTCTAACTTCTTATGAATAATCTAAACAATTTCATGTGAAATTTCCAAACGATTCTCCGTGGAAATAACCCAGGATTTCCCGTTGAAATCCAAAGAATTTCTCGTTGAAATCAAACTTTTGAACGGGGAAAGACTGTTTGTCCGAAATGTATGCGGGCCAAAGGCCACAACCAATCGGGCCGAGAGTCATTTGGCTGAAATGGAAATACGATCGAAAAAGTCGTCTGACCGAATAGGTATTTCGTTAGAAAAGTGGTTTGGCGGAATTGGTTGAAAATGCCGTTTGGCAACAAGAGCCATATGTCTGGAAATGTAATTTGACCGAAATTGACATACGGCCGAGAGTGTTGGTTGGCCGACGGTAATGTTCTCGATAAATTTGTTTGACCGGAAGGGTTGTTTGGCAGAAAGAGCATGATCAGTTCGGCCAAACGACCATATCATTCAAACGGCATTTTCGGCCAAATAACCTTTTCGCCCAAGGAATTTTTCGGTTGATCTGCTTAGTAGTCTTAGTAGTAGTATCAGTTGAATCACCCGCAGTCAAATAAGCCGCATAAAGCAGAGCCAGCTGTAAACAACCATACACTGAATCAAGAATGAAGAGAAAAGGCTCATTTTGGCTAGTGAGTTCTGATTATATTTATTTTTATTTATTACCAGACTAAGACCGGAGTCGCCTGTGCAATACCTAAAAGTCTTCTCCATTCAGCTCGGTCCATGGCTGCACTTCGCCAACCACGCAGTCTACGGAGGGTCCGCAAATCGTCCACCTGATCGATCCACCTTGCGCGCTGTACACCTCGCCTTCTTGTTCACGTCATATCGTTGTCGAGAACTATTTTCACCGGATTACTGGTATCGTTATCGGCGGTCACCAGTGAGCCCAAATACACGAATTCTTCAACCACCTCGATTTCGTCACCACAGATAAAAACTCGTGGTGGGTGGCGTACATTGCCCTCTCTTGAGCCTCTTCCTACATGTACTTCGTCTTCGACGTGTTGATGATTAGTCCGATCCGTTTAGCTTCGTATTTCAGTCTGATGTAGGCTTCCTCCATCCTCTCAAAGTTACGTGCCATGATATCAATGTCGTCGGCGAATCCAAATAACTGGACGGACTTCGTGAAAATCGTACCACTCGTGTCAATCCCAGCCCTGATCGCCATGATCAACCGTATCAGTTTATCCGGAAATCCGTTTTCGTGCATTATCTGCCATAGCTGGTCCCGATCAATTGTATCATATGCGGCTTTGAATCTGATAAATAGATGATGTGTGGGCACGTTGTATGCGCCGCATTTCTGCAATACCTGACCTACGGCGAACATCTGGTCTGTGGTTGAGCGTTCACCCATAAATAGCGCCTGGTGCTGCCCCACGAACTCTCTTACAATTGGTGTTAGTCGGCGGCATAAAATTTGGGAGAGTACCTTGTAGGCGGCGTTCAGCAATGTGATTGCGTGGTAGTTGCTACAATCCAGCTTATGGCCTTTTTTGTAGATGGGACACACGACACCTTCCATCCACTCCTGCGCCAGAACCACATCCTCCCAAACCTTGGTAATTAACCAGTGCAGCGCTCTAGCCATTGCCTCACCACCGTGTTTAAACAGCTCTCCTGGTAGTTGGACAACTCCAGGGGCTTTGTTGTTTTCAGCCGGCCGATCTCCTCCTGGATTTCCTGGAGATTCGGAGCTGGAAGTCGCATGTCCTGCGCGCGTGCTCCTAGGCTCATTGCCAAACCGTCACCGTTGTCTGCCATATCGCCATTCAGGTGCTCTTCGTAGTGCTGCCGCTTCCTTTGGATCACCTCACGCTCGTTTGTAAGAAGGTTCCCGTTTATGTGCTTACATATATCGGGCTGTAGCACGTGGTCCTTACGTGAATGGTTTAACTACTCATAGAACTTTCGTGCGTTATTAGCGCGGTAGAGTTGCTCCGTCTCTTCACTGTCTCGATCTTCCTGCAAACACTTTTTCCTCCGACTCGAGTTTTGTCTGTTCCGCGCCCGTTTGTATCGTGCCTCGTTCGCCCTCGTGCGGTGTTGCAGCAATCTCGCCCATGCTGCATTCTTCTCCTCAACTAACTGCTCACATTCGCCGTCATACCAGTCGATTCTCTGATCCGGAGCCACCGTGCCTAGTGCAGCGGTTTCGGTGCTTCCAATGGTGGATCGAATATCTCTCCAGCCATCTTCAAGATATGCTGCGCCTAGCTGCTCTTCCGTTGGGAGTGCCACTTCCAGCTGCTGCGCGTAGTCTTGGGCTAGTCTACCGTCTTGTAGCCACCCAATGTTTAGCCGCGGCGGACGACTCCGACGCGTGTTGATCACCGTCGAGAGTTGTGAGCGCAGACATACTGCAACTAGGTAGTGGTCGGATTCAATATTCGCACTGCGGTAAGTGCGTACGTTCGTGATGTCGGAGAAGAATTTGCCGTCGATTAGAACGTGGTCGATTTGGCTTTCCGTTACTTGATTAGGTGATTTCCATGTGGCCTTGTGGATATTCTTGCGGGGGAAGAAAGTGCTTCGGACTACCATTCCGCGGGAGGCTGCAAAGTTTATGCATCGTTGGCCGTTGTCGTTCGATACGGTATGCAGCCTATCCGGTCCGATGGCCGGTCTATACATTTCCTTCCTTCCTACCTGAGCGTTCATGTCACCGATGACGATTTTGACGTCCCGCAGTGGGCATCCATCGTATGTCTGCTCCAGCTGCGCATAGAACGCTTCTTTCTCGTCGTCGGATCTCCCTTCGTGTAGGCAGTGCACGTTGATGATGCTATAGTTGAAGAAACGGCCTTTTATCCTCAGCATGCACATCCTTGCGTTGATTGGCTGCCATCCAATCACGCGTTGGCGCATCTTTCCCAGCACTATGAAGCCGGTTCCCAGCTCGTTGGTGGTGCCACAGCTTAGGTAGAAGGTAGCCGCTCAATGCCGCTTTTCCACAATTTCTGTCCTGTCCAGCAGATTTCCTGAAGCGCTACGACATCGAAGTTGCGGGGATGTAATTCATCGTAGATTATCCTGTCGCAACCTGCGAAGCCTAGCGACTTGCAGTTCCATGTTCCAAGCTTCCAATCGTGATCCTTTATTCGTCGCCTAGGTCGTTGCCGATTGTATCGAGTCGTATTATCGTCTATGTTGTTCGTAATAGTTGTTTTTAAAGGCGGCTTATTGGGCCTGCGCAAACCTCCTGTCTCGTCGCAGGACCGTCGTGTCAGGGCTGTTTAGCGTCCCACCTAACACCAGGACTTGGGCTTGTGCGCTTTGAACGGCACACGGTCGCTTTGGTGGAGCCTACTTGCGGATACATGCAGCTTTTTATAGAGGTTTAACAGGGCCCACTGTCAAACCCCTACGCATCCTAGGCATGCGCCACAACTCGCAGATGGTCTGGGGAGGGGTCGTCAAGCCCTTGGACATAGTCCATGATGCCCTTAGTTCCGTTCACAGCAAAAAGATCTGTTGTCGTTGCCCGGAAATAAAGTTGAATGGTGCATAAGTGCAATTAAACCGAGTTCTTCGCTCGCGATGTTTTCTAGGCAGACATAAAAAAGGAAATAAAGATTTGCAGTAAACAGAAAGATTGAGCACTTCTGTGGAAAAGATATTACAAACTCAACCGGCTCCGACGTTGGACCCGGAAGTTGAAACGAAGATTTTCTCGTTCACGACAATTTTGACCAAATGGCATTTTAGGCCAATTGATTTGTTAGGGCAACCTACCAGTTGGGCCGATTGCGCCTTTCAACGGTTTCGGCTTAATCATGTTTGACCTAATTACCGGTTTGGTCAAATGGAATTTGGCTAGATTGCTTAACGTGTCATTCGGCCAACTGACATTCGATCAAATGGCTTTTCACCGTGGCATTCGACGGGAAAGGCCGTTTTGCCGAAAGTCTTCAATAACCATTTGGCTTGAACACAGTTGGTCATTTGGCCGAATAAGTTATTTGGTCTATATGCTGTTTGGCAAAATTGGTCGTTTGACGGAATGGACCATTTGGCTAAAATTGTCATACGGCCGAACTGGTCCTTTAGATAGGTCATTTGGCCGTATTGGTCGTTTAGCAGAAAGAGCCATTTGGACGAAAATGTCGTTCGGCCGAACGGGTCGTAATTTTTGGCCGTATTATTTATTCAACAAATTACATTTTTGGCCAAATGACCCATTTTCCCAAATGGGGTTTTCTGCTGAACGGCCATTTCGACCATACGGCGTTTTCGGTCACATGACCCATTAGGTCATATATTTAATTACCAGCTTAACGTGTAATTCGGTCAAGTAACATTCGGGCAAATGGCTTTCCGCTGAAAGACTTCCTGTCGATCGACCATTCCTCTTTTCGAACAATTTCCCGTAGAATTCGAACAATTGTCAAAGAATTATAGACAATACAAAGAATGTTTCGTAGAAATTTCTTTCCAAAACAGTTTTCCATGAAACTTAAAATTCTCCGTAGAAATTCCGCCTATAGGGATTAAAAAAAACATCCTGTGCAAATTCATTTAGAAATTCCAAACAATTTCCCGTAGAAACTTCAGAGTATTTCCCGTTGAAAATCCGAAAAAAAAAATCTAGCTCTAGAAAGTACGCCAAAATGATACTCAGCTCAAGAAACCATTTGAACTCCAGAACAGTTTGGAGATGCTAGATTTTGACAAAGTAGAGTGAAATATCATTCACATAGGTTCTGCGTAATATGGATGTGATTGGTTGCTGTCACCTTTGTATCAAGGGTAGTTGACCTGATAGATCAATTTATCTGAGCTCCAGAACAGTTTGTAGATTCTAGAACATCTGGCTTTAGATATAACTTAGTTGTAAATCACACACATGGCCCATTGGGAAATCGTGATTCTGAAAATAGCAATGAACTTCTAATGAAGCACTCTTTACTCGGCAAAAGTACAACAAAGATTACTGAAAAATGTTACACTGATGTCGGCTAGTCTGCGTCGTAGATTAGGGTTGCCTGTTAATATAATGCCTTTTCACCCACTCACTACTGCACAATGTATATTAAACAAGGTGGAGATTGCTTGGATTCCTAATAGTTTTCAAAGACTGAAACAAAAAAAAGAAGATGCAGGGAACAAAATTGCAAGAAAAATGAGCAGTAGAATCCCGCATGGATATAAAGGATTCATTTATACACGTATGTTTCAGTTTGATACTTCCGAACAAAGGAATATGAAAATGCATTTATTCTAGTAATTGAGTTTGAACTGCCACAATTTGCCGTCACGAGTTCGTAGGTGAATGTCGGGGAACAACATCCATGAAACCAATTACGTCAGTTGGACGAGTTGTCTGCTAAGTGGCACAAGAGCGAGTCATACTCTGCCATCATCGGCGTTGTCGTGATTTTCAATTACGCTTTACCGGTAGCCAAGTTAGTACATAGGGCGATAGGCGAATTTGGCAAGTTTTGCTGAATTTTTAAAGAACAATATCGTTAGTAGGTAATTTTGTTAGTTAGATTTTCTGAAAATCAGCTACAATAAATATGCACAAAAGACCTATCAAGCCAAATTTAAGAACAAAATGTGTTTGAAATCAACCTTCCAAAACCTTCATTTCCTTGGTTCAAAGATCTCAAAAAACACATGAATAAAATACATCAAAAATACCTATGACTCAAAACTACAGCACCCACATCGCTTTCGGTCGTGAGTGCGCCGCAATGGAGTGCAATGTGTTGTGTACGTCATACTGAAGCAAGATGAACGATCTCTCAATACTTCTTCATAACGAACGGAACATCGTCTACCGAACATTGTGGTTCAACATGTCAAACGATTTCGTTTTTACTTTATTCAAATCAAAACAGTGGGTCTTAAGCAGCGGTAAATTGTTATTGTCTAACTTAAAAGCCACATCAATCCACCTAAGGAGAGTCATCCGGAGACGTGCGGCTATAAACAAGACCAGGAAATGTTCGGGTTCGAACTTTTTCTCGGTCAACAAAAAAGAAGAACAGACTATCCACCTAAAGGCAATGGTAATTTTTTATATTGCTCAATCTAAAATCACTGACAGTGTTGGTAAAATCATACTAAAATCTAAATCATGCAGCCCTCATGCGCGAGCACTCTCTTGTGCGATTCTGCTGGAAACCATCGCGCTTGACTATCACGCGAAATCGCGTCGTTTCATATGCAAGGGCGTACCGTACGCTGGCTATAGAAGCCTGTACCGCAGTATGCCATGCCTGCGACCAGATGCTAATTTCCGTGCGTCAACTTGAACCCCCACGTGTTGGAGCTCAAGTTTCGACTAGCTTCAGCCAAATGCCTCTATACGTGATTTGAATTGGATTCAGCAAAACTTGGCGAGTGAAAATACATTGTAAAGCTGTTTTGCAGAAAAAAAAATTTACTAATTGATTCCAAGAACGCTAGGATTCGGGTCTGTTTGATAGAATCATTCATAAAATTTCCAATGTGAAGGGTAATTGTTTGTAATTTTCCATATGGATTTCAGCTTTGTTTATAACAAAATGTGGAGAACGCAGTCATGCCATGACTACTACTTACTACGGTACATTTACCTTAAAATGAATTCTTTAACCTTCAAGTCGGTCGTTCGGAAAGCTGGCTGGGATGGTTGACTGCAGTTGCAAAATAATCGAGCAACTTTCCATATAATAAGCACCAGTGTGCTTTGTTGAACGATGATGATGATGATGATGGTGATTATGGAGGCGATAGTTGTGACGGTTATAAAAAAATCCAATCCAAAGAAGTGCGTTTCATGGTTCGCTGGATGCAACCTGGGCGATGATGGCAGCTTGCGACTGCTTAATCGTTACGCTACTGAAGCAAAAATCGCCCATTGAGGTTAGCCATAATGCAATTGCCGAACACAGTCAGATTTGTAAATTGTCGAAGACTTGACAACGGGTTGCTGAAACCCGGGTAACTGATCTTAACGCTAAGCTAAAGAAGGCTCTAAAAGGTGCTCAATATTAAGTAAATTATGTTCAAATGTTACAGACGTGAATAATCATCTAATAACTCATTTTTTGTTTGCAATGAATTATTGGCAGTGGCTGATTTTCTACTCGCCACCGTCACATCCAGGCGCTATAGTATATGCGCAAAACAGCCAGCAAGAGTTAACCGCCAGAAATTTGTATGGCGAAAGTCATCTAACGCGGGTTTTCTCAAAATAAGAAACTTTTCATGAAAAACTATTTGGTACCGATTATGCAGGAAGGTGTCCGCTACCATGCCTACCAAATATTTTTTTGATGAAAGTGCTTATTTTTGAGAAATCGAGCCTTAGATGCCTTTCGCCATACTGATTTCAGAAAGTTAACTCCTAGTGTGCCGCTGTAAGCACGCTCAAAGCAGGCGATTCATTGCAAAAACTACTAAACTAGTCATGAAAAAAAAAACTTATTTTTGCAGCTGGCTACACACATAACTATTCTAGTGGCCTACTGTTCCTATTATTTTGAAGCTTCAAACAAAGGAGCAAAATGGTGCGCGCTGGATACAGAGCTACTGACTACGAGCGAAGCACCATTGCTGCTGAGTACATAACTGCACTCCTGAAGAGGAAATTATGCAATTATAGAGGTAAGCCGCACGTGTTGTTGTTGTTGCTGCTGCTGTTGTGTAGCAGCCGTTGGCGATTTTGCGATTATCGGTTGGATATGATGATGAATGAGCAAACTCAGTCAGTCCGCCAAACACCAAACCGAATGCCGCCAGCAGACGCTGCTGATGGTCCGGGAGCAGTGCATTTCGATGAAACTCGGACAGCGTAAGTATAGTATGGTAAACAGTTCGTTATGTACCTAAATATGGCCTCTAATATTGTGGCAACAATAAATTATATACTTTCAATCGTGTTTCGATGCACTTTTTTCGATGTGTCTCTTCAGCTGCAATGTGATTCGACCAATCGAAATATGGTCATCGCTCACGTCAACATGTCACGTTTCAACACATGATCAAAAAAATATTTCTAAAAATTAGTCAGCTTATAACAAAAATGAAATGGAAGTATCGTATCATGATCGATCCTCAAACGGTCAAATAATTTTAGTAAATTCATTTTAGAATTTAATTGTACAGCATTTAAAATTTTCGTAAACCACCTTTTCAATTTCCATTTTCGAGCAGGATGAAGTCACTCGTTCCTCTCTACTCGTGAGCGGGATGTGAATAGATTCGAGCGACTTCAACTCGCTCATTGGAATATCTCAAAAGCCTCAACCGTCCTCTGCAACAACCCGGTTGACGAGAGGAAGACAATCAACTTCATCAAGGGTTTCAGTCTGTTTGACAAAATATGACGACGTGGCTACAAATAACGAACCTTCTGGACACAGATGGACATCTGACTGACCCTACCGAAATGACTCGGCGATCTCCTGCTTATTCTTGAATGTGGAACTACGAACTCGAACAAATTAGTATGAAACAAACCTTATTTGAAAATTCTTGATGAGCCGCCCGCTGATTTCATTCCTTTTGATGACCTTGAAAAAATCTCAGCCAAATCGGTCAATGTTTGGGCGGTCCACACTCCACACTCAGTGGAAGTTTGTATCGAAAAATGTATTGGAAAACATCTAAAAACAGTAGTTTGGAGCTAGATGGCACGATTTATGATGCACGAAACTGAACGAGTATCATAGTTCTGCATCGTAAATTAGTGGTTCTCAACCTTTTTCTTGAGAGGTACCCCTGGAACTGAAAAT
Organism: Armigeres subalbatus; assembly: GCF_024139115.2. Classification (NCBI taxonomy): domain Eukaryota; kingdom Metazoa; phylum Arthropoda; class Insecta; order Diptera; family Culicidae; genus Armigeres; species Armigeres subalbatus. The sequence goes on from NC_085139.1 coordinate 90,989,645, forward strand.
TAACGTGATGTATCGCTCTCCATAATTTTGGCTAAAATTTTTATTGCTACGTAAGTTGATGACTCGAGCTTCCTACAGGACTTTCATGACTATTGGATCCTTCCACATATCTTCAAACAAGGCTTCCGAGCCTCTTAGATTAAGGCTTCCGATCCCCTTGAATAGCGGCTTTCGAGTCACTTAAAAGGAGGCTTCTGAGCATCTTGATAGGACGAATTTGGATGAGATTTAGATGGGATTTGAATGGGATTTAGATTGGATTTGGATTGAATTTGGATGGGATTTGGATTGGAATTGAGTGGGATTTAGATTGGATTTGGATGGGATTTGGATTTAATTTGGATGTGACTTGAATATGATTTGTATTGAATTTGAATTGAATTTGGATAAGATTGGGATGGGATTCGGATTGGATTTTGATGGGATTTGGACAGGATTTGTATTGGAATTGGATTGAATCTGAATAAGATTTGGATTGGATATGAATGAGATTTGGATTGGATTTGGATGGGATTTGGATAGGATTTGAATGAGATTTGGATAAGATTCGGAAAAGACTTGGATCGGATGAGATTGGATTGGATGAGATTAGGATGGGATTTGGATTGGATTTGAATGGCATTTGGATTGTATTTGGATGGGATTTGGATTGGATTTGGATGGGACTTGGATAAGATTTGTATTGGATTTGAATTAAATTTGGATGAGATTTGGATGGGATTAAGATTGGATTTAAATGGGATTTGGATAGGATTTGTATTGGATTTGGATTGAATTTGGATGAGATTTGGATGGGATTTGGATTGGATTTGAATGGGATTTGGATTGGATTTGAAAGGGATTTGGATTGGATTTGGATGGGACTTGGATAAGACTTGAATTGAATTTGGATGAGATTTGGATTGGATTCGGATAGGATTTGTATTGGATTTGGATTGAATTTGGATGATTTGGATGGGATTTGAATGGGATTTGGATTGGATTTGGATGGGATTTGGATTGGATTTGGATGGGACTTGAATATGATTTGTATTGAATTTGAATGAGATTTGGATGGGATTCGGATTGGATTTTGATGGGATTTGGATAGGATTTGAATGAGATTTGGATGAGATTCGGAAGAGACTTGGATCGGATTTGGATTGGATTTGGATAAGATTTAGATGGGATTTGGATTGGATTTGAATAGGATTTGTATTGAATTTAGATTGATTTTGAATTGGATTTGGATTTGGATTGAATTTGAGTGGGATTTGGATTGAATTTGTATGAGATTTGGATGGGATTTGGATTAGATTTGGATTGAATTTGGATAGCATTGAGATTGGATTTCGATTGTATTTGGATTGGATTTGGATTGAGTCTGGATGGGATCCGGATTGGATTTGGATGGGACTTGAATAGTATTTGTATTGGATTTGGATGGGATTTAGATGGAATTTGGGTTGAATTTGGATAGGATTTAGATGAAATTTGGGTGACATTTGAATAGTTTTTGGGTTAGATTTTGATGGGATTTAGATTGAATTAAGATGGGATTTGGATTAGATTTGAATGGGTTTTGAATTGGATTTGGATGAGATTTGGATGTGACTTGGATTAGTATTCGATGGGATTTGGATTGGATTTGAACGGAATTCGGATTGGATTTGGATCGGATTTAGGTTAGATTTTCATGGGATTTGGATTGGATTTAGATGGGATTTGGATTGGATTTGAATGGGATTTGGAGTGAATTTGGATGGGATTCGGATTGGATTTAAAATGGATTTTGATGGGATTTGGATTGAATTTGAATGAGATTTGGATGTGACTTGGATTGGATATGGATTGGAGTTGGATGGAATTTGGAATGGATTTGGATGAGCTTTGCGAAACGAACGAAACAAATTTTGAGGTGTTGTTCGGGTTTCTGACCTTGTGCGCTGAGCCTCTTGAGAGGAGGCTTCCGAGCCTCTTGAAAGGAGGCCTCCGAGCCTCTTGAAAGGAGGCCTCCTAGCCTCTTGAAAGGAGGCCTCCGAGCCTCTTGAAAGGAGGCCTCCGAGCCTCTTGAAAGGAGGCCTCCGAGCCTCTTGAAAGGAGGCCTCCGAGCCTCTTGAAAGGAGGCCTCCGAGCCTCTTGAAAGGAGGCTTCTGAGCCTCTTGAAAATAGGCTTCCGAGCCTCTTGAAAGGAGGCTTCCTAACCTCTTGAAAGGAGGCTTCCGAGCCTCTTGAAAGGAGGCTTCCGAGCCTCTTGAAAGGAGGCTTCCGAGCCTCTTGAAAGGAGGCTTCCGAGCCTCTTGAAAGGAGGCTTCCGAGCCTCTTGAAAGGAGGCTTCCGAGCCTCTTGAAAGGAGGCTTCCGAGCCTCTTGAAAGGAGGCCTCCGAGCCTCTTGAAAGGAGGCTTCCGAGCCTCTTGAAAGGAGGCTTCCGCCCTAGTAACATTTTGGTTTTATGCTGGTTTCATAATTCTCTTGAAGAGTAAATTATGGTCTACAAGAGCGTTATAAAACTTAAAATGTTACTTGGGCGAGCCTCTTGAAAGGAGGCTTCCGAGCCTCTTGAAAGGAGGCTTCCGAGCCTCTTGAAAGGAGGCTTCCGAGCCTCTTGAAAGGAGGCTTCCGAGCCTCTTGAAAGGAGGCTTCCGAGCCTCTTGAAAGGAGGCTTCCGAGCCTCTTGAAAGGGGGGCTTCCGAGCCTCTTGAAAGGAGGGCTTCCTAGCCTCTCGAAAGGAGGGCTTCCTAGCCTCTTGAAAGGAGGGCTTCCGAGCCTCTTGTAAGGAGGCTTCCGAGCTTCTTGAAAGGAGGCTCTGAGCCTCTTGAAAGGAGGCTTGAGCCTCTTGAAAGGAGGCTTCCGAGCCTCTTGAAAGGAGGCTTCCGAGCCTCTTGAAAGGAGGCTGAGCCTTGAAAGGAGGCTTCCAGCCTCTTGAAAGGAGGCTTTGAGCCTCTTGAAAGGAGGCTTCCGGGCCTCTTGAAAGGAGGCTTCTGAGCCTCTTGAAAGGAGGCTTCCAGCCTCGTGAAAGGTGACTTCCTAGCCTCTTGAAAGGAGGCTTCCCAGCCTCTTGAAAGGAGGCTTCCGAGCCTCTTGAAAGGAGGCTTCCGAGCCTCTTGAAAGAAGGCTTCCTGAGCCTCTTGAAAGGAGGCTTCCAGGCCTCTTGAAAGGAGGCTTCTGAGCCTCTTGAAAGGAGGCTCTGAGCCTCTTGAAGGAGGCTTCCGGGCCTCTTGGAAGGAGGCTTCCAGCCTCTTGGAAGGAGGCTCTGAGCCTCTTGGAAGGAGGCTTCCAGGCCTCTTGGAAGGAGGCTTCTGAGCCTCTTGGAAGGAGGCTGAGCCTCTTGGAAGGAGGCTTCCTGAGCCTCTTGGAAGGAGGCTTCCGAGCCTCTTGGAAGGAGGCTTCCGAGCCTCTTGGAAGGAGGCTTCCGAGCCTCTTGGAAGGAGGCTTCCGAGCCTCTTGGAAGGAGGCTTCCGAGCCTCTTGGAAGCAGGCTTCCGACCCTCTGGGAAGCAGGCTTCCGAGGCCTCTTGGAAGGAGGCTTCCTGAGCCTCTTGGAAGGAGGGCCTGAGCCTCTTGAAAGAGGCTTCCGAGCCTCTTGGAAGGAGGCTTCCGAGCCTCTTGGAAGGAGGCTTCCGAGCCTCTTGGAAGGAGGCTTCCGAGCCTCTTGGAAGGAGGCTTCCGAGCCTCTTGGAAGGAGGCTTCCGAGCCTCTTGGAAGGAGGCTTCCGAGCCTCTTGGAAAGAGGCTTCCGAGCCTCTTGGAAGGAGGCTTCCGAGCCTCTTGGAAGGAGGCTTCCGAGCCTCTTGGAAGGAGGCTTCCAGGCGTCTTGAAATGAGGCTTCCGGACCTCTTGAAAGGAGGCTTCATGAGTCGATGTTCTATTACTCGATATCGACTCATGGAAGCAAATTAAGGTACACCGGGGCAAGTTGAAACGGTTTTTTCAAAGTTGAACTTTAAAGTGCTATAAAAAAATCGCTTTTTAATGAATTTTTAATCCGTTTGCGGTGTTTGCTAGTTCGGGCCAAAGGTTATACATAAAAAATAAGCAACCTCAACGAACTTTTTTATAAATATTGTGTATATTGAAATTACTTTTTTATGTGCATCGTTTCAACTTGCCCCGCGTATCGGGGCAAGTTGAAACACTGCGCTACATACAGAGATAAGCTATTTTTCCGTATTAAAATCACAATATATGTACTCAGTGAGACTCAAGACGCACGTGGTTGTAAAGGTAACTAAATTCGCATAAGAGTCCCATGTAATTTTTTGATGATTTTGATTTTCTTTCTAGAAACTAGCTTAAAATTGTCTCCTGTTTAAGAAAACCTGATAACATAGTAGGCTTTGTTCTAAAAATTTTAAAACCAAATCCCAAATTGTGTTGCCTCATCTTGATATTTACTCGCATAAAAGTAACATTCCAGATATTGATATTCTTTTATTCAAAAAATAAACTTAAATATGGTCCATTCAATTGTCTCATATCAATACATACCGTGGGACATCGAAATCCGTACTCTAGACTAGGCTATAGAAATCGAATGCAAATGAAACGCTTGTCATTGACAAGGGAACATGAAGGCTTCTACTTTTGATGTGTTTCACATTTACACATAAAAACTACGAAAAACATGAGAAAATTATGAATTAAATCAACTACTCCTGAATCGAAATCCGTCCACCGCACACTAATTTTGAATCAAATGATGATAATCCGTACAACTATTTTCAAACTAAATATTTAAATTGAAGCAGACTGATTTAAGGTGAGTTACGGCGGCGTCCAAAAATGGCAGCCACAATGGCCGTGCTATCCCTCACCTCGCGTTTTTGCTCGCACAAATGTGAATATTTAGGCGGTTAGCACATCTGGAAACCATTTTTTCGTGTATGCTGCAAGTGAGCAAAGGTGAAAAACTACTTTCCGTTTATGTCTGTCGTTTACTTTTCGAGTTATGTGCCCTTCAAAGCGCTATGTAGAATTTTAATTGGACTCCAACGCGATTCACCTTAACAAACTAACATTGAAAATAGTTCAATACGCACTTTGAAAAGCGATCTCTTCGATTTGTAGTCCGCTTATCTTATGTAATTATTCGCAATTAGCAATAAAAACACAGTTACTTCTGGTGCTATTATGCTCTATCCGTAGAACAATGGCGGCAGAAACTTCGCGTTTGGTGGGTGGCGACTTGGTTTTGATTTTTGTTGTTTTAATTTCAAAGCCTACTTTCCATTTCAGTGCCCTAAAAGCTTTCTATCAAGTATCTGAATTTTAGAAAAAAAAAAATTGCGTGGGAGACGTTTTGAATCGTTGTTTCAACTTGCCCCGCACCACACATTTCTATTTGCCCCGATGGGTTTAAATTGCGAAGCAATTTCAAACGACCGAAATACAAAAATCAAAACGGATCTCCCATCGATTTTTCATAATCATTATGCTTGTTCAACATTGAATGATTACCTACCGTAAAAATTTGATGAAAACACTCTTCCAACCATCATTTTGAGACCGGTTTTATTGGCACGTCAAAAAGTTGGTTAAAATTTTGCGAAGGGCGAAAAAAAAAACATAGGCAGGAATTGCGTTTTTGTAGCTGCAATCTTCTGGGAATGGCAGTCAGAAGGTGCGTTCAGGGGAGTAGTTTGTTGTAAAAAATAATCAGGGCATTGGGTCATTTCCGATCCAAATTACAGCTTCCGTTTCAACTTACCCCGCATTTCAACTTGCCCCGGTGTACCTTATGCCATATTATAATATTTTTTGGGTTACTGTGATGGTCCCTTGAAACAGCTTTCCAAAGAGATTCTCTTCCACATCTCGATATATCCATGAGTCGATGATCTCTTTAATATCATTTTATGGAGGTTTGACTGTAGTGAAAGTCTACTGTGACCTCCAAATAACCCAGAAACGGTCCTTCGGAAGATACGGAACATCCTTAAAAGTGGCTAATTCCAACAGTTTATCTCAGAGCATCGCAACTTTTTCGTAACCACCCGTTCTGTCAAATTTAGCATGCAATCAAAAATGCAAGTCTTCCGTGACCCATTAATACACCCGAAATGGTACTGCAGAAGATCCGGAACGGATGACTTCCGATGGAATTCCCGGAGGAACTTTTGGAGGAATTCCCGGATTCACCCATATGAATGAAAGCAAAAATTAGCGAAGCTGTGGGATAAACTTTTGGAACTGACCATTTTAACTGATATTCCTGATCTCCCGGAGGACCGATTAGTGGACATTCAGACAGAAAATTCCCACTATTGATTGTACAATTACTGCCCCGCTATGGATGGTTTCGAAATAAAATGAGGAGCTCTGGGATAAACTTCTGGAATTAATCATGTTACGGATGTGCAAATTTCCCGGAGAACCGTTTTTAATCATTCTCGATAAAAGAGGACTTTAGTGTTGTCGACTATAAATGTAGCATGCCGTTAACAATGTTTTCCAAAAAAAAATTGATTGTGATTAACTTTTGATAGATCACTGAGGACTTTCAATATTGATTACACTCATAATTCACCGTTATGCATGCTAGCAAAAATGCGCAGATTTGGGATGAACTTTTAGGATTAACCTATTTTACGGATATTCCGGATTCTCTGAGGACCGTATTGTGGTCATTTCGGGTCACAAAATACTTTCACTATTGATTGCATAAACAACTTTTGGAATTGGCCACTTTAACGGATGTTTCGGATGATTTACAAAATTTATTGCGCACACAATTCGCCCGTATGGATGGTTACGAATATAATAGCGAAGCTCTGGAATAAATTTTATGGATGTTCCGAATCTTCCAGAGGACCGTTTTAGGAGCATTTGCGGATCGCAAATGACATTCACAATTGATCGCACAGACATTTCATCGGTATGATAGGTTATGAAGAAATCGCGAAACTGTGGGAGATCTTTCGGAGGACCGTTTCGGGAGCCTTTTGGGGTCACGGAAAAGTTTCACTATTGATTGCACTCACAATTCGCCAGAATGAATGGTTACGAAAAAAATGAGAAGCTCTGGGATGAGCTTTTAGAACTGCCCACTTTTACGGTTGTTCCGGATCTTCCAGAGAGTTTTCCGATGACCGCTCGAGGGATACAAAAGCCAAGAAATTGTGTATACAACATAGCAAATACAATTCATCATTAGAGCACATATTTGCAAGCAATTTAATGTATCATAACACGAAACTCGAAAATTAGGTGCCTAATCTAATCTCAAACAGTACCACTTTAGTAAAGGTGGGGACTAAAGATGTCAATTTGGATGAATCACCACATGGTCTTATTCTAGAAACCCACAGCTTTCGTTTGATGACTAAAGATCGAAAATCGGTTGAAATTTGAGTTTTTGTGATCGTGATGAAATCTTGGGTCCAAATGGACCCCAATGCACAATGTGTAACTTTTTTCTAATGCATTAGGAAGCTTAATACGTCCACCGTGCGTTACTAGTTGAGGGGTCATAAAGAAATTCTGAATTAATGCTCATTAAGGAAACCATTATCAATTCTCACTCATTCATAAATGATTATTCATGGCTAGTCTAGGCCTATGTACCTACATCTAGATCACACAAACCAATCCGGAAAGATTAAGTTCTGCCCCATTTGAATTCAATCGTTTTATGAACTTCATCTCCATAAATAGTTCCCTGCTTCGCGTGATTATTTTTGTCATCACGTCACGACCAACTACGGCGATAGTGCTTATGTGTGCTTGTTTTCACTTTCGGTCTTCCACTGCCAATGCCCAATGGATACTTACACGGTCCACAGAGTCAGCTTCATTGAGGAAAGAAAACATTCAAAGATTATTCCCGTTTAGGTATGTGTACTTCTTTTCGATATGACTCATTTATTGTCGTTTGTTGGTCAGATAAGTGACCGTTGTTGTGTTTTTTTTTTTTTCATTACTCAGTGAACCACCATCGTGATGCATCGTAGGGCATATGGGGGAATGCAATTATAGAAATAAAAGAATAGCATCATTGTATACGCTATTTAAAACCATTATTTCCCAATCGTTTTGCATCTTACACGAACAAAATTCTTTTAAACATTGCTATGTTAACACACCATATTGATTATAGAGCAGGCCTGCCCAACCTTTTCAAGCCACGGGCCGATTTTCAGAATGGTCACTTGCTGGCGGGCCAGAAAATATTCGGTACATATTTTTTATACATTTTCAAAATAACCTGTGGGCATCGTGGCCGTGAGGTTAGCGACGTCAATCGTCTAGCCGCATGTGCTATGGAGCGGGGGTTCGATTCCCGCCCCGGTAAGGAGAAAACTTTTCGTAAAGCGAAAATGTTCTACACTGTTCCACTGGGTGTTTGTGTAAATGTCTTGTCCGTTGTCTCATGCTAGATGTTTAAGGGTTCAGTCTGTGCGACCTCTGGTCGAAGACGGTGGCCCTGTCTTTTTAAATAATTAAAGTAAAATACATTTTTTTTCGAAATGGCATTAAGTTTTACAGAATGGCTAAAATTAAAAAACTAAACACGATTTAATTGCGTTTGAACGACCTTCTCATGTGCTTATTTTGTTTTGTTTTTACGTAACAGGACATGGAATTGTTGGCTTCTTCCCAATACTCGGCGCATATTGATTTCACAATTAGTGATCGAATTTTGCGAGCAAACAATTACTTTTTACTGCTTTCATTCTTGATAAACAGTTGTGTACTTCTGGAGAGAGAAAATGTCTTACGAAAGATGTGTCTTTCTGAAATTTGGATTCGAGCACGTTGCTGCATTGGAGGTCAAGGTCTCCATTTGGTCAAGGTCTCCATTTGAAACATTCCAAGTACATTATTTACATCAGTAAACGGTGTTGAGGAACTGTGTTCTCAAAAATTACCGAAAGAGCTTGAAAATATCTGTTGAAAGGCTTCGACTGTTTTCTACCAGAATTTGAGAAATGTATCAGTTTCCGACAAGCAATTGTGCCAAATTGTTTCAATTATGTTTCAATAGTTTGCATTTTGGATAATAAAAGTTCGACGTCTTGATCCCTGATTTGAAGGCTTATATTTAAGGCATTGAGATGTTTGATGACATCTTCTGTGAAGGCTCATTCATTCATGATCAAGCATCCTTTCGAAGAGAATAAAATCTCTCAAGCAAGGAACCACGGGTTAGGCTACGAACGTCGCATTAACTCAGAAAATCTCCGTATTCTGCTTCCATTTCTACCAACATAATTTGAAATTAGTGGTGGTTAAGTTTCCTCGCGTAGGTAAAGTTGATTTTTTTTATTAGCGAGCTTCGCTACATCACGAATATTGACCGTTTTCGCACATAGATCTTTTTTTGGTAAAAACTTACACTTTTACTGAGAAATATCACAAATTGACTTTTGTGGCTGATTGTTGATTGCTTTAATTTTTAAGTGACACAACGCCCGTGTTATTCCCCGTCCCGATTCAGAAGCAGGGGGCTTTTCGCACAATGTAGTTTCCAAGTCTACTGTGAGAACTCTAATTCTTCACCGTGCTTTACGACGTAAACTAATACTACTGAAGGAGGCTTTTCTTTAGAGCACACCATGTTAACAGCAGCCGATATGTATTCCCTAACAAATTCTCCGCCCTGGAAAGGTTTCATCCATGTGGGGAATAAAGTTAGTCGGAAAAAAGCATTCGTATTTTTGGTTACATTGATGGATAAATAAACGATGATCATTCAGTGTTCCTTTCTTGGAGCGTAAGCACGCTTTCCAATTTTCGGAGTTGAAGACAAATTTTCCGCTGATTGAAGAGCGAGGATTTGTAAGGCTGCGACAATGGCGCAGTCGTTGCTCCCTTATAGGTAAGAAAAATCACCAACTGACTAGATGGATAGGCGAAAAAAAAATGGCAAAAAAAGAAAGGTAAGCCATTAATATATGAGGCAAAAGAAAATGATAAGCCTCAAAGAAGCAAAAACAGCAAAAAATAATAGATAAGCTATGAATTTGACCGGCAGAAGAGAATGTTGCCAAAATCTCATCAACAGCAAAATTGACCCGTGCTACATTATTCGACTCCGTGCTTCCCCATACTGAATTCTATTAAATACTAATAACCTAGTATCTGTTGATAAATAATGAACAGGAGCTTCTCGAGCCAGATGGGAAAGCTTTCGGGCCGTTTATGAGGTATTTTTTCTTACACGCCTCGGGCCACAAAAAAAGGAGCCAAGGGCCACATCCGGCCCGCGGGCCGTACGTTGGGCAGCCCTGTTATAGAGTGAGATGAACATAAGTGAAAGGATGAGATTACATGTTGTTTAAGTTAAGTTTGTATGCAAATTTAATACTTCATCGCATTGCTCGTTCCTATCATGAACTAAGGGGAAGTCATTTTCCCAATTACTGCGGGACAGACAATCATTTGGATACATTTGAGAGTATATGAAACACTTTGTGTGAAGGGAATGAAAACCCAGCCCTATTTCAAACTAGCAGAACGAGTGTAGGCTTAAGATTGCCAATTCGAGTACAACGGGTTCGATTCTCGACCAACTTACTTCTGCATAACAGTGAATCAACGTACTCTCATATACTTCTGAAACCTTAAATGAGCTATAAGCTATACCTAATATTCCGAAGAGCTCCTATAAATACAAATTTAAGCATCGGGCAATCATCCAGTGGGAACGTAGTTCCATAATGCCAACCCCGAACTATTTCCGCTGGGTGCTTCCGCCATGTACTCTCACAGACGATAATGAACATTCGGAACGGATACGGAGATGGAGACTGCGGTAAATAGGAAACTTTTTCACAATTGTATGCCATATGCCATTGTCTGCTGCAATCCGGGAAGGATTTCATTTCATAAAGTAATGATAGTAGATCTGGCAATACAGCGAGCGTTGGCTAATTGGGTGTTCTGCAGTTGGGAGTATGCATTTGACTGCTTTTTAATTGGGGACCACCCAATTACATTTGATGTCAAAAACATATTTAATTTTCGCTTTGGTGTAACCGATAGAATTTGACGAGACAAAATTTTCATTTTATTGCGATTTTCATTTTCTATATTCATGTATCTGAATTAAGTCAGAAGTAGACATCAATGGTCACAAACGATAGGTCCAATTATTAAAATGCCTTTTTGTCTTTCTCGTATTTTAAAGACATTTCCATTTCAGAGCTGTAAGCGTATTCCGACCACTATTTCAATAGGTACGACATTTTACGACATCCGTACACCGTTGTTAATTATTTTAGCTACTAACTTCAAATCACACCAGTGTATGAAACCGCTTCAAATCAATTCCAATCATAACCAGCAATAGTCAATTCAATGTTTCTAGGTCATAAAAATATCGATACCAAAAGCGACCGTGGGTCGTACTAAGCAAGACATACGAGCCACAGTGTTCGCCATTGCATTGGTCAGCAGCGGGAAATCTATTCGGCCTCCCTCGTCGCCAGATCTTTGTATCCGTCACACTCGTTTGAGCGCGGCATCGCCTTGGCCACCCACCTTGTGTACGGCGGCATATCTCATTCTCAGCACCGTAGTACAGAGGCTGGCTTTGATAGCTGTTGCGATTTGATGCAATGTTTGCGGTCAATGTAGAGCATTTTCCGTTTGTGTGGTTTTTCCGCTTTATTGACTTCGCTTGCGGGGTAGGTACGTGCGGTCTTGCGTTTTGCTCGTCTGGTTTCTATTTATTGAACACAAGTGATTGTATTTGGAGGAAATACATGCAGCCAAAATAATCAGGACGTTATTTACCCACCAGTAGAGCACCAATTTGTCATGGTATTTTATTTGCGTTCGAGCTGTTTTCGGTTCTCAGAATTGAGAGAATTTGGATTTGTTCCTGAACACAGGTTAGATGAGCTTGAGCTCAATTGATTTCCCGTAGTTTCAACATCATGAGTCCACCTACAGCAGATATTGAGTTTAGCAACGCAACGGTTACCGGGCCGAACTAAATCAAACGCACTGCCTTCAGATTGATATTTCAAGGATGTTGCTGACTAGGCAAACTAAAACCGCCACCTGTCTTATCATATATTCTAAATAACCCCCTCGAAGGCGACAGGCAAAACGAAGTTAGTATTTAAACGGCTACCGCGCCCGCCATCTACTTGGCCAGTGGGGCGTAGAAGCGAGCACTGCTGCACTGATTGAAAGAAAGCCGATTGCGTTGGCTTGGCAAATATATTTGAAAACATCCAAACGATGGAAACTATGTCTGCTACTCTTTGGCTTATGTGGCCGGCTTACATGCAGCAACAACATCCGATGTGTAGTCGCTGTTTGTTATGATGAGCACGGGGCTAAGGTAGAGTCATCGCAAAAAATGTGGTGAAGTACGAGAAGAAGGTATGTATCGCACGTTTCTAGGTATGTTGGTACACTTGCAAACCATTCCGACAGTTGAGGCTTATGTTAAGCACTTGAAGCATGTAGAAAACATATTCTGGCAAGGTCTACAGTTAGCCCTTGTGGTAAGCCAAGTGCAGATTCAGAGTTCAATTTTCCACCAATCAAGGATCTTGATTATAAAAAATCTATTCAGAAGGTAGCGTTTCGACAGTCAGCCTTTTCTGAATTGGAAATCATGCATAGAAATGTCCGACTTGCGGTGGTTTATCCAAATACTAATATTAAATAATATTATTGGAATGATCTCTCCAAATTTGGGCTTCAATAAACCAAAACTGTCCTAATTATAGACTGCACGTGCTACTACACTGCCGTTATACGCATAACTGTCCCATGTATATAGGGAATCCCAGCAAACATGGGACAAATATGCGTATGACGGCAGTACATACCAAATAAACATTGCCTAGAAAAAAGTCCAAAATACCAAAATAAATTCTTTTTACATTTTTCATAAACTGCTACAAAAAATCTATTGCTCACAAACAAATAAGTCCGTCAGATTCAACAGTTTACCGCAGCACAATCCACGAATGCCCCACTTCGTGCCATCATAACTCACCTTTGATTGAAGGGTCGCACTCGTACCGCCACTTTCAACGATGCCATCCTGATGAAGCGTTCGTGCCTATCGTCCTTGATGGATGTCTTCTCAGCTGAAACGGCGTTCGCGCAGCAGCACACTATTACTCATCAATAATTGCAACAGATGGTCACGCTTCCTTAATTCCGCATCAGATGTAGCAGTCGAAATCGAAACCGAACAGTACCTCGATCTCCAGCCGAATAAATGAGTTGACAGCGACAGTTGTCATTAGTTGAAACTGGAGGATAGTGATCTAGGCCGGCTATCATCTGCTAATTGGCACACTGCTCCAACTATACCATTCCATTTCTCTATACCAAAGACTTAATCGATCAACTTCGTGTAGATTTCTGCTATTGCACCTTCGTTGATTTGGTCTGCGTAGTTGTCGATTTCGCACATACGTATATTATTATTTTTGCTTCTTCTCCAGCTGCACAAGTAACACCAATTAGCATTTTATTTTCACTCGAGCCTCTTCTTCACTTTTATTTATTTTTTTACCCGCACCATAATTTTTCAGGCAGACAGTTAAGGTAGAAGACGTTTTTCTTCACGAAACTTTGCACAACACAATTATTCTTGCTTCGTGAGGGTAGTGGGATCAACGCTTCGTGTCATTCTGCTCCACTATTTGCTCCAGCCACATACACAGGGCTTGATAAATATCCACTTTCCTTATATTTTGGGTCGGCACTGTTAAACTAAGCCATAGCACGACAATCATCTATTTTCACTCCATAAATTTTCCACGCAAACGTTATGGTCGGAGGGAAAAAATTTCTAGGGCACTTCTCCTACCTATTCTTCATTCATGCATCGCATTTTCTAGAGAACCATATGCACGGGCAAACGAAACGTACCTACAATTGTAGTAGGCAAAGAACCAATCCCAAAACTCATCTTAGCAGCCATCGGAATTTGCACCACCCAAAAACACAACTCTGAATCGAACAATTTGGTTATTCAACCCCTCATACCAAAATAGCTTCCTGTGTGAGAACAAAAACAATAACAAACATAGAACACCATATTTGCGTTGATATTTCACCAATCCCCGTCAAATTTTACATCGTATTTCACGCCCAGCACGAAGCCACAAACAATTCATGCAGCCAATATGAAGATATAAAGCACTTGGAAAATGTACGATGGACAATTGAAACGAAAAAGCCAATTATTCGCACTATTCATCTAATAAAAGAAGCGCACCACCAACGCGACCGATCGAACCGAATTCTCTCCGTAAAGTGAGTATGAGAAATCGGCTGGCCGCCCACCTCCGAACCGTCCGAATGAAGGTTGAAAGCGAACACAAAGAACACTTTTGACAGTCACAAGCGGAAAGAAGTGACAGCATTATGGCTTGCTGTCAGTACACTGTATTCGTTGCATCTCGCTCGCCGAGGATGGATGAAGCCGGCGGCGGGAAAAGGAAAGGTAGATTTTCGCTGAAATATTTCCTGACTGTAGGGGATTGCTTTTCATGTGACTACTTTCTTGCCACTGTGGGTAGATACGGCTGAATCATACTAAAAACTAAAAAAGTTTACAGATCGATAGATAGATAGATAGATAGATAGATAGATAGATAGATAGATAGATAGATAGATAGATAGATAGATAGATAGATGAGCTTTATGACTTCGTGAAGGACAAACACAATGTCCACACTAAGATAAAGGTTCTAGTGACGAGCATCAAATCCGCCGTTAAAGCTGCCGAGCACGAACAGAACGCGCTCAAAAAAAGAGCTGAGGCAGCTGAAAAAACGCTGAGAGAGGGAGCGGAGCATACAGCAGACACACAGCAGACACCAATGAGCATCCAAAATACTCGCACGGAGAAGCGAAGCAGGGACTCGCCAGGGGAGCAGGAAGTCCCGAAGAAGCAGCGGAACGTGCACGATTGTGCTAGCGTACTGAAGGATGGCGCCAAGAACGGTGAATGGCAAACCGTAGAAAGCCAGCGAGAGAAGAGGAAGAAGCAGAAGGTGTCTGTGGAAAAGAAGAAGGAACAGAAGAAGAAAGAAAAACGCCGATCTCCTCAGGAGAGGGTCAAGGGCGACGCCCTGATCATCGAAGCGAGTGACAGGACGACGTATGCAGCAATCCTAAGGAAAGTGAGAGAAAACCCGGATCTCAAGGACTTAGGAGAGAAAGTAGTGAGGACTAGGCGTACCCAGAATGGGGGAGTTGCTGTTCGAGCTGAAGAAAGATCCAACAATCAAAAGCTCGGCCTTCCGGGAGCTCGTTGCCAATTCCTTGGGTAGTGAAGCAAACGTAAGAGCTCTTACACAGGAGGCAGTAGTGGAGTGCAGAGACCTGGACGAGATTACGTCGGAAGACGAACTGAGGGAGGCTCTTGTCTCACAATGTATGCTGAGTGAGGTGCAGATGACGATTCGGCTGAGGAAAGCGTACGGTGGCACACAAGTAGCAGCGATACGATTACCAGCAGTTGCTGCCAACAAAATGGTGGAGGTGGGCAAGGTGAAAGTCGGATGGTCGGTGTGCCCGTTGAGACTCACTCCGCGGGTCACCAAAGAGATGGAGAGATGCTTCAAATGCATGGCGTTTGGACACCAGGCGCGAAACTGCAAAGGTCCGGATAGATCCGGTCTATGTAGAAAATGTGGCGAAGAAGGACACGTTGCTAGGGACTGTACAAAGCAACCGCGATGCCTGCTCTGCAAACCGGAGGATGGAAACGACCATACGACGGGTGGCTTCCAATGCCCTGCATACAAGAAGGCGATGGCGGGCCGGGATTAATGGAGATCATCCAGTTGAATCTCAATCATTGCGACACCGCACAGCAACTGTTGTGGCAGTCGACAACAGAAGCAATGTGCGACGTGGCAATTATTGCTGAGCCGTACCGGATCCCTTCTGACAACGGCAACTGGGTGGCGGATGCTACGGGGATTGCGGCTATCCAAGTGATGGGCAGATTCCCTATCCAAGAGGTGGTAGACAGCTCTAACGAAGGTTTTGTTGTCGCCAAAATCAACGGGATCTTCGTGTGTAGCTGCTACGGTGGACTTTAGAGCAGTATAACCGGATGCTGGATGCACTCACGGAGAAGCTGATCGGCCTTAAACCCGCAATCATCGGAGGCGACTTCAATGCTTGGGCAGTGGATTGGGGGAGCAGGCTGACCAACGCCAGAGGTTACAGTTTGCTGGAGGCGCTTGCAAAGCTGGAAGTCAGACTGTGCAACGAAGGTACCGTTAGTACATTTCGCAGAGACAGCAGGGAGTCCATCATTGACGTGACGTTTTGCAGCCCGTCGCTGGTGAGAAACATGAACTGGAGAGTTTGTGAGGACTACACTCATAGTGATCACCAAGCTATCCGGTATAGTGTTGGAACACGGCTACCGACGACGCGGAGAGGGATAAGGACTACCGGGCGAAGATGGAAAACGAAGGACTTTGACAAGGAGCTTTTCATCGAAGCACTTCGAGTTGACAGCGGCGCAACAAATCTGGAAGCAGATGAACTGACGGAAACTGGAGCTATTGGACAGCCGACGCCCAAATTACTGGTGGAACGAATCTCTTGCCAATCTTCGTGCTGCCTGTCTCAGGGCCAGGAGACGTTTTCAGAGGGCAAGGTCTGAAACGGTAAGAGAAGAACGTAAGATAGTTTTCCGGGAAGCTAGAGCGGCTTTCAAACGGGAGATTAAAGTCAGCAAGTCCAACTGCTTCAAGCAGTTGTGTCAAGAAGCTGACGCTGATCCTTGGGGCAATGCTTATCGGGTGGAAATAACGAAAATCAAGGGTCCAGCGACGCCAGCGGAGATGTGTCCGGACAAGCTGAAGATCATCGTGGACGGTCTTTTCCCGCAGCATGATTCTACGATGTGGCCGCCTGCACCGTACGAAGATGAAGACCGTGTCACCATTGCAGGTATGCAAGTCTCCAACGACGAGCTGTCATCAGTGGCGAATGGTCTGAAGAAGAAGAAAGCTCCGGGTCCGGATGGAATTCCAAACGTGGCTTTAAAAACTGCGATACTGGCGTTTCCAGATTTGTTCAGGATGGTGCTGCAGAAATGCCTAGCAGATGGTTACTTTCCGAATAAGTGGAAGATTCAGAAACTGGTGTTACTGCCGAAACCAGGAAAACCGTTGGGGAGTCCAGCTTCGTATAGGCCCATATGCCTGCTGGATACACTGGGGAAGCTTCTGGAAAGGATTATCCTTAACAGGCTGACGCAGTTCACGGAGGGCGAGATCGGCTTGTCGGAGAAGCAGTTTGGATTCCGAAAAGGCAGATCGACGGTGGATGCAATTAAGGCGGTCGTTGAAGTTGCAGAGAAAGCATCCAAGAAAAAGAGGTGCGGCAATCGGTTCTGCGCCGTAGTAACAATTGACGTCAAAAACGCGTTCAACAGTGCCAGCTGGGGGCCATCGCCGTAGCGCTGCATGGAATGCGGGTTCCTGGCTATTTGTGTAGAATCCTTAAGAGCTACTTCGAAAACCGGATTCTGGTCTACGATACGAACTCGGGGCAGAAGTCGATTAGGGTTACGGCGGGTGTTCCGCAAGGCTCCATACTTGGCCCAATGCTGTGGAACGTTATGTACAACGGAGTGCTAAAGCTGAAGTTGCCCAAAGGCGTGCAGATCTTCGGATTCGCGGATGATGTCGTTCTAACGATAACCGGAGAGTCGCTGGAAGAGGTAGATATGCTGATGGCGGAGACGACCGACGCAGTTGAAAACTTAATGAATGGGGTCAAGCTGCAGCTTGCTCACCACAAAACAGAAGTGATGCTGGTCAGCAACTGCCGAATCATACAGCGAATGCAGATTATCGTCGGAGAGCACGACATACCGTCCGTGCGGGCTTTGAGACACCTAGGAGTGATGATCGACGACCGTTTGAATTTCAACACCCATGTGGACTATTCCTGCGAGAAGGCGGCTAAGATAGTCAGTGCGCTTGCTAGGATCATGCCGAACGTTGGCGGACCGAGAGGCAGCTGTAGGCGTCTTCTGGCGTCAGTATCATCCTCAATACTTAGGTATGGCGTTCCAGCCTGGGGAGCTGCGCTCAAGACGAAACGTAATCGCAGGAAGTTGAATAGCGTGTTTCGTCTAATGGCCATTCGAGTGGCGAGTGCGTACCGAACCATTTCGTCAGAGGCAGTTTGCGTTATCGCAGGGATGATTCCAATCTGCATAACCTTAGCAGAGGATATCGAGTGCTATCAACGGAGAGGTACCAGAAATGTGAGGGAGACGATGAGACTGGACTCTATGGTGAAGTGGCAGCAGGAGTGGGACAATGCGAATAATGGCAGGTGGACCCATCGGCTCATCCCCAATGTGTCGACGTGGGTGAACAGGGAGCATGGTGAGGTGAACTTTTACCTCACGCAGTTCCTGTCCGGACACGGTTGTTTCCGCCAATATTTGCACCGGTGTGGCCATGCGTCATCGCCATTCTGCCCGGCGTGTATCAACGTAGAGGAGACTTCAGAGCACGTGATATTCGACTGCCCGAGGTTTGCGGAGGCACGTAGGAGAATGCCTGCCATAAGGGCGGACAACATCGCAGAGCGAATGTGTCGCGATGAAGGTACGTGGCATGCGGTAACCAGAGTCGTGACACAAATAATGTCAGAGCTGCAGCGCCGATGGAGAAGGGACCAGCAAGTAAGCGCCGGTTTGGAGCAAAATCCAGCACAGTGAGCAGTGTTTGGTCTCGAGTCGTCGGGGCGCCAGTGAACCGGAAGTCTTCTGCCAACCGGAATCGTTGGACCGACCTCGGCACTTGAATTGCCAACCTGCTGAAGAAAGAAGAAAGAAGAAGGAAGTGCTTCGGGTATGTAGGGCACCGCCGGTGCGGACGTCATCCACCACCGGAACTGTCGGACCACCTCTGCAACCCGAAGACGAAGACGGCGCAATGCGCGAAAGCGTCCCCTGCGATAGCCGCCGGTAGTCGGGGCACCATCAGTGCGGAAGTTTCCTTCACCGGAACTGGTGGACCACCCTCGACGCCGGGGAAGTCAGGAGGATTCGAGTGAGGAAGTTTGCGGTACGACCGCCGAGGGATCGAGACAACGTAGCAGTGGATCTCAGCAAGCCAGTCGGCGAACTAGCCTAAGCTAGGGGCCGGAATTTTAGAAGAAGTGCAAGAGCACAGCCCCCCCGAAGTAGTCGCAGCATCCCGTGGTCCCGGGGGGATCGAGGCAAGGAGGATAAGGGACCCGGTTTATCCGGGAGGCACATTTTTAGCAGGTCGGGAGGAGCCCATCCCTGTTCGCCTTCGAGCATAGTGTGGATGCTCGAGGTGTCTGTCGCGCAAATTTTTGATGGCCTTTAACCCTTATAAAAAAAAAAGAAAAAAAAAAAAAGATAGATAGATAGATAGATAGATAGATAGATAGATAGATAGATAGATAGATAGATAGATAGATAGATAGATAGATAGATAGATAGACCAGCGTGCATGCTTTGCACTCCAGAGGATGGATATGACCATCAGACGGGTGGCTACAAATGCCCTGCCTACAAGAGGGCGATCGCAGGTCAACAGTAGTGGAGATAATTCAAAATAATCTGAATCACTGCAAAACCGCACAGCAACTGTTGTGGCAGTCAACAACGGAACAGAGGTGCGATGTCGCGATAATTGCAGAGCCGTATTCCTCCTGATAACGGTAACTGGTTGACAAATAGTTCACATGAGCACATTTCGGAGAGACGGGAGGGAGTCTATAATTGACATCACGTTCTGTAGCCGTTCACTGACGACAAACATGGACTGGAAAGTAAGTGAAGACTACACCCATAGCGACCATCAGGCGATACGTTACCGTATCGGCCAACGAAACAATGGTGAAACGCGAGGAAGGATGACCAGCGAGAGGAAGTGGAAGACGAAAGCCTTCAATAAAGACCTCTTCGTCGAGGCACTTCGATCGGACAGTGGTACCGAGATCGTAAATGCAGTCGAGCTAACAAGGAGAATGGTAACGGCTTGTGATGCAGCAATGCCACGTAAACTGGAGCCGAGGAGCAATCGGCGTCCATCTTACTGGTGGAACGATGGACTCAGTACGCTTCGTGCTATGCTATGTGCTATCTCAGAGCCAGGAGGCGGGCACAGAGAGCGAGGACGGAACCAGAGAAAGAGGAGCGCAAGGCGGCGTTCCGGGTTGCTAGGACCGCTTTAAAAAAGGCCATCAAAGTTAACAAGTCAGACTGCTACAAGGAGTTGTGTCGAGAAGCAGACGCCAACCCATGGGGGGATGCTTATAGAGTCGTGATGGCGAAGATGAAGGGTCCGTCGACGCCGGCCGAAAAGTGTCCGATCAAGTTGAAGGAGATCGTAGAGGGTCTTTTCCCGCAACACGACCCGACCACGTGGCCACCAATACCGTACGGTGAAGAACAAGAAACAAACGCTGAGTACCAACAAGTGTCCAGTCCAATGAGGAGCTTGCAGAAGCGGCGAAGCGCCTGCAGGCGAAGAAAGCCCCCGGTCCGGATGGAATACCGAACGTGGCGCTGAAAGCTGCGCTCGTGGCATGTCCGGATATGTTCAGAACAGTGCTGCAAAAGTGCCTGGACGAAGGCAACTTCCCAGAAATGTGGAAGATTCAGAAGCTGGTGTTGCTGCCGAAGCCAGGAAAGCCTCCGGGTATTCCGACTTCGTACAGACCTATATGTCTGTTGGACACACTCGGGAAGCTCCTGGAGAGGATTATCCTGAATAGGCTTGCGAAATGTACGGAGGGCGAGCGCGGACTGTCGAAGATGCAGTTTGGGTTCCACAAAGGAGTATCGACGGTGGATGCTATTCGGACAGTACTCGAGAACGCTGAGAAGGCGTCCAAACAGAAGCGAAGAGGAGATCGATATTGTGCAGTGGTAACAATACACGTAAAAATGCGTTCAATAGTGCCAGCTTCGAAGCCATCGCATCAGCGCTGCATAGAATGCGGGTCCCTGGTTACCTGTGCCATATCCTGAAGAGCTACTTTCAGTGCAGAGTGTTGGTGTACGACACTAACGAAGGGCGTAAGTCGATGCGGGTTACAGCGGGCGTTCTTCAAGGCTCCATTCTCGGTCCAACTCTTTGGAATGGGATGTACGATGGAGTCCTGAGTCTGCGGTTGCCTAGAAAAGTTAAAATCGTGGGTTTTGCGGACGACGTGTCACTAACGGTGATGGGCGAGACACTTGAAGAAGTAGAGGTGTTGGCGACGGAGGCGATAGCAATGATCGAGAGCTGGATGAACGGAGTGAAGCTGCAAATAGCTCACCATAAGACGGAGGTGCTACTAGTCAGCAACTGTAAGGCGATTCAGCGGATGGAGATCGTCGTTGGTGATCATACGATTGCATCGAAGCGATCACTGAAACATCTGGGAGTGATGATCGATGACCGGCTAAACTTCAATAGCCACGTCGATTACGTCTGCGAAAAGTCGGCGAAGGCTATGAGCGCAATAGCAAGGATCATGCCAAACTTTGGCGGTCCAAGAAGTAGCATCAGGCGTCTACTAGCTAGTGTCTCGTCATCGATACTGCGGTATGGAGTCCCCGCTTGGGGTAATGCGCTGGAAACCAAGCGGAACCGTAGAAGGCTACAAAGTGCGTTCCAGCTGATGGCCATACGAGTCGCGAGCGCCTACAGAACGATCTCGTCGGAGGCAGTATGCGTTTTTGCCGGGATGGTCCCTATCTGCATCAGCCTAGCGGAAGATATTGAGTGCTATCTGTAAAGTTCAAGGAAAACGCACTGGTCTGGTCAACAGTTGCTACAGAAGAGAGCATCTATATTTATTTTACCCAACAGCAAACTTCTCATGTTTATGTACAAGTGTTTCTTATATACCTAGATTTATTTATCAGGACTATGACAGTTCTTATCTGTCAATTATCTGAACTAGGGATTGGAATCTGAACACGCTAAACATTATTTATTCTTTCTTGAGTATATGACAACTCCTCCCTTATTTAGTTAATTATTATACCACTCTTTCTCTGAACAATATTTTCGCAAAATTCGACGGTGTCCATATATGTAACTTTATATTTAGATCGTGAGTTTTATAACTGTAATTCATGATGGCACTTGTTAACTAAATTTGATACTTAATACTTTCTTTAGTAACACCTAACTACTTAATAGTACACAAATTCATGATCATTTGACTTCTGTTTCTTTCTATTCGAACGCCTTAATGTAACTGAAGGCTTCGAACTTCCTGATGGAAAAACATCAACACTTTCTTGTAACGCTCCCGGATGTAATTCATTTCTGGCGGGTGGTGGAGCCTCAGCATCGAAACCGTGAAACGGCTCATCTTCATCGGAATCGACAAACTTCCTCTTATGTGTCCGTACGGGCGCTTCTTCTCCTCCAGCTTGAAGCGAAACATTTCGCCTCCGTTCATTCGTTTTGACAAGCTTTATCTGCCCCCTGTGGGCCGTTAGGAGATGGGCTCCGATGGCAATCTGTAAAACATTCGTGGAAACTCTTTTAGTAAATTTAGCTTCCACCCATCTTTGAGTTTCAGAAATATTCGGATTCCTATAGTAAACCTTGTCGCCTGGTACTAATTTTCCAAAAGGATCTTTCTGAGTACCATTAATATTTTTCCCCATTACAGTATTTTCAAATGGCGGATATTCCAATTGTTTTTTAAATGATTTATTGGGGTTTAACAAATCTAACAATAGTTTTGGTTTATAACCTAATACTTTGTCAGAAGGTGTCACCCCAGACTCTAGGCAAGTATTCCTATAATTGATAAGAAAATAATCAATTTTGTCCTGTAGATTCAATGACAGCATTTTAGGATCGATCAAAAACTTTTTCAAAACTTCTTTTGTAACTCCCACCAGCCTTTCCGCCTGCCCATTACTTTGAGGGTGATAGGGCGGGCTTTTAAGAACTCTTATACCTTGTTTCTCCATATATGAATTAAAAGCGTTGGAATTGAAAGGCGGCCCATTATCGGTCACCACCATGTCAGGTAACCCATACCTGGCAAATATTCCAGCCATTTTCCTCAGAACTCTATCTGCGCTTGTACCTGAATCCATTATTTCAATTTCCAACCATTTGGAACAACTGTCAACTATCAACAACAAAGTATGTCCCTTGAAGAAGAAAAAATCAGCGTGAATTCTGCTAAATGGCTTTAAGGTAGGAATCCACTTGTGTGTTTCTTTAGCTCCTGGAACATTAGTCATCTTCAAACACGTCTCACAGTGATTTACGAAGTCTTCTACATCTTTATTGATCCCAAACCAATAAACAGTCTTTCTGGCCATCTGCTTCATTTTAATAATGCCGTTATGGTTGACATGTAGAAGTTCTAAAACTTTCCTCTGAAGATTAGCGGGTACCACAACTCGATCTTGAAATAATAAACATCCCTCTACTTCATCTAAATCCTGCTTTTGTGCATAAACGTTCCGGTAGCAAATCTGGAGTCTTTTCGGCCAACCATTTTTTATGTAAGAGAGAATCTGTTGCAAAAATGAGTCAGTTTTGGTTTCTTTCGCTACTAGCACATAATCTACTGGACACCCGTCAGTCAAATTCAATGATTTTACATAGTTGCACTCTGGATCACACGAAACCTCATTTTTCAATGGAAACCTTGAACAGAAGTCAGCATTTCCTTGTTTCTCCGCTGGCCTATATTCAATGACGTAATCATAAATAGCCAAATCCATGACATCTCTGGAGCCGCGTTACATAAATTGATTTTTTTTTCTCGATTTCCCCAATATATCTAAAAGCGGCTTGTGATCCGTATAAATTGTGAATCTCTGGCCATACAAAAATTTATGAAACTTCTTGACCGTTGACACCACTGCCAAAGCTTCCAAGTGTAATATGGGATAAACTTTTTGGGCACTGTTCAATGAGAACGAAGTAAACCAAATCGGCTGCTCTTTTCCATCGATAATATGCGAAATAACTCCCCCCAACCCATAAGAGGAAGCATCCGTGCTAACGACTATAGGTTTCTTAGGGTCATAGTAAGTGAGTATATTTGCAGCCAGTAATTTATCTTTAGATTCCTGGAATGATGTTTCACATTTGGAACCCCATTCATACCTAACATTTTTTTTCAATAGTCCATACAGGGGGTACAACGTCCTAGAAAGGTTTGGAAGAAATTTGTTATAATAATTTAGAAGCCCCAAATAAGCTTTAAGTTCATTTACATTTTCAGGTTGTTTTGCAGCTTTTATTGTGGAAACTTTTTCAGGATTTGGTAGAAGGCCTTTGTTTGAAATTATGTGTCCCAAGAATGGTAATTCCTTTACAAAAAACTTGCATTTTTTATAATTGACTTTGATGTTGGCCTCTGAAAGCCGTTTTAAAACTTCTTCTAGTTTACTCAAGCATTCCTCTGGAGTTCTTCCTGCAATCAACACGTCATCTAGATAAATAAATACAAAATCAATTCCCTTTAAAATGTCTTCCATGATCTGTTGGAAAATTGCGGCGCTCGATGATGCCCCTTGGGGAAGTCTGTTATAAGTGAACAAACCCCTAATAGTATTAATAACGACAATTTTTCTCGATTTTTTTGAAAGCTTTAATTGTGTGTATGCTGTAGTCAAATCCAACGCACAAAATACACTGCATCCGGCTAACGATGCAAACACATCTTGCGCTGTAGGAAGGGGGTATGTGTTTGGTATCAGTACCTTGTTCAATGATACTTTACAGTCTATAACAAACCTAATTTCGTTGTCTTTTTTAGGTACAATCACAACAGGGGAAGCCCATAAACTTGTTTTGATAGGGGTTATAATTCCATCCTTTTCTAATTCTTGCAATAGACCCAACACTTTATCGCGCAGTCTGTACGGTACATTATATGCTTTTTTAAAAATAGGATTTTGTTCCCGAAGTACCAAGTCTGCTTCATACCCTTTAATCGGCATAGTAAAATCTTTGTTAAAAACAACGTCATATTTTGTTCTCAAGCCATCCACAATTTTGTCAAAATTATTTACAAATGTAACATTATTTACTAATAAAGTCCGAGCAAACATCTTTCTCCAATCACTACAAAATACGTCCAACCAATCCCGCCCAATCAAAGGTATAAAACTATGTTCAGTATCAATCACAATTAGTTCCAGTTTAGCTCTTTTCGAATTTAACACCACATTAACCATCATCGATCCATGCACCTTTAAAGTTGACCCATTCACAACCACCAACCGTTTTTGGTTGCTTCTTACATAAATATTGTCAAAATTTCGAAAATAATCAGCTTTGCTCAATACTGAAACTGAGGAACCACTGTCAACCTCCATTTTCAAATGTCTACCCTCAACGTTAACTTCCACCAGACAAGGTTCACTAACTCTACTAATTGATTTTATCATCATGCAAGGGTAGTAATCACCTGAGTCCACGTCGCTATCGTAGTCCATTCTTAATCTTTTGAAATACTCATGCGGATCCTCCACACTTGCAGTGTCTCCTACAAATTTAACTGGATGTTTTGCTGGTTGATGAATTTATAACAATTTTTTTGTATATGTCCTCTGGCTTTACAAAAATGACAAATAAAGTTAGCATACCGTCCCTTTGTCTGTGACCTAGATCGAGAACGATATCCGCCATTTTGGTATTGGGATCTTCTATCATCATTTCGATACTTTTCTCTGCTCCTTCTTTCAAAATCTCTTTCGCCATAATTCTTTCTTTCATCCTTGATTTCCTTCCATCCTAACCTATGCTTTACCGAATTCACTCCGCTGCTCCTATTGATTGCCTGCGAGCTATTTGCTGTAACTTCTTTTGTTTTTAAAATCCGCTCCGCCACTTTCAACGTCAAATTCTCCTCACCTAAAAGCTTCTGTTGCAAATCCTTATCATGCACACCGTAAACCAATTGATCCCTAATGGCCGAGTCTCTAAATTCACCAAAGTCACACGTTTCAGCCAATAGTTTCACATCTAGAAGAAAATTTTCGTTCGTTTCACCTGGTCCTTGTACCCTGCATCTAAACTTATACCGCATCACTATGTCTGATTCTACCTTATCATATCTCTCCTTTAATTTTTTTATAATATCCGCGTAGGATACGGTTCGTAAGTCCGTCGCAGGATAAAGACGTTTCAATTCCTGGAACACCGTTATCCCGCACAAGCTAAGGAAAATATCTTTTTTCTTACCCTCTACAATGTCGTTACTAGAGAAGATGTATTCCATTTGTTCGACATAATGAGAGAACGAGGTACCTTGAACATATGGATCAATTGAACCGATTAGCCCCATTGTGTCTAATTAGTTCACAACTTGAAATTCAAAATGAAATCTAGCAATCACTTATATTCTTCAAAAATAAAGGAACAATATATTCACATACCTTTGTACCGTTCTCACTCGCTGAATTCCAGTTCCCGTCTCCTCCGAAACTAGTGGTTATTGTACTGCTGAACGCCAATTGTCCCAATCCCGAAAAGT
The DNA here is from genome assembly GCF_024139115.2 of Armigeres subalbatus. NCBI lineage: Eukaryota > Metazoa > Arthropoda > Insecta > Diptera > Culicidae > Armigeres > Armigeres subalbatus. The sequence continues at coordinate 91,016,083 of NC_085139.1, forward strand.
TCGTGTGTGCGTCGATAATTCCGCCTTTCAAACGATTAAGTTTTTGCAACGATATCACGTATTCACTCAGCAACAACACCGGTAATCATCCTTTTTCGTACAGCCTTATCCGGATTATCGGTCAACTGGCCTAGCTTTCCTGCTCAAAAGCTCTTCGGTAAACTTCAATTTCAGACGCCACCAGGAAATTAACTCGACCTGTGGATAATAGGGTCCACCCTAAGCCAAGGAACTAGCGTCACTTTTGACCGGCTATGAACGAGAAGAAAAAGAATAATATCTTTTACACTTAGCTCACTTTCTTTTGTTAACAAAACAACCACCCAAACAATTGACTTCTTTCAATAGCTTTTCAATTCAAATCACAACCTACAACATCCCAAAGCACAATGTCCACTAATTACCTTTCATCCGATTAATTCCTCAACCAGCCAACCTTAGCTCCGTCCGACACAAGCTAATCCGAAACGGCCACTTATTCTACTATTTTTTACTACTTTCACACGCGAATTACTAATTTTTTTATCTCGTCGCCACTGTAAAGTTCAAGGAAAACGCACTGGTCTGGTCAACAGTTGCTACAGAAGAGAGCATCTATATTTATTTTACCCAACAGCAAACTTCTCATGTTTATGTACAAGTGTTTCTTATATACCTAGATTTATTTATCAGGACTATGACAGTTCTTATCTGTCAATTATCTGAACTAGGGATTGGAATCTGAACACGCTAAACATTATTTATTCTTTCTTGAGTATATGACACTATCATCGGAAAGACACGAGAAATGTGAGAAAGATGCAGAGAATCCGTTCAATGGAGAGGTGGCAGCATGAATGGGACAGTACAGATAATGGGAGGTGGACCCACCGACTCATTCCAAACCTGTCAACGTGGATGAACAGGAAGCATGGCGAAGTAAACTTTCACCTGACACAGTTGCTGTCAGGCCACGGCTGCTCCAGGAAGTATTTACATCGGTTTGGGCATGCTGCTTCGCCATTTTGCCCGGAGTGTGAGAACATCAAGGAGACGGCGGAGCACGTGATCTTTGAATGCTCCAGGTTTGAGGCAGTTCGAAGGGAAATACACGGTTTAAACCAAGAAAATTCCAACTCAATTCCAACTTAAATCCAATTCCAACTCAAATCCAATTCCAACTCAAATCCAATTCCAACTCAAATCCAATTCCAACTCAAATCCAATTCCAACTCAAATCCAATTCCAACTCAAATCCAATTCCAACTCAAATCCAATTCCAACTCAAATCCAATTCCAACTCAAATCCAATTCCAACTCAAATCCAATGCCAACTCAAATCCAATTTCAATCCAAATCCAATTTGAATCTATTTCTAATTCAAATCCAAATCTAGTTCAAATCTTAATCCAATTCAAATCCAATTCCAATTCAAATTCAATTCCAACTCAAATCCAATTCCAATTCGAATCCAATTCCTATTTGAATCAATTTCTAATTCAAATCCAAATCCAATTCAAAACCAAATCTAATTCAAATCCAAATCCCATCACAATCCAACCCATATCCAAATAAAATTCAAATCCCATTCAAATATTATCCAAATCCCATCCAAATCCAAACCAAATGCAGTCCGATCAATCCGATCTAAATCCAATCCTAATCGCATCCTAATCATATAAAAATCTTACTCAAAACCAACCCAAATCCAATTCAAGTCCCATCCACATCATATCAAAATCCAATCCAAATCCAATTTAAATCCAATCCAAATAAAATTTAAATCCCATTAAAATAAATTCCTATCCAAATCTCACCCAAATCCAATCCAAATTCCATCCAAATCTTGTCCAAATCAAATCAAAATCCCATCCAAATCCAATCTAAATCCAATACAAAATAAATCCAATTCAAAACCCATCCAAACCTAATCCAAATCCCATCCTAATCCAATTCAAATCCCCTTCAAATTCAATCCAAATCCCATAGAAATCCAATCCGAATCACATCCAAATCCAATCCAAATCCCATCCAATACCAATCCAAGTCACATTCAAATCACATCCAAATTCCATTTAAATCCAATCCGAATCCAATTAAAATCGCACCCAAATCAAATCCAAATCCAAATAGGGAATGTTGGTGTGTAGTTATTGTTGCTACTAGACCCCGAGAATACCTCTGCATCTCCACAATTACTATGGGAAGAAAGTTGAGTTAGTTGGGTGGGGTAATCAGTAACATAGATCGGGATTCACCATGGAAAGGGATGTGACCTATGCAACTTCCACACAACAGTATTAGCATTTCTTTAATTTGTTCAATTGTTCATCTCATCCAAATCCAAATTAAATTCCATCCAAATCCAATACAAATTCTATCAAAATCCAATCCATATCCAATTCGGATCTCATCCATGTTCAATCCAAATCCAATAATTATTCCATCCAAATCCAATCCAAATCCTAATCCAATCCAAACCCCATCCAAATCCTATCCAAATCCCATCGAAATCCAATCCATATCCAACCCAAATCCAATCCAAATTCAAATCCAATTCGAATCCCAACCAAATTCCATCCCAAATCCAATCCAAATTCAAATCCAATCCGAATCCCAACCAAATTCCATCCAATTCCCATCCAAATCCAAATTAAATCCCGTCCAAATCCAATTTAAATTCCATCCAAATCCAATCCAAATCCAATACAAATCCTAATCCAATCGACACTCCATCCGAATCCAATCCAAATCCCATCAAAATCCAATCCAAATCCCATCCAAATCACATCGAAATTCAATCCATATTCAACCCAAATCCAATCCAAATCCAATCCTAATCACAAGCAAATCCCATCCAAATCCAATACAAATTATATCCAAATGTCATCCATATCCAATACAAATCACATCCATATCGAATCCAAATTCAATCCAAGTCACATACAAATCTCATCCAAATATAATCCAAATCACATCCGAATTCCATCCAAAGCCCATCAAAATCTCATCCAATCCAAATTCCATCCAAATCCCATCCATATGCAATCCGAAGACCATCCAAATTCCAACCAAATCTCATCCAACTCAAATCCCATCCAAATCCAATACAAATTCTACCCAAATCCTATCCATATCAAATCCAAATCCAATCCAAGTCACATCCGAATCTTACCCAAATCCAATCCAAGTCACATCCGAATCTTACCCAAATCCAATTCAAATCCCATCCAAATCCTATCAAAATCCCATCCAAATTCTATCAAAATCCAATCCAAATCCCATTAAAATCCAATTTAAATCCAATCCCATCCCAATCCCATCGAAATTCAATCCATATCCAATCCAAATCCCATCCCATAGATAAATTGATAGATAGTTTAATGTCAAAAAGGGAGTTCTCTAAAATTTCAAACAGAAAATAATTTGAAAAATATTTTTTCGTACCGTGTACGCACCATACTTTGCGCAGTTAAGGAAATGCAAAATTGAATCAACTCGCACAACTTACAGCAAGTAGCTATCTGCCTGAAATTTTTTCAGTGCTGTAGTATTATTATCATATTATTATTGAGAAATTATTATTGAGAACTAAATTTGGTACAAAAATTTGAAATAAGTAGTAAATTGAACTTCAAAGCAGACCCCTTATTATATGCCTAACTTTGCGCACATAACTTGGAAAATTTCTAACACGAAGCAAGCGTCTATCATACAATTTTTCATCCAAATTTCATTTTTTCTGCTAATACTACTATTACAATTCATGTTCATTTCATTTGTAGGCATATTTGAGCATATTTGAGAATATGAGGATGCCCAGCATTATTTTCTTATGATTTGACATACTTAGTATGTTTTCACGTCTTTTGGTGTATGTACAGCCTCATTCATGTACATTAGCCACAGCTAATAAAAGTTCTTTTTTGCGTAAACCCTATTCCGACGAGGTATATCATAAATGTTGAAAATATCGAAGAAATACGAGTTGTGCGCAAAATTAGGTACACTGTATTGAAAAATTGTTCCTAACATTGCGCATAATATATTTTAACGAAAAATGTAAATAACAAACCAAATTCCCATGAGATGGCCTCAACAATATTATAATGATTGGGTCCATGTGTAATCAGTTGTCAGCGAATGTAAAAAATTACAAAAAATACAGTTTTTCGGGTGGACCGTCACTTGTCATTTATGCTAAGAACACGCCATTCTGGTCATTTTCACTGTTTTCAGTACAAGTTTCGACTATTAAAATGAAAAATGTGTCATTTAACAGCGAAAAAATGCAGGTACTGTTATGATAACATGTATGTTGTGCTGACAAGTTATAATTATATTTCGAAATTCAATTTAAACGCATTCTATTACAAAAATAACCGCAAAATGCGCAAAGTTAGGAGCTGCGCAAAGTTGGGTGCGTGCACGGTAATAAAACTCATTAAAAATATTTTTAAAATAATAAAAATAAAATTTCAATTAGACTTTATACCTTTACAGAGATTTATCTTACTTCCTAAAATAACTTTAAAATAACTGATCATATTATGACCAGAAGCTTCTCTTATCTCCATTTCCGAAATACTTGTGACACTGTCCTAAGCACCATTCGTAGCCCAGAAATGTAATAGAGTTGACTGGAGCTGCCCTGGCAATCACCATAAAGCTTCCTCTGAACAGCGACCTCCAACCATGCCTCTACAGTTTTTAGGCAACATAAAAACGCATTAAACTTGAATCGTGACCATGCAAAATTTATCCAACGACGATACTAACCTCCATCAACGTCTGGCAGCAGTGCAGCATATTTTTGTGCACCGTTGGATCCGTCTCCGATTGCATCACCGTTTTGATCACATCGAACGGCACGATAAACATCCACGAAATGATCCCAGCCGCGGCACCCGCCATTGCGATCAACGAAGCGTCGTACGGACTGCCGATCACCACACCGCCCGAACCACTGGACAGTCGATCGCGCTTCATCCGGTGCATCCGTTCCTCGATGCCCAGCATGTACTCGTACACCAGCATGTAGATTCCGTACGGTAGCACGTCGCGGAACATCATCGGCGTAATGCCACGGTAGATGCCCGACAGACCTTCTATGCGGTGAATGTCCCTCAGGCAACGCCACGGCCGACCGATATCTGTAAAACAATTGGAAGTTATGGAGACCTGGCGAAAATTCATACGTAACTTACATCGCAATGTTTGGAGTCGAACTTTGACGACCTCAATGGGGCAGCCCAGGAAAACTTGAGTAACGCCGGCCACCGATCCCGCCAGAAGGACGTGTTTTGGCCAATTCTGCTGCCGTTCGCGATTTGTTAGGCACCTGAAAAGAAACAACCATCTCAATTAACGGAATACGATACGGCATTCATCACTCTATGGAAATAACTTACTGGGATTGAAGCTGTCGCATGTACTCTCCATACACTGCAAACACAACCGAGTTCAACGCTCCACTCGTCATCAATGGGAAGAACATTCCTTTGTAGAATCCCGCAAGCTGAAACGAAACCAAGCAAATGATTTCTATGTTAACCAATCGTTGAAATGTTCCAAACATGTCGCTGCACTCTTGCGTGCGAGCGACATGTTTTTTACGCCGCGCAACTGTGGCTATAAAAACTAATCCGCAACGGCGACAACAGGTGGAAGCCTGTGACCTAATTCACTTTCAATTGTATGCGGCTATAGTTCCTGCTTGGCAGATGCATCCCCAAACAATCTAAAAATAGCCAGTGCTTTAATTCAGCCGCAACAACATGCGCTGTCTCGATAGCCCCACCTGGGCGCCAACAGGGACTGTGTTACGCCGTAGATCAGGTGACGCGCAGCTACACATGGGCTTACTTACTCCATTATGACGCACGATTATATTGTAGACCGATGCCCGAATTTTATGATTGGAAAACTGCTGCCAGGTTTTGATCGTGTCCAGCGGATGTCCCACCAGAACCCCGCATGCTCCTGCGAAAAGAAGACCATACTCCGATTGAAATGTAATTCTTTGGCTGCACACAGGAATATCCGAAACGGTCAACGAAAGAACAATTCAAAACACGCACACAAACGCAACACGTTACCGCCGAAACAGCCGGAAATGAAATCGTAGGTGATGAGCTGCATTGCGGAAGCAGCAGACTGCTGATGAAAATATGCCACAACTGCGGTGTATTCCTCTCGCGGTTAGATCCACTCACTTGAACGAATGCAAAAACACTAAACACTTAGCTGTAATACTACTAGGCTGTAATGCTATCAAAATCAAAACAAATGCGATCTCCGCTCGTGATGTCGCCGTTTGTTTCGTCGCCAAGGGCAAGGGCCGTGAAAACATCTCTACACATTTTCCTCTTGTGGGCATTATATCCACCACTGGGACATTGCCGCCTCGCAACTTAGTATTCATCAAGCACTTCCGCATTTGTTAACTGCGAGGTATCTAAGCCAAGTGACCATTTGTGCATTTGTATATCATGAGGAAAAAACGACGATACTTTTATGTCCAGGGAAGTCGAGACAATTTCCAATCCAAAAAATTTCTAGACCGAACCGGAAATCGAACCCAGCCACCTTCAGCATGGTTTTGCTTTGTAGCCCCTTATCTTACCGCACGGCTAAGGAAGGCTCATCTACACATATTTGCATCCATTCGGGTGAATCCTGCAATCGCGTTTTCTTCTCACACAGTACCTACCTACAAAGCTGCTCGACGCAGTTCAAATTATTTCGGTTAGTAAAACTTTCGAAATTGAAGCGAACGGTCGGTAGTCGTTAGTAAATGTGGGAGTGGAAATCCCCAACTTCAGTTATCGCTCAAAGAACTGGAGGAAAATGTACATTGGTTCACATCTGATTCCAGATCTATAAGGTAAAGAATTCTCCTACGGCGACGGACGAAGGTGCTGAAGGAGCACGAAAGAAAGCGTGCAGCACTTGGCTTGGATAGTTATCACGTGGTCCACGCGGTGCAATTTTAGCATGTGATTTGTTTGTTTACTAGAAGCCTAAGCGCAAGGTAGGTAATTAGCGTTGAATGATCCAACCAATTGATCGGTCCGTTCTCAGACCGCATTGTACTCTAGTGCTGTACGATTGTCTTTTCTCTTTGCTGAAGGAAGTTTTTAATACTACCCGAAGTTATTTTAATTTCCACAATGCTTCTCAGTAGGATTTGTACCTACTGATCCCGTCACAATCTTTGCTTGGAGCTGTGCCTTCGTTTTACGTTGGACCCGTTTGGGGAAGTGAAATTCCAGCAAACGGTGGTAATCCTGCAGGGACACCGTTCTAGGAAAAAAAACCCCTCTTAGAAGGTCACGTCTCCACGCTCAGCAATGAGCATTAATAAAAAAGAGGAAGGGGGAGTCGCCGAATTCTCCACTTCCTTCTAAGAAACAAAGTTTCAAGACCGTCATTCCAAAGTGCGGAAAAATAGAAGAAAGCTGAAGTCTTTAGATATTCCTTCTAATTTTAACATTGAAAATATATTCTTCTCCTATCGAACTGAGTGGTTCATTTTTCACCGCCACACACCGTCTTCTTGCACACCGCCAAAGATGGTCCTAAGCAGCCGTCTCTCGAATACTCCGAATGCTTGCAAGTCCTCCTCGAGCATTGTCAATGTTTCATGTCCGTGAGGACAACCGGTCTTATTAGCGTTTTGTACATGACACATTTGGTGCGGGGGCGATTTTTTTTTGACCGCAGTTTCTTCTGAAGCCCGTAGTAGGCCCGACTTCCACAGATGATGCGCCTTCGTATTTCACGACTAACATTGTTATCAGCCGTTAGCAAGGAAACAAGGAAACAAGACGAATTCCTCGACCACCTCGAAGGTATCCCCGTCTATCGTAACTCTGCTTCCCAGGCGGGCCCTGTCGCGCTCGATTCCGCCCACAAGCATGTACTTTGTCTTTGACGCATTCACCACCAGTACAACTTTTGTTGCTTCACGTTTCAGGCGGGTGTACAGTTCTGCCACCTTTGCAAAAGTTCGGCTGACAATGTGCATGTCATCCGCGAAACAAATAAATTGACTGGATCTGTTGAACTGAATCTGCACAATGTTGAACAACAGGCACGAAAGTCCATCACCTTGTCTTAGCCCCCGGCGCGATTCAAACGAACTTAGCTCAGCTCCGATACCATCCTTACCAGCTGCTTTATTGGTCTTTAGCTTTAGTCGACTTCGTCCCATATACCCGACGTTGTTCTCCGTTGCGTCGTTAATGCTTTGACTGTATTCCAGCAGTCTTCAAGAGGGGTCCCATCGTGCTCACCCTCTTCCGGCAACGCTGCCTCGAGATTCTGCGCGTATGCAGTGGCGACATCAGGTTGCTTCAGTCGCTCTAGGTCGTACCGCGGCGGTCGTCGGTACCGAACATTGTTGATGACGGATAGTTTTGGGCGCAGTTTAATCATCACCAGATAGTGGTCAGAGTCGATGTTAGCCACTACGATGCCGAATTCACGGTCCTTGAGCACATCAGTGAGTATGCGTGTGCTCCCGATGAAGTTGAGAGATTTGCAGTTCAACGAACCGAGTTTCCAATCGCTAGTCCCTTTTCGTCGCAGTGGTCTTTGCCGGTGGTTCCGGTCCGTACTCTTTTGTTGATTGTTCGTTGCGTATGTTTTTTAAAGTCTGGCATGCAGGGCCTGACATCAAACACCCTAAATTTCCGGAGGGCCATTCCTCCTTATTCTCGGTGGATCATGGTGCACATATTCACTTAGAGTCCCTCGCTGGCACTTGGACGATGATCAGCCGCCCCTAACATGGAGAACAGACGCTATTGTGAGCCGATCCTGACATGGAGAAAAGACGCTCAGTAAGATTTGCACCTCCGAAGATGAGCAAACCCCTCTTCCCTGTCAGCATACGACCATAGTTCCCACCGGGGTTGGTGACCCGATCTTCCCTAAGGTTGCTCGTATCCCGGCCAGCATCACGGGAGGTAGGGATAGGAGTTGCTGGGTAAGAGGCTAAGGACCGCAAGATGGGATCTATTTTATTCCTTCGGGTACGCGAAGTACCAATGGTACGCTTTACCCAGCATTTGCCGTGCCATCACGGTGACACCTGTTCCAGAAATGGCCAACAACGGGTTTTTTTTCGAACTGACGCTTCGGGAATCGGCCCAAAATGGACAGTTCAATATTTTTGCTCCATACTAGCAATATGGGTATCAAACTTCAGCATTTTGGAATACGAGTGGAATTATAACATCAAGATTTGATATTGGCCACCCTGGGCCCAATTCCAAGGCTCTTGGGGAAGCCTCCGGGGGCACCAAAATCGGCCAATTTCAAAGTACAGGTCGGACTCGATTATCCGGGGACTCGATTATCCGGGGCTCGATTATCCGGAATTTTAGACTCGATTATCCGGAGTATTTTTTTTCCTCAATTTTTTTCAATTCATTATATTCATACAAAATAGGATTATATGAAGAAATATGAACGTAGCTTGTATGGGAGGGACTGAAATAGGGTTATTCTACATATTTATTTTATTTGGATGAATCAATTATTTTCTTCAGAACATGTCCACAAACTTCTCGCTTCAGGAACTTTTCCGTGGTCGGAGACGAGCCAGGAATTTATCTTGCAGAATATCACCCTTTAAGGAATAATCCATTAATTACGTAACGCAAAAATCGCGAATTTCCAGGAGAAAATCTTCAGCAACAAACGGAAACACGTTACCAAGAAGAGATTGCAAGGACCTGTAAATGGTTATTTGATGCGCGGATCATTGCCTAATATTTGATTCAAAAGACCCCTTTTTGTCTCCCTCGGACACAAAGTATACCGAAAGACTATTTGTTTTCTCCAAAAACAAACATATTTTAGATGTCTCGGAGCTTCATAGTATTATATACCGATCATCTATGGTCGGCGAATTGGGGCCCATTTTTGGCACTTATCCTTAACCAATTTGCTTGGTGGTGGCTGGCCCAATTATTACTTCCGGTCTTTTACTATACTTAGTATAGTAATAGTCAAGCATTCGTTCTACATATTACTAATATGGGGGTAAGCGTGGTCAATTGTTATAGAATTTAAAAAGAAAACGAATGCAAAGACCAAGTGCCACTGGATGACTCCAAACGGGCCAGTATAATGTGGGGTAGTCAGGGTTTAACTAAATTAGCTAATAGTATAACTTATTTTGCCACGCACCAATTTCAGTATAATTTGTTTCTACGAATCAAATTCCTAGAAGTTAGGTTTATCAGCATTACTTAGCGCAAGAGAGGGTTTAAACTCTGCGTTAAACTGAATTTTATTCGCCGATTCGGGGCGTTATCATGAGTGATCAGCACTCATGGAACACATTGTTTAACGCGAATGTCAGCCGGGTTCGATCAAAAGTGTAAGATTTAGTGTAATTAGTTTAATTATTTTTATTTTTAGGCATCAAACGTTAGGAGCATGTTTTCAGCGTCGCACAGCCCAGGAGAGGGTGTAAGCTCACAACGGTATAGTATAGGCCGTCCTCGATTGGGGTCCTGTGGGTCGCATGTAGTGGCTGTGCTCGGGGCAGTTATGTGTTGAAAGCGGTAACGGGGCAGTTAGGATTGAGTTTTAATATAAACAGATGTAGGATTGAACAAAGTTATAACCTTTAAGGTTCATATTGTGGAGACTATTGACAGCCAAAGCGTTGAGGATAAGCTTTTAGTTAGCAACTGAATTAATTTATCCGATTTGGAATCCTAGATTGAATAGTAGGTATATATGGACAATAATAGAAACTATATACAGTTATCAATTTATTAAGTATTGAGGATATGTTTTTGGTTAAGTTGAGTATCAGATGGGCATGTGTGATATCCATTAATAAGACAGAATTATTAGAACTGTATTTTTGTCTTTGTAGTATAATTAATTACTTACTAATGTTTTGCGGGCCGGCGAGTGAAAGCGGCCCAATTCTTTTATCTACCTCTTTCCAGACGACCAGTGATGAAGAAAATCTTATTGTTCCGGTATCATCAGTGGTATTCATATTCATAACAACCACCGTCAATACAGGAAGTCTGTGTTCACAACGTGATTACTTCAAGGACAATCCCAACATCTTCTGTGAATTGCAGATAAGTATTGCGTTTATATTTTAATTGCACTGAGCTCGTTCTAATCTGATCGATGAATGAATTTACTTGTCACTAATCAATATCATTAGTAAATTTAAATATTCCCGTAGATTAGAAAAGCAAGTGCATATATTTCTATTTTATGGCAACATATCACAGCGAAACGGACCCTTGGGAGCCTTAAGTAAGATCTCGGTCCGGTTGCATCTAAGGAGATCTTAGTGCAGTGCACACCGGACGTGTTGCCCAGTAGACGTATCGCTCAGCGGTATTTAAATACAACGCAGATAGGCTATGGTCAGAGGGTGCGTTGATATTACAAGATTACAAGATTACAAGATTATCCTTAACCAATTTGCTTGCGACTGGCTGCATTTAACGGGAAATCTTATTAAGTTCCCCCTAACACACGTGACTTGACCGAAAAATTGCGACGCGATTCTAACGCTTGGCGAATGCGATTCTGTCGCCGTTGGAGTGGAAGAGTAACTGGAACATTGCTTACAGCGACCCAACGATAAAATCGCGGCGACTAGTTTTTGCCGTTGAGGCGATGAAATCACTCAGGTCTGGGGGAGCCTTTATATTGTTTCCTATTGAAAAATGGATAGATCGGACAATTGACTCAAAAGTTTGATAGCTTTTTGTTGAAAATTGACTAGATCAAACTTTGGGTTCAGAAATAATGACCAAAATACTATTTTTTGTACAAAAAGTGCGTAAATAGTCTAGTTATTTTTTTGGCACCTATTCTCAACCATCAAGTTCGATTCAAATGGGAATCCTGTCTCATCATTTCATATTGAAAATTGGCTGGATCGTACTATAGACTCAAAGGCTATGGCAAAAATACTATTTTCCATTGTATACCAGAAAATCACCGATACCGTTAGGCGGATTAATCAGGGTTTTTTCAAAATAATTTCTGACTACACCACTGCAAATACAATAAAACATAATTGTTTCGTCATTTAATTGAAGATTTGATTTTTTTCTAGTGATTCGATTATCCGGAGTGAAAAAAAAATCGATACTCCGGATAATCGAGTCCGACCTGCATCACAAACTTTGGCAATATTGGTATCAAACTTCAGCATTTTGCAAGACGAGTGAGATTATGACACCCAAATATGATATTGGCTACCTTCGTTTGAATTCCACTAGTAACGGAGTTATAGCTATAGTTTCAGTAACTTAGACTAAATAATAACAAAATGCCAATCATTTAGTTTAAGTTACTGCAACTAACTCTAACTCCGTTATTAGTTGAATTCTAATAACGAACCATTAGGCAAAGTTGTAGGAAAACCTTCGCACTAGAAGTCCACCATACAACATGATTTGAAATTCAGCTTCTGGAACTACTAATTGATCGAACGCAAATTACTGAATGATTGTTAACATCCTTGTCATAGTCTGCAAAATGGGTATCAAACTTCAGTATTTTGGAAGACGAATGGAATTATAACATCCAGATATGATATTGGCCACCCTGGGCCCAATTCCAAGGCTCTTGTGGAAGCCTCAGGCACCAAAAACGGCCAATTTCAAAATCACAAACTTTGGCAATATTGGTATCAAACTTCAGCCCGAAACCCGAAAGAGACTGTAGGCTTCGTGTAAGGCCGCGTACACGATGGCTTTTTGCAGTAGAAGAGAACCTGAGGGCGCTAAACGTTCAGGGCGACTGGAAGCGATTGGCCCAGGGTCGAGTTCAGTGGAGGATGATTCATTTGGCGTAGGTTTATCGAGAAGCTGTAGCTCATCAAGTAAGAAGTAACTTTGCTGCAGGAATAGCAATAACCACGTGCTCTGGAGTCTCCTCTACGATCACACACGCCGGAAAGAAGAGTGACGACACATGGTCACAGCAGCGATGCAGATATTGGCGAAAACAGTAGTGTCCGAGCAGAAACGAGATAAAAGTTCGCCTCTCCATGCTTCTTGTTTACCCGCATCGACCCCATTCTCCGGATTGTCCCACTCCTGCTGCCACTTGATCATAGAGTCAAGTCTCATCGTATTCCTCACATCCCAACTAACAATTTTGGTGCTAAAAGCTTCAACTTCTAGCCTTTGGCTGTATAATATTTGAATAAAAGCAGCCAATGCTGAATAAAAGAAAAGCCTCCGCAAATAATCCCTTAAACTTCAACTCGACTATTATCCAAATATCTATCAGCTAGTCAGTGTGCTGAATATATTTAATCTTTTATCGTTTATGCAGCTTTCATATAGTTATAAAACAGCTCTGTCTGAATTAGCAACAAAGCTTATCGGTTAAGAGCTCATGTATGTAACTGAGTTGCTTGTTAGCGGGGGTCTGATGTTTTGGTTGTGTTTTCGTAGTGTAGATGCAGTCTCCTTTCTTCTGCTTGTCGTTTATTCTATATTACGGTGGGTAGCATTAACAATGAAAACGTTTTCGCTGTTGTTATAGCACTAACAATATAGCGTAATGGCGCTATAAATGAACTAACGAAGCTTTCAGGCTACTTCTGTATCTTTGAAGACTACACAACGTTTAAGTAAACCTTATACTGCTTCTTTTAATAGCTTATCAGTTTGGAATGTCAAAACCGCAATGTTTACATTTGATTTTTGTTGCCGGAGCTGTGTATGAGCTATTGGTGTCTGTAATGCAGCTACAAAGGTATTTACCTACTCTTATAGCAACTGACAAAGCGCTGTCATTAATGCTAGCAGATAGCGTAAGAAAACAAGCCATTTAGAAGCGATATTTCTGTTGACGGCTACTGTTAAACGATTAGCAGCAGAGTAGCATCTATACAGGTGGGAAAAGGTTGCCTAAAAACAATTTCAGCGATTCATGATGCATAAAAGTTAGCCAACAGAACATGCTGATAGATGTTTGAATAATGGTTGAAATAATGCTGAAAGCATAATTTTTAAGCTTATGTGCTGAAAGCAGCATGTAGGCCTCTTTCTAACGTTTATACAGCAACAGCATGAATCTGAAAATAGCGTTAGTAAAACAACTTATAGGGTATGCGAAGAAGCACATTCATAATTTTCTTTGTTATTTACATATGTCTAAGTGACGGTGATGACAGAGCAGCGGCCATTGAATCAGGAGATCAGGAGTTCGAATCTAGGTAGCAACAAAATTGATATTTGAGTTTCCACAAAAAACACATTGAATAAACTCTAAAACTTACTCTCCTCTCCAATAATATTTAATCAAATTGAATTCAGTGGCTGTATAAAACTTATTTAACAGATTCAAAAAATCTGAATAAGCGCTATTGAAGCGAATTATATTACTAAATGGTTTATTAAAGATTGAGAAAAAAATGTGTAACATGCTGTAAAGTAGTTGTGCAGACACGACAAAAACAGCTGAATAGATTCGCCAGATTTGCTGGTAAAAGCATTGAATAGAAGTTCTTGATCATATGTATAGCACACATATTCAGCTTGAAGCCGTATAGATGAGTTGAAATAACATTTACATTGACATTAAATGTTAGTTGGGATTGCTGGTTCCTCTCCGTTGGTAGCACTCGATATCCTCTGCTACGGTTATGCAGATTGGAATCATCCCGGTGATAACGCAAACTGCCTCCGACGAAATGCTCCTGTACGCATTAGCGACTCGGTCATCAAACGAAATACGCTGTTCAACTTCCTACGATTAAGTTTCCTCTTGAGAGCAGCTCCCCAGGCTGGAACTTCGTACCTCAGTATTGAAAAGGAAGGAACTTCAACTTCCCCAACTTCAGAAGAGTCGCACGATTGCCACGCAGAAGTTCCGCTCCGATCATCTGCAGGATCCGTACTCGCAAATCACAGACTTTTTTGACCATCTCACCTCACAGTGCAGTTTGGACGTAAGAGTTTGGTCCTGAATGATACCTAGCAATTGATCTGACGGGGATCGAGCTATGGCGATCTTCTGTTTTGGCTCTCGATGTGCATTTGGAGTACAATAGAAGGTCTGTGAGTTCGTTACTGATATGGCGAATACTACAGTCTTTGCCCACTTATCCACCTGTCTTGGCTTGGCGGCTTGCAGTTTACGGTGTAAACCTTTTGTGGAGTTTATTCTGACTGTAGGCAAGCGGGAGCCTCTTGAGACACCTTATGTCGATGATGGTTCACTACGAGTGACTGACGATAAATTTCCCGATTCCTTTGATTTGTTTCGTATTAGGCGGACTTCAATGGTTTTGAAGCAATTGAATATTTGGTTTATAAAGTAGAGAGTAAGTGTTGTTTCATTGACACACACACACCTTCCCGTTTTGACCTTTGTACTGAGAATCCTCCTCTCAGTCTTCGTACAGAAGAAGGAAGTTTAACTTCGTCTGGCAGCACAAGGAAGATCCATTGTATCGCATCGCAGCAAAAAACAACGTCAGGGATAGGACAGAACCCTGTGGCACTCCCTTCTAATAGGTTATTGTCGAAACATGTATCGTCCTATGTCGTACACCTGAAACGCCCACGATTTTCCCAAGACTTTAAGATTCGCAATATGCCATATTGCAGGGCTGATAGCAATGAATGCCTTTCAAAATAGTGACTTTAGTGACCAACGATGACGAAAAAGTGACCAAATAGTGACTTTCAATTGCAGAAAAAGTGATCAAATAGTGACTTTTGTATGAAATTTTAAACTGATTTTTATAAATAGAAAAGTTGCATTAGCATTGCAAAATAGTGTTTTATTTTAGAAATCTTTACTAGCAACCCTATAACCAGAGACCGGCGGAGTGAAAAACTGTCGAAATGGCAACGTATGAAAATGCATGAAATCACGAAAATGATACTGGCAGCACTTGAACTTTTTGCTTGCTTCTTATGGATGCAAAAAGTAAACAAGTCGAAATGGAACCGCTTTTGACGGTTCGATTGGAAACAAGATGGCGTCTTTGCCGATCTCTTATTCTAGTATTTCTAATCTTTACTGGTCACGCTCATCTTTTTCGTAAGGAGGGAGAGGATGGAAGAAAGAGGCCAGGGACTGCGACACTCTCATAAGTACCACGGAGTTGGATATTGAGGATGATATTCGGATGTTATCGACGCTCTGATCGGTCATTATTCTCCCTGACGTTGAGAAACATCAAACATCATTGTTATGTGATGAAACTAATGCTGTTCACTATCTTTGTCACCGGAGGGTATTAACGCTCACTAGCAGACGTGGTTCACATTAGCAACCCTATAACCAGAGACCGGCGAAGTGAAAAACTGTCGAATTGGCAACGTATGAATATGCATGAAATCGTGAAAATTATACTGGCAGCACTTGAACTTTTTGCTTGGTTCTTACGGATGCAAAAAGTAAACAAGTCGAAATGGAACCGCTTTTGACGGTTCGATTGGAAACAAGATGGCGTCTTCGCCGATCTCTTATTCTAGTATTTCTAGTTCACATTACTCCTAAATTATGTACACTTTACTTGAGGTACGCCTTTTGCATTTTAACAAATTCAATTCGGGAAAAAACATAGTTGACATGAATCGAAAATAACTTCACGATTTTCACAACACACTTGGAACTTCTTGGGTGCATATTTTCCAAATTTAATATATTGCTACCAGATTCACATTTGATTTGGTTGATTATGAGCATGATGACCGTGCATTATGCATTTCGTAGTTGCTACTAGAGATGGGCAAAACAGCTCATTGCAGTGAGCGGATCTGATCCGTTCAGCTCATTGAAAAGAGTCAGCTCCTTGGATCAGCTCTTCAGTTCTTTAATGCTACATACACCCAAAATAATCTTCCCATCATATTTACGTGAAAAAGGACGTGGTTTTTTTTCCACAGCACTTTTCACGTAACAAATAAGTGATTCAACGGTGAAGGCACTCAGATTCACTCGATCGGCTGTCACTAGCGTGTCATATAAAGACTACACCCAAAATAATCTTCCCATCATATTTACGTGAAAAAGGACGTGGTTTTTTTCCACAGCACTTTTCACGTAACAAATAAGTGATTCAACGGTGAAGGCACTCAGATTCACTCGATCGGCTGTCACTAGCGTGTCATATAAAGACTACGTGACTGTTTCATAGCTTTCATGAATACTTCTAATTTTTTTTCTTCTGCTATATAAATGAAAAGCGAAAATGAAAGATATAACACGATATTGACGACTACAACGATCGCCTCGATTTCGAATTTTTATTTAAGAATTGAGAATCTAAATATAAGTATACATGTATGAGGTTTTGATAAACAATTTCGTCGGAGAAGTTGTCTCAGGGTTTGATGGTAAGCCGATCAGACCCATCCGGATCAGAATGCCGAAGGAAATCATCTTTACCGCGTCCAAATAATACGAGATTTGATGGTAAGCCTGGAGCCGGATCAGAATGCCGGAGGAAAACATCTTTACCATGTCAAAATAATACGGGATGAGCAGTTGAGGTTCCGGTTAAAGTAGGAAAGTTTCCCTCAATTATCCGGCGAAATCTCGCTGCAAACAATTTTAAAAGCACTATTTCAGAATGTACAGTTCTCGTAAATAAATAGTACATACCTTATAAAAATCCTGTGTGCCTTGGGAAATCAGAGGATTTGAGAAAAATATTAATGTCCAGCATTGAATTTCTGACTATGGTTGTGATGAATATTTTTGACAGAACAAACAAAACAATCTGAGTGAGTTCTCTGCTTATGATCCAGTGACGTGAAATTCACGTAAATTTTATACTTTATTTAGGTGAATTTTACTGAAATTGATTTAATAATTATGTCACATCACTTACGTTTTACGGGTATCAGGTAAAATGAGTGGTGTGAGTGAAGCTTAAAGGTTACGTGCATTTTCACGTAACGTTAACGGGTTGATTATTTTGAGTGTATAATAAAACATAATTGTTAATATTATTATTTTAATTATTGTTCAAAAATTTGAAAAATTTATGTCATTCATTAATTTATTCATTCATTCATCATTCATCTATTTACCTCACTTTGAAATTTTTAAAATGTTAAACTATAGTGAGGTAATAATTTCTATTGAAAAACCGACAATTTTAAACTAATATCATTTTTTACGCTTTTTCTGTCTAGTCTTTTGAAGTCTAGGAGTTCATTCAGAATCATCACATTTAACTCAACATTATTTTCTTTTCATAATTCTAAGTTACATTTTGTTGATAACGTTTCTCAAATCGTTAATTTGAATAATTCAGTCCCTAGTCTCTGATATGTATATGAACCATATCACGTGTCATAAGTTTTCTCTTCATACTGGGTGCAGTAAATCAATGCCTTGTTTGCGCGCGCTTCTAACCCTTCTAACCATGCGTAGTTGACATTTTAATACAAGCGAGCCCATTCATCTATATTGGTTCCCGAAATGCGAGAGAAACAAAAACAAGAGAGTAAAAAAATACAGAGCACGGTGCTACAAACAAACCGAGTGCACATGTAGCAGTATGCTGGCGGGAAAACCCGTCGCAAGTAAAACATCCGCTCCGTGCAAGACACACACGCTTAAAGTCAAGTACACATCGCATGAATAGTTTTCACACATTACGGCGACGCCTTGGCCAACTCTCACTATGAGTGAAAATTTTGTGTTAAACACGAGCAGTCGCTGTGTAATGTCTCACATGTGCATGATATGTGTAAGTGAGTTTGCCTCGAGCTGTCAAAGTCCCTTCGGGTCGCTATGATGGCGAACGAGTGCAGAATGTGAAGCAAGAAATCGTACTTTTTCGGAGGTTTTTCTTTTTGCTTTGATGGCGAAACAAAAAAATGTGCGAATACAAGCATCGCACTTTGTTTTGTTGATCGAAACGATTGGAGAAGCCTCTGAATAAGTATGGAAAAGTTGGCTTACTTTACCATCAATTTGGAAACATACAATTGAGGTTAGGTTCGATTTTCGACTGCTCTCTCGCTGTGTAAAATGAACTCACCTAAAATCATCGGCTATCGGTTACACAAAAATGAGTAACATCGTAATTACTCATAATATGAGTTGTTCCAGGAGAGGCCCGTTTTGTGTGAACGGAACACAAAAATATGTAAGTCATTTTAAGCGTGCAGCACCCAGCTCGGTTCGTTTGACCCACACGGTTCGCTCGCTAGAATCGGTCGCGACTGATCCGGATCGAGATCCGTGTCGCACGGATCTGAGCTAGTGGCGCAGCTCTCGCTTCCATGTCACAGCAATTTCGAGCTGCACGCTTAAAGTCAAGTACACATCGCATGAATAGTTTTCACACATTACGGCGACGCCTTGGCCAACTCTCACTATGAGTGAAAATTTTGTGTGAAACACGAGCAGTCGCTGTGTAATGTCTCACATGTGCATGATATGTGTAAGTGAGTTTGCCTCGAGCTGTCAAAGTCCCTTCGGGTCGCTATGATGGCGAACGAGTGCAGAATGTGAAGCAAGAAATCGTACTTTTTCGGAGGTTTTTCTTTTTGCTTTGATGGCGAAACAAAAAAAATGTGCGAATACAAGCATCGCACTTTGTTTTGTTGATCGAAACGATTGGAGAAGCCTCTGAATAAGTATGGAAAAGTTGGCTTACTTTACCATCAATTTGGAAACATACAATTGAGGTTAGGTTCGATTTTCGACTGCTCTCTCGCTGTGTAAAATGAACTCACCTAAAATCATCGGCTATCGGTTACACAAAAATGAGTAACATCGTAATTACTCATAATATGAGTTGTTCCAGGAGAGGCCCGTTTTGTGTGAACGGAACACAAAAATATGTAAGTCATTTTAAGCGTGTGGACGACGACATGAGCGGAACTGAGAGTTGTTCGGATCTTCGGATCTTTTGCTTAGTACGGTTCGTTCGCTACCGCACTACTAGGTATCTTTTGTGTGTCCGTTCGTAGCGCCGAGTATGTGGGTATGGGTTAAGAAATAGGCGGCAAGCTAGATTATTTTTGCTTGTGTGTTTCTTATTCCTCTCTGCAGCAGAAATGATTTCTGTTGCTTGGCTAGATGGTTCTGTCGCTTGGCTTGATGGTGCTTGAGGTGCAAATAATAAACGATCAGCACGTGCGCGGTACTGGAATGGAATGCTCATACAAGCTCGCTTGTGTTGTGTACCGCGAGCGTGGTATTTTCGTTTGTGCTGTACAAAATACAACAGCGCGCGTACTCGAGTGCGTACGCTCGAGGGAGTTTCTCTAGGCGCGTGTTTGACAATGATTTCATCAATTTAAAGTGAGCTGCTGAGCTGGGCTTCTTTAAAAAAGATCCATGGCTCATCAGCTCAATGTAAGGAAGCGAATCTTTGGAACAGCTCCTGAGCGGAGCGCCCATCTCTAGTTGCTACTCCGTGATCGACCAAAATAATCGCAATTGCACAGGGAACCAATGTATGGAAGCATGAGATTTACTCTCCAACCTCAATGTGCGGTCGATAAAGGCCCTGATCACGTCCTTATGGTCTATCGGGGATGGGAAGGAATTGATGATGTAATCACTCTCCCACTGCAGGCCGAGAACACATCTGTTCTCACCACGAGTTCATGCGGAATTTCATTGGAATTTGGGGGTAAGGTTTTTATGACATAGGTTCGTCTTGGTTAACGGATTGCCAATGTGGAACGAAAGGGTGGTGTATGAGTAATTCTCGCTGAGACCGGGCCACTATTTGCACGAGGTCCTTAAAAATGCCTAAATTTATATTCATTCGAAAGCTTTCGGCGAGTATATTAAGGATCCGAGTTGAATTCTTCAGAAATATGAACCCCTCGTTATTTATACACGAAATCATTTTAATGGAGCCCTCGATTTTTGTCAATTTTTGACTCACCAAAACTGTCATAACTCCAACATTTCTCAACCGATCATAGAGATCAGGGCAGCCATATTCACGGACAGAAAACTGTTAACATTGAACCAAAAAATATGATTGTTGTTTTCAAGTCGCAAAATTTTATAGAAAATACTACAAAATTTATTGTTTTAACAAGATTTGTTATGATAATATCAATAACGAAATATTATTATTTCAACAATACTTCAACAAATGAGCTTTTTGAAAAAGCTCGATCGGTTTCAATCCAAACATTAAAAAGAAACCTCAGTAGGTTTTGATGACAAAAAATAATATTAAATATGTTTCTTGAAGTCACAGCAATCTTTATTTACGTTCCCGATGCAAAAGCTGCTCGATAGTTGTAATATACTTTATGTCGAACGGTTGTACGTTGCCGAGCATAAAGGTTCCCCCAAACACACGCGTCGCGATTCTATCGCTTGGCGACTACGATTCAGTCGCCGTCGGTATGGAAGCGTAAACGGAACATTCCTGCAGCGATCCAACGATAGAATTGCGGCTACTAGATGTCGCCGTCGCGGCGATGAAATCGCGTAGGTGTGGGGCAGCCTTAATGATTAGTCATCTGTTATTGAGAGTAACATCGTTTTATCTTAAAGCACCATTATATTCCGTAAATGGACAGTTAGTAATACAAGGTCTACTATCAAAAAATAGCGAATGTTATAATTTCTTATATTTCTGTAAAAGAGCCTACCAAAATCTATATAAGAACTAGGCATATGCGAAATTCCAATATTACACAAATATTTGTATAAAACCATACAATTCTCCGACCATTCATTGCAATACCTGTATAAAAAGCTTACATTTTTTGTATAAGTATATGTCTAGTTCTTATAGAGATTTTATTAGATATTCAGAATTATAAGAAAATCTAACGTCCACTGGTTGGGGACATAATTTTATATTCGTACCAGGACATTACCGTCCGTCCTGCCTCTGAAGTCCGGGATCGTACCCAAATTTAATCATTCACTTTGATATTTAATGGTTTCGATTTGTAGCCACGTATCTGATTATATATTATATTATACATATGAAACATTTTTGCTGCCTAAAAAGAAATAAGCATTTTGAAATGTTCTGCCAGTTTTTCTTGTAAACAATTTGCGATACATTGAAGTTCCAAAACTTCTGTTCTCGCATATTTTCATAAAGAATCTGCACCGAGGATTGTGAGTAACAATGTTGCGGTCCAACAAGGTAGGTTTTGCGAGTTATTGTCCGTTTTTGAAATACTGGTTTAATCTGCTTTCGACTACTATTTTTTACAGCGGCTGATAGTTTCCCGAATATACGACGGATTTAAAAAAGAATGATAGTTTCTGCAACATGCGAGCAAAACTTCCTAACTTTTGGAAGTCTGGAGGGTCATATCATTAGTATGCATAGTTAACAAATAGAAATATTTAGGTAAGTAAATTATATACAACTAATTTCATAATTTTAATATTAAAAATAATTCTGTTTCAGATTGACAATTACGTTCTCTGCTTCGTTGGAATGCAGTTTCCGCCTAAAATGTTACTGAAATCCAGTTAAAAATAATTGTTTTAAATAAAAAACGAATAAAAATAAAAACATTGTTTTAAATTCAATGAAAATTTTCAAAAAGAAAAGCCATTCAAAACAAAAATAATGATTTTTGAAATAAACATCGATCTCTTGTTGAATCAACAATACTATTGTAATCAATCGAAGCTTTCAAAAAAGCTTTTTAAAGCTCAAGCTTTTCAAGCTTCCATACAAACAAGAATATTGGATTGTTGAAACAACAATAATTCTTATTACCGCCAAAACAATGCGAAATTCTTTTTGAATTTATGTCAACAATTATTGTTTTTAAAATAGTTTTTTCTGCGTGTTGAATTAGGTCGCAATCTTGGATTTCTTTTTGAAAACTATTTTTCCGCCTGGTTGGCAACCACCGATTTTGAATATTAATACATCGAAGGAAAGCTTAGTTTATATTGTGCATTGTGTCCAAAAATCTCAGGTGCATGTTTTTTCTATCAAAAGTTATGTACGATTTACCAATACCAAAATTCTTAAATTATTTAATACAATAACTTACTCATATCTAAATTGGACGCCAGAGATACGATCTTTTTCGCTCATATCGGACCGCT
This sequence comes from Armigeres subalbatus, assembly GCF_024139115.2. Taxonomy (NCBI): domain Eukaryota; kingdom Metazoa; phylum Arthropoda; class Insecta; order Diptera; family Culicidae; genus Armigeres; species Armigeres subalbatus. The sequence goes on from NC_085139.1 coordinate 91,039,114, forward strand.
AGAACTAGTCAAGATGTAGGTAGAGGATAGAAGATGGAAACGGCATGAAAGCCCAGAGAACATGAAAAATATATGGAAAGATACAAATAAGAAGAAATGGAACGGACATGGGATTGAACCCACGACCTTCTGCGTAAAAGGCAGAAGTGGTAGCCAAGCCCGTTTACACATTTGATTTGGATGATCATAATAGGTACTAAATGGTTTTTATTTTGAACTTTTTTACAACAGGCAATACAAAAATAGTGACTTTAGTGACTATTTTCCGAAAAATAGTGACTTTAGTGACTTTTTAAGGCAAATAGTGACTTTTTAGTGACCAGACTCAAAATAGTGACCAAGTCACTAAAAAGTGACTCGCTACCAGGCCTGCATATTGCCTTCGACGTAGGGACGTTCCGATACTTCCGATATATGGAAATATCGATATTTTGGTTTCGATATTCGATATTTTTGTATCGATATTTAGCTTTCAATACATCGATCATATCGATATTTTTGCTTTCGATATCAATATATTGTATCAGAGAGTAGTAACACAAAAATAACAATTGTATTGTATTTTGTGAAGAAAAAATACCTCTTTCAAAATGGATCTGAAATGCGGTATTTTTACTGATTTAGAGGATTTTTCTCGGTAGATCGGATGGAGTAAGGTATGCGCTGTCATCACAAATAGTTTTGGCAACTCGGTGTGTTCTCATGATAAATTAGATAAGTTAACTTTAGAAACTAGGAAGAGATTTGTGGAAATGGGAGTTAAAAGTATTGGAAAACATATGAAAATTTACTTATGCCCCGAAGGAATTAAAGAGAATTTTCTGAAAATATTTCTAGGGGTTTCCTGATGACAATTTTGAATTTTTTTTTTCTGATGGAACTTTTTGCGATAATTTTGAAGAATGCCTGTGAAAATCGAGGAGAATTTCCTGAAGAAATCCAAGAGAATTCCATGTAAAACAAAAAGATAATTTCTCGTGAAAGTTTAAGAAAATTTCCTTTTTAGTTAAGAATATTTTAATGGATTTTCTTGTGAAAATTCTGAATTTTATTTAAGAATTAAATTTAAACTTTAAAAAACTTCCTTGGAAATTCTGAAGAGAGAATTTAATATTGTCAAAAATCAGAATAACCCGAGGAGAAATATAGAAAAAAATTCAACAAATTTCTCGAAACTTCAGTTGATTTTTTCTAGCGAACGGAAAATAGTGAGGTCAGTGAGGTGCCGTAAACGCCGTCTCTACCGGGTAAAACTACGACGTACGGCGCCGCCGATGATTGTTGGACTGGCACACTCTAGAAGCAGATTCGATTAAGTAAGTCATTAAGTTAAAAGTCATTTCTAATAATTATTGTAAATTGGTAATACGGTAATAAGATAGTAAATGAATAAATACATCAAATATATTTTAAATATTTCCATTTTTGAAATATCATTTGACTTTCCGATCGATATTTTCATTCCAATATATCGGTGATATCGATACTTTGATTCGATTATCGTATCGAATCAAATATCGTTATTTCGAAGTATCGGAACGTCCCTACTTCGACGGAACAAGAATTGCATTCAGACAGGTTCATCGGTGATTGGTAAGGACCTCTCGGTGCCGTGTTCTGTACGAAAAGCATGTTGACGCTTATTAAGTCGTCCTCTCAAAGAACTAGAGTCATCCGCCGATTAATGATCCGCTCGAGGATTACAACATTTGTGTTGCTCAGGAAGGCTTCGGAATCTGAACGACGATAGCCGACTGCAAGCCATCGTAGTTTTGCGTATAAGATTCATGTACACAAAACCGTAAAAAACGATTCATGGAAAATTAATTCATCATGGAAAATTATTTTTTCGCGGTTTTTACGAGTTGCCTGACCATTTGAAAAATACCGCGTAAAAAGCGACTCCGGTGTGTGGTTTCTTTGTAAACATAACGCGATTCCTTTGGGAGTCCATATACCGCTAGCCCTCTAACGCACCTGTTTTCAAGATCAGTAGTTTTTTGTTTGTTTTTTGTAACTTTATGTTCTTTCAAAATTACTGTGAGATTTCTTATACGGATTGACTTTTACCAATGGATTCATTTCGAATAGTTTTATGCGTTAAATCACACGTCACATTATTTTTCTCATTTGTTTCATATAATTTTATTCCTTATATAGTTTTTTTTTGTTTTTAATAATTATATATAATATTATTTCATTACTTTTTAAACACTTTAGTTTTACTAACATTTTATTTTTCATTATTATTTTGTTTTCTTTTTAGTATTTCCTCATTCGTGTTTCTTTTTCTTTCTCTCGGAACAAATTATTTCTTCCCGCATTTATTCATATGCTGGATTTTTGCAAGAAGTGTGTGTGTGTTTTTCTTTGATCCGTTTCTCGTTTCTTCACATCCTCCATTGTTTCATCGGTATTGTTTTCAATCAGTTTTGCTGTATCATGATCTACGCCTGTCACAACTTCTCTGATCTACACTTTTTCTTCTTTCGCGAACGTTTCGCGAATGCTCTGTGAGTTTCCCGTTTTAGGTATGCGTATGTATGTATGTGTGTGTGGGTGTTTGTATTTGAAGTTATTCATCATTCATATTTCATTCTTTCGGCTGTTTATCTGTTTTGCTTGTTTATTCTATCCTGTCGGGCGTGATTGAGATACGACATAATACAAAATAATAGTAATTCATCATTTCAATCTGCTTTCTTTCTGATTCTTACTGTCGGTTTCGCACAGTCGCGTCCGTCACAAGTCGGGTTCCTTATTTCTTACTTTATTGTTTTTTTTTTTGCTACAACATACGCGTATTCTTCTCCTTCTCTCCACAAATGGGTTTTACTATACAGATTTCAATTTGTTTTCTAGCGCTTGATTTCTGTGCTCTTTCCTCATGTCACACACCATTTGTTTCCTATTGTTTGCAATTATTCGATAAGAGGGTTTAAATTTATACAACAACGTTGGATATTTTCCACTTTTTTTTTCTGACTTGACTTCCACTAATTATTTATCTGTATTTTTAAATGATCTTGGGTTCCTAAGGAGTTCGCACATTGCTTCTCACACTTTCGTTTTTCGCATTCATTCTCTTCCGCGTGTCCGATCTGCACTCGTTCTAGTAGGTCGATATTGGTAATCGAAATAAAATTATGTCAACGATAATTCTCGGAATAGGGTCAAGTAGCGAAACAATAGAATCGAGTGGATGTGGCGCATGTAACCGATTGGGAGTTTGAGCAATTGGAAATTGCATTGCACGTTCACTAAGATCTGATTTCCATTGTTTTTTTTTTATTTCTCGGGACGGGATGACAAAACAGGGTAGCGTTTTCAAAAGTCTTGTATTAGTTTTCCAGTTGCGTACATGTGTGTCTGAGGCTTGACTTCATCCATTCTTCTGATTCATTGTTGCTTTTCGGCTTTGACTTCGACTAGGGTTGCTTGTGGATGTGCCCGTTTAGTACTACCATTTGACTGAGTGTGAATGAATGTTTGAGTTTGTTTCGGTATCTGAGTTATTCGATTTTTATTGTTTGGGATACATCGCATGCCTTTTGTATGTTTCCTATTTGTTTTGCATTATTTGTTTGGTTGTCGCATGCTCTAGGTTAGTTTCCTTTCAACTCTTTGTATTTTTTTTTGCACAATTTTCTCAATTTTTTTAAGTAGGCTAAACCTGCTTTGTTACTTACTTGCAGGACTCTTTTTTTTCTCTAGATAGTTTGAAGCACAGTTCACTGTTTAATTGTATTAGCAATAGTTGCGGCTGCCTAAGTTCTTCCACAGGTGATTTATAGCGTGTTTTCTTTGTTAAATTTTTGTTCACACTAACACAAAGTGTTTGTTTTTATTTTCGCCTAAGGTTTTTTTTTGTTCGCCTAACACTAAAAAACATAGCGCTTCTGCAAATGCGCTCGGTCGCACACATACTCACTCTCATGTTTTACCCTTAACTGTTTTGGTGGACGCACGCACTCACACACACATTACCGCAGCAACAAAGTATGATTGTGTCTGTTTGTGTGTATGAAACAATCATTCGTTAGATTTACATCGTCCGTACAACACCACCCGCACACTGATTTGATACATTTACATGTCTAAGTATTTATACTTGATGTATGATTTATATAGAACAAAGCAGGCGTGCGCGTTTAAATTAAAATAAAGAGTTTTCTCATTTTTTTGTATATGTTTGATCCTAGTTTTTCTCTTTATAATGGAACAATTATTAATTTTACTTTTTCGCGATTACACACACTTACGGTGGATAATCGAAAACGTATTGTGTTGGTATGTGTGTGTGTGTATGAAAGTGAATGTTGGTGAGCGATTGTGTGTATAGTAATATTTTAATGATATTTTCCGCCATCGAAAAAACAATTCCAAGAACACTACAATCACTTGTTTTTTTGCCATTGTTTTATTCCTAAATGTCTTACTCGCCCATGCCCGCAGCAGTCATTCATGCACCACCGCACTCACTCTTCTTCTTTTACTACCACCCTAGTTTATCATGTGTGTGTGTATTTGTGAATAGCAATGATAATAGTAATAATAATGATAATCATAATTTTAATATAACTACAACAAATACAACTTTTTTTTTCTTCTACCATCGCCTCAGCGTGACATGTAAGGGTATGTGCTTGTGGGATTTCTAATCGAAACAAAAAAAACTGCGAAAAACATTTTTTTATGACTGTGTAGTACTGTTACGTGGGTGTGTTCGTGTGTACTTTTGTGAATGCTACTGGCAATGCACTGTTCTCATTCGCTCGCGCACCCTCTTTTGTTTTGCTCTCACACAAAACGCGCTGTATGTGAGTGTGTGTATGTGTGATTGTGTAAATTTCTATTAAGTTACAATTACTATTCCACGCGATTATTTTAAATGTGTTTGAATGTACGTCCAACTCATATTTCGTCCACAATAAACTCTAGACATTTTTTCGCATTTATTGAGTTTTTTTTTGTTTTTCCTATTACAATGAAGAACTGTTGTTTTCCTTTTGTTTGCTGTTTGGAGGATTCGGATTATTTATTTTGTTTTCCTGTTTACCGAAGATTCTAATGTATTTATCAATTTGTTTGTATCTACGTGTGTGCAAATGGTCAGCTGTAAGATAGAATAGCGTTAGCTGGGAGCACTGGCGGAGCCAGAGGAAGGGCACTACTCGTCGCAAGTACGATTTAGTTCTCAAAGGCAACGTTCTTGCATCAAGTGGTGCCCCATCAAATAGCAGTGGCTCGCTCCACCAGTGGCAGTGAGATGAGACACTATAAAAAAATATTCAAAAGATATATCGAATTGATTGATATCTGATGGAAGGAGTTCGCCTTTAAGCACGGTCGCAGGTCTTAAATGATGAATAACAAAACTCGCCTAAAATAATTCCGTCTTCTCGCCTAACATGTAATAAGTAGTGACTTTTGAAATTCTGATGATGGAATGATCATATTCAAATTGGGTGATCGGGATGATCGAGAGATTAGCAGGACGAACTATGAAGCAATTATCATTAAGAGATATCAATTGGGCTTATTCTACGAGTCGAGTGACATGAGGTGAGTCGATTTTAGCAATTCTCACGTGAGGTGACCATGTTATTCAAATGGGGCTTTACGACTCTTCTCACGTCATTCGAGCAATCTCACGTCACTCCACTCGTAGAATAAGCCCAAATATCATCATATGAATGATGTGTGATTGTATCACCACATCATGTAATGTTTTCTCCTGTGACAAAAAAAACTCGATCACATTGCCCTTCGGAATTTAGAAATTTTCTTTTTCAATAGTCTTAGCTCGTCATTCTCCTTTTTTTGGCAATATTGCTTCTTATTTTTAGTGTTTTAATTTAAAGATTCGTCTGTTTGCTTAGCCCCAATGCTGGCTTGATGGCGGTCCAGGCTTTTAATATACATAGTTTAAGGGTGGGATAAGTTGTCGCATTTTCTCCTTTTTAAAAGAACGAGTAACAACGCACCAACCATACAGAAAAAAAAAAGTTTCTCTTAAGTTTCATGCACTTTTTGTTCATGTTTTGCAAATTTAAAATCCGTCTGCTGGATTGGATTTACGTTTCAATCAAATATGAAGATAATCTAATGTTCAGTCAAAACACTTCTAACCTTCAAAAGCTTGTCAATATCAATGGTTTATTATAAATTTTTTCTCCACATTATCCATTGATCTATATAATTGCTTGACACCCACGAGATTAATCAAAAAGGCGCTGACCTCTTAACGACTGTTCAGCACGTGTGCAGTCCTGGAACGCTCATGCAGGATCGCTTGCTCGTGTTCGAGTGATTCTTTCTTCAATTATCAACTCCACGTGAACATATTGGATGTAACGACTACGCAGTCTATCTCACGTCCTTAGATGGGATCTTCGAGCATCAATAGCATATGTGACATTTTTTGGTGGAAATGATATCTTTCTATGTTCTGTTCTGAATCTTCGTCTAAAAATACGTGCTTTGGATGATTATACGATGCCAATGTATCCTTTTTTGATTACAAAAAACAGTTTTTTTTTCGAAACACTTTACAAGCTAGCGGACAAATGTATAAGAAGAAGAAGATATAGGCGCATACTTCCATTAGACTGCAAAGTGTACGTATTATCATCACGATTGTGGATGATTCTTGCAAGAGTGTTGCAATCAATAAGGATGTTCCGTCTGCATACTAGACTTTCAAAGCCATGCCTGCAGCCATAGTTGGTACGAATCAGGAAGTTCACGTCGTACTGACTTTTGCGTGGAGTAAAAAGAAACATATGAACTGTAGTGCAGAGGTAGTCGAAGGAAAATTGAGTCGAATGGCCATTTGGTCGAAATTTAGTTTTCGGTAATTCATTACCGAGTTACGGTTGGAAGAGAAATTCAAGGCAGAACTAATTACTTGTTGTGTGAAAATTAAGCGAAAGATAGTATTTTTAGTGTGCAATTAACTTTTGACGAAGTGTTCAATGGACCAAATGTCCCTTTGACTAAACATTTTTTTTAGGCGAAATATTCGACCAAACGAGTTAACGTCCTTTCGACCAAACGTCATTAGACGAAATTTCATTGGACAAAATGTTTCAAAGCTAATTCATTAATGGTTGACCGAAAGCTTAATTTCGACCAAATGGGCATTCGAGCTAATGTCTATTCGTCGTAATGTCCTTTCGACCACATGCCATTCGACGACGCATCATCCGATTAAATGTATTTCGACCAAACGACACAGTCCGTATACGACCTAGAGAAAGGTATTTCGTTTGGGTTTTGGGACATTTCGTCGAATGACGTTAGGTCGAGTCACATTTCGTCAAAGTACGTTTGGTCGGAGGGAAATTTGGTCTAATGTGAATTTCAGCATAGCTTTTCATATTCTTTTCATAGATGCTTATTCTTTCCCCTAATATTTAAGCAATGAGTAACAAGTTTTGTAAATCGCATCCAAACATAATTCTTTAATTGTTAGCCGAAAACTTAATTTCGACCTAATGCCCCTTCGACGCCATGTCCTTTCGACCAATAGATCTATGATATAGATTCGTCCGCTTGATGCCTGGTTAGAAGAATGCTGCCCAACTTGCAGTTATTGCGAAGATACGACTATTGACAACCCTTAAAGGTTGAGAAAACTTTCTTCCCATGGTAGCTGTAGAGCACAGAGCTCATCAAATTTTGCTCCATCCAACTTTTATCGAATTGTTTCAATAACAAAAAGCTATATTTAGCCCCTCTTTATGGATTCATCAAAATTATATTGTGTGGAAATAGTGAAACTATTGAAAACAAACAAGAACTTATTATTTCGAACTTATCGTTTCCACACATTTCAGCTATACCAAATAACATTTGTTTTAGTATTTTTCCAAAGGTAATACTTTCCTATTGATATATTAAAAAATGGGTAAAAATTTTGTCTGTACATAGTAGAGTGGGGCGCAGTTGTATGGAAAAACGCAAACTTCGTCCGATCAAGTGAGATCAAGGTTTTTCTTAATCGTTTTGGGACCCCAATCAACTGTGCAAAATATGGGCTCGATTGGTTGCGACCTCGCATGCCGCATCGCGTTTTAAATTTACATGAAGATTAGTATGGGAAAACGTACTTTTGTACATTTTTTTTATTAGCGGCTTCAATTTATCATCAATCACGTGACTCAATACGTTAGCATATAGTCTGGAAGATGCCGAAAGACTTTGCCGAAGAAGGTACGTAGCTGGAAGGCCTACAAAAAATGTTATTACGTTTAGAAAATTTATTGTTCAAACCATATGCAAGAAATCAATGTTTCTGCCAGCACTACCGGACGACCTATGGATATCGAAGGGCAAAATCCATCTTCCTTCTTGTCGGATTTTTTTCTTTGTGAAATGATTCTGGATAGCCCCCATTAGCTCTAAAGCCCTATAAGATCAATTATTTTGAAATAACACTCAGTTAAATTATTGGTCTACGTAGTTCAGCAGTGCTGGCAGAATAAACGATTTTTTGCATATGGTTTGAACACTCAATCTTCGAAGCGCTATAACTTTTTTCGTGGACGTTCCAGCAACGTGCCTTCTTCAGCAAAGTTTTTCGGCATCCCTTAGGTTATACTTTAACGCAATGTGCCACTTGGTTTACGATGAACTGAAACCTCTACTAGAAGAAATGCAAAAATATACGTTCTCCAATACTAATTTCTATACAAACTTCAAACGCGATGCGGAAAGCGAGGAAGCAACCAATCGGTCCAAAATTCTGCACAATTTTTCAGGACCCAGAATGGCTTTAAAAAACCTTTGATTTGAAAAAATGACCATGACGCCCCACTCTAGTACATAGTCTAAGTCAGTCCAATATGAAGAAAAAATCAATCCGTTCTAAAAAGAGTACACCGAAGTCATCATAAGAATTGTTCTTGGTCTTGCAGCTGTTTTTCATCTAATAAACTTTCAAAGCCAGCCAAAGGGAAGCAAGTAAACCGCAATAAACAATCAAGCAAGATTGTGGTTGTTACAAATGTAAATCAGGATTAAAATTGGTTCGCCAAAAACGGATTCTGATGTTCAGATTGCAACATCGGGTAACAGAGAGAAGGTGACTGTTACAATCGTTTTTCAAATCTGTCTATCAACGTCCTGGTCTCAGACCTACTCGGCAAATTTGGGCAATGGGACGTACCATTTTTATTCTTCTTCAAGGTGGTTCCCCGGGTAGAGGTGAATAACAAACAAATAACATAATAATAACAAATTTTGCTATGATATCAGATTTAGTTATTCCTATGTTATTTATTAATAACATAAAATAGCATCCCAACAACAAATTTTGTTATAATAGTAAAATTAGTTATTTATATGTTATTATAAGAAGGAGCAGAACAACAAATAAAGAACAAATTTTGCAATCATAGCAAAGTTTGTTATTCATTTATCATTTGCATTTTCAACATATCAATAATAACTGATAACTGAATAACTGATTTTGATATTTTCTTTTCTTCAAATATTTTGCTATTGGTTTGTTATTATAATAGCAAAATCAGTTATTTATGAGTTATTTTCTAGAACAATGTCTGTTATTATTTTTGCTATTTTAGCAACTATATCAAACAAACTAATATCAAATTTTGCTATTCAGTTATTCATATATTAATAGTAAAATTTGATATTATTTTGCTGTTTTCTTCTACCCGGGTCATGTTAACCTCCCGGGACTTGCACCGTTGTAAAAAGTACAACACCTTCACAAATAGCACGCTTAGGGCCGATGCCCACGTAGCGTTATTCCAACGCCACGTGCACGCAGCGTTTAAATAGTGCATCGGCGTGGCGACGCTGCGTTACCGCTTTTTCCCAATGCACACTTGCGTCGTTTTTCCGCCGCGTGCACTCTGCTTCGAAAATACGCTACGTGGGCATCGAGCCTTATCGATCCCAAGAACGGCGAGACTCCGTGAATGATCCAGGATCATGCGAGTCCCGGAAGGTTGAACAAAAAACAAACAAGTTTCTAATCTTTGTACGACGACACAGGTGACCTTGACGCTAAAGGACGATGTGTAAACCAAAGCGTCCGACACATCTTTAACCCGGCATTATACACACGATTAAACATTAACTTCTCTCTCGAACTGTTTCGTTCGCCAGTGCCATATGGAGCAAGAAAGCATTCTTCACTAGGCGCTTTGAAACTGTTTTATCATGGAGCTGACTTATTCGTGGGAATGTTTAGTGCTGAAATATTTGTTTTCACCTTCATTGCTTAATTCGTCTAAGCCCTGACTAAGGATTAAAAACACTTCACAGTAAAACGAGTTTCAGTGCAAAAATCTGGGCCAGCACGGCAAGGAACTATCGAAAGATCGTGGTCTGCAGCAGTTTTTCGCTCGAAGAAATCTCTGTGAGGCGCAAGGCGACAGCGATTCTGTCGCCGTTAGTATGGAAGCGTAAATAGAACATTTCCTGCAGCGACCCAACGATAGAATCGCGGCGACCAGTTGTTGCCGTCGCGGCGATGTAATCGATTAGGTCTGGGGGAGCCTTTATTCTGATTTTGCTCGCGCATCGCAAAAATCCGAACAGAGGCAGAGTTTTAAAAAGAATTGCCTTTCCTCAAGCAACACAATTATTCTATTCTGTTTTGGTTGGATTTGGCATCTTGAGATTGCGGAAAAAGGTACCTACGCTGCAAACAACTTACAGGTGGTATCCAAGGACATGCACCCTCCGAACACGCCTGAGCTTCGCCAAATGGAAAAAAAATGGACAATCGTTGACCGGAACCTCCAAAAGTCACGAAACACAGATTTCAAGGTAAACTGGCGTTCTTGCAGAGAGGAAAGTGAGACCAAGTAGACTGTGTGAAACTTTATGAAAGACCCAGCAATTCGCATTCGCTAAAAAAAAGCTCCAGTGAGTGAAGCCCTTTTTATTTATTATTTATCTGCCAACATAGGATTTTGAAGCATCTTCCCTTGCCAGTATTGTCCTGCTTGTACAGTGCATAATAATTCGCCAATCAGGAGTTGAACATAGAATTTGTTCCGGCTGTAGTAGTGATTCACAATTGAGCCACAAGCCATTCAGGGTTCCGGTGTTCAGTTTTGAAATTAACTGGGGCATATGCTTCCTGTGCCTTCATGTACATATATCCCATATTGGATAATAATATCCATTTAAGTTTCAAATCGCACTTTCAAAAATAAAAAATCTAATAAATTGAAATGATTTGGAATTACAATAAAAATTATCTGAATCGATCCTCATAAGTGAAACGTGTTTTTACTCGTGCTATGTAGAACAATCAAAAGTACTCGAGTGTGCAACAAAAATCATGCTTAGAACGCCAGTGATCGTACTACAAGTGCCATATATGCTCTCATATGTGTGTATGTGTAATTTGTTCCAGTTTGTGTACCTTGGCCAATAGACAACTTTACTATTTATTATGGCTGCCATTTTACCTCTCAGTTCTCACGCTACCGTTGTACAAACCACCTTTTATTGTTATCATGTATTTTTTTTTTGGTAAAAAGAAGAACCTAAACGAGTTTGCGTCCATTCTATCGTTATTTGTGGTGACACTCTAGGGAGGTGTTTTTTTTTTGTTTATTAGAATTCGAAAGCAAAACTTCCATTCAATTGCTACAACATTGTTGACACTTCGGTTTCCAGTTGAGTATAATGCGTCGCCTTTGGTTCATATAATTGCTTTTACACGTGCTTCGAAAGGATCTCCATCGTTTTGTGTTGATCACCTCGTTTTTTTTTCAGTTTTGTGTGTATTAGATGTGTGTCCCTTGTTTTCTAAATGTCCATCCGCATAGTTAAATAAATTGAAAAACACTCACTTTCTCTCGTCTCTTCAAGCCATGTAACATACTTTTTCGGCTTGTTTGTATCGTCCTGTCAAAAAGGATGGCTTCGAACAGTTCGAACTTTTATTTGTAAAATTTTAGTTGTTGTTTGTCCACATTTTGTTGCCTTGCATTCGACAATATTTTCCTTTATTACAAACTATCAAACATTCTTGATTTTTTTTCCTTCACACTGTATAGGGTTCGTAAGTGTTGCGAGTTTTAACGATCAACAGAAAGGCGAAAACCGATTTTTGAGTGCGCTTGTCCGTGTGAGAATGTATTCGTGTGCATGATAAATGTGTAGTAGAGTGTAATGGTGGTGTGCGCATGAAAGAAAGAAGGCGGAGCGTAATGAGATGGGAAGCTTCTCGGCTTTTGTTTTTGGTTGGTAGAAGGAAGTAAGACACACCCTTTGGAGGGGTGAAGCAGGGCGGAGCATAGCCAGGGGCATGATGGTATGTGTGTGTATGTGTGTATATTTTCTGTGTTTCATTGTTGTGGTTAGGGAAGGGGAGGGTTTTAAAAGTAATATTATTCAGTACATCACTTGCTTAGCGGCGCTGCAGCGGTATTGTTGGTGGCGGCATTGGGAGTCGTAACGGAGGTTGACGTAGGCTGGTGACTGGTAAGCGAGCCTGGGGGCGGTGGTTGCGACGCGGCTCCCCCGGCACCGCCCAAATTGCTAGCGGATGTAACAGACGACGGCGACGAGGACGACGATGTGGATGTGGCGGAAGATAGCGCGTTGGGATTCAGCTGAGACCCGGAGCTGGTCGTTAGGGAGGAACCGCCGGGTCCGTCTGCTATCACGCCGCCGGCACCATCTGGTCGGCGGGCAACCTCGAGCTCGTTCAATCGCTTCCACAGTTCTTCCCGTTCTCGCTCCCGTTTCTTCTCTCTGGTGTTGGTTTTTTGTTTTGGTGAAGCGTGACATGAAAGAGAATGTAAAGGAAATGTAAAATTAGTTAGAGTTGAGGACCAGTTAGCAAGCGTCGTTTTGCTTACGGAACAGTGTGTGGCCTTATAATGTATGGGAGCTAATGTCTTTGTCAAGTTTCTTTCTGATTTACGATGTTCGGATATGAGTTTCATGCTATCTCGATGGGGTTTCGAAATGGTGAGTTGATATTCAGCTAAGGAACATCCAACATAGCTTCCTAACAAGTTTCAACACTCACGTTTCTACGGACCATCAGTTAAGAGTTGCGTACTGGTGGTTTAGGCTGGGCACTGTTGTCAGCTAGAGTAAGAGGGTATGACCTGAGGGTGTGCCTAGATTGTGGTGGAGTTTGACAGTGCACTCTGTTAAACTTCCAAAAAAAGCTACACGTAAGTATCCGCAAGCCAGCCTTACCGAGCCTTGCAGCCATGACCGATCGGCAGCCCCATCACGGTGGATAGGAACCTTAGAGCAGGGCTGCCCAACGTATGGCTCGCGGGCCGAATACGGCCCTTGGCTCCGTTTTGTTTGGCCCACGGCGTATAAGAAAAAAAAATACTTCATAACCGGCCCGGAAGCATTTCTCTCTTGCTCGAGAAGCTTTATAAATAAATACTGTAGGTTAATACTAATAAAAAAATAAATTTGGGCAACCACAGAGTCGAATAATGCAACACGGGCCAGTTTTGCTGTTAATGAGATTTTGGCAATACGGATAAAACGTTTCCAGGGAGGAGAACTTGTTAGGGAATGCATATCGGCTGTTGGTGATATCGTGTGCTCTAAAGAAAAAGCCTCCTTTAGTAGCATTAGTTTCTCCAGGGATTGAATCCTAAAGAGAATGAATAAGTCTCTCACTTTTTTTGCTTTTGTCCTCACTGACAGGCTAAGGCCAAAATAGGCCCACCTCGCCTTCAGTCTCTCACTTATCATCTCTGTATACTAGGGTGGCTCAAAAATCACTTTTTCAAATTTTTTGATGGGCCGCCCTCTTATTCGGTTCTATTTGATGCCCTTATGCTCTGGACAAAATTTCAGCCAAATCGGTAAACGTTTGGGCGGTGCTAAACTCGTTATATGCAAAAATGTATGCAGAAACATCCAAAAACAGTGTTCGATCAAGAATTATGATACTCATTCAGTTCTTGTAGAATTAAATGCAGAATGTAATGCTGAAAACCGCGGGAAGATTAGAGTTTATTACGCAAAGATATTAGCATTTTACTGTAGTGTTGTAGGGGTGAATTTATTTCTTTTCATTTCAAACACATAACCACATAACCTAAACATAATTATAGAATTTGCAGAGGTAAGCGATATTTCTCGGCTACTTATTCAAAAGGACGTATGTGATTTTGTAAACAAAGATTTAAACGTCGATTTGTCCAATCGGATGGCACTCCCACGCAAACCAACACCACCAACAGGTAGCCGAAGGCTTCCCCTGTCTGTCTGTGGTGATGGTTCGCGTGGGAGTGCTATCAGATTGGACAAGTCTACGTTTGAATCTTTGTTTACAAAATCACATACGTCCTTTTGAATAAGTACCCGAGATTTCATGTGCAACTAGGCGGGGATTTTCCGAACCTGCATGTTCCCTCCTTGGATGATGAAGCTACATGAAGCCTATAACTACCGTTTTTCGGTAGCGTTAGTATAAAATTTCAATTCCAGATTTCAACTTCCAAGGGTGAACTACTTTTTGCTTGATTTAACAGCGGAAATAGCAGCAATTTTTGAAAAAGGAACTAGTTTCATCATTTTCTACAAATCTAATAAATTTTATTCAAAACTAGTCGACCCGGCAGACGTTGTCCTGCGTAGTAGGCGAAAATGCGCGTTGTGGACTGCCTATGCGAAAATCCCATACGAATCTTTACTTTAGTTTTTTACAACCTACTCAACTTTACTTGTGATTTTCACATGAGGAAATATTGTATAAACCCGTCGGAAACTATAACGAATGTAACTGCTGAAGGAATGAAGAAAATCCATCCAGCCGTTTTCGAGTTATGCGGATACGAACACAGACCATTTCATTTTTATTATATAGATTTGTCAGTAACTCCAACAGTGTTTTCCCGAAGCGCAATGGCCGAATGACAGCATTTTCTGTCTAATGATAAAAACATCATTCTGCATTAAATGCAGTTCAACGCATCAAGTGCATCAACAACGCCAAGATGTCTCCTGTTTACTAGCTTATTTTGCATTCATTAAAAAAAACAATTTTGCAATATATTTCAAACCATGTAGTGGTGATGATGATGATGATGGTCCCGCCACATACCCCTACAAAGGTTTGAGCTGGACGAGTTATCTTTAAGATAATTAAATAAGATCAATGTAATCGGTTTTGCAAACAAACGATCCGATTGTATATACAGATATAAAATCCAAAATAAAATTCCATACTGTACAGCAAAAATAAATTGGTAAAATGAACTAAAGAACTACACCTAGAATTTTTGTAATCAACAGTAGTGATACATGGAGCTCATCAAAAGCTAAACTTGTGAAACCTCTCGCACAGATTTCAAAAGCTCCGCCAAACATCGCGTTCTTTTCACAAACCAATATCGCAATCTAAAACTCACATGTATCTGAACATGGATCATTAGGTTCGACAACCAAACATCAAAACTTGTGTAACCGCTCCGTCGATAACAAAAGTTTCGGAACAACCGCGAGTAAAAAATAATCTACCAGAAGGCTTACTACTTACTTACTGGTTACCTTATGTCATGTAGCTTTCACTGAAATTTCACGTAACCAGTACGTAGAAATCACGTAAAGTTCACCTGATCAAACACGTAACTACTTTCAAACTTCATGTCATTAGTACTGGAAAATCCAGTCAGATTCACCTGATAGATCACGTAACTCAACGAGGTAATGTGAAACTCTTAGGGTATATGGCTCAAACCTTAGCATATTATGCTGTGGTTGAGCATATTTATTGTTGTACATCAGCATACACCAGCATACAAAAAAAAAAAAAAAACGATAATTGCCCACAATTTCTTATTTAAGCCTTCAAAAGTGTCGAGCGAAATGGATAAAACTTTGGCTAATTTTCCCAATATTGGCTTTATTAGTGGATGCTGTTTTCAGCCCACTTGGAATAAGCGGCTGCTGATTTCAAACATACAGGAACATACGAAAGATAAAGATGGGTTGCTATTCGGTTGGTTGCAATTTTACTTACGTTGAACAAAGGCAGCATGCAAACAAAAGCAGAAAATCAAAATACCGGCTCTCGTGGAGCGATGCTCTCGAGAGATTTTTGTTCCCAAAACGTAAACAATGCATTAGGTGGGAATGCCGCAAAAAAACGCACCAACGGAGAAATTCAATTGTAAACTTTATTTTTAGACAATTACTTGCTTATTATTTTGCATGAACAGCTAGAACTCTGCCTCCTTTCTGATATTATTACGTCCAGATACATAATTACAATGATTGGATGCTTATTTTCGACCCGGCATACATTGATGTTTTTAGTTTAGTAAGCGCGTCTAACACCACTCCTCTCTATATCGATCAGCTGTTGTGAATCCTCTCAACACTCTCACGTGTTGCAACTTCCCGAGTAAAACAAAAACGCTTTTCCCATGCCATATTTCAAATCAAATACTTTTTGCAAGCGAATTATCTGAATTATAATGAAATAATTAGACTAAAAAAAACTATCCGCATGAAACGATCTTTAAAGCTCTTCGAATAGAATAAGTGATCCTGGCCTATTATATCATCGGATTATTATATGAGCAAAATGTCAATATATTCGAGTTATTTTCGTCGGGTTATCGTTAGGAATGTTTTGATTTTCGATTTTCTCCTGCTGCTATGAATCAAAATCGCATGCCGCTATTCGGCAACGGGTGCCCCCAACATTGTCCAAAAAAGTTTTGGTTAATCGTGTCGCTATGCTAATGGAAATAGTGAAATAAATACGTTAGCTAACATAGTGTTATTGTTATCCGTTCATCTGATGTGCGAAAATAGGTAAGTTCATTCAGAAAATTCCTTTATTGGGCAGAATAAAAAAATCTTGAACTGCCTGCCTGCTTAAGTCGATCAAACATGGCTGCTAAAAAACCATATCAAAGTGATTTTCCACGCAAGTTTATTGCGTTTATCAGCAGAAAAAGTGCAGGAATCTAGTGTAGTGTAACTAAAATGTGCTCGATACACTTTTCTAAAGCAGCGATGATAAATATTTCCCAGCAAAACGATATGTCATCGCTAAATGATTGATTTATGTGCGTGATGAGCCAACATTTTATCCTATGCCAACATTACCTCCGGTAACCCTATGTGAAAAGTATGGTGGATGAGAACCACATTTGTTTTCAGGTAAATATGACGTGAAGATTTTTTAGAGTGTAGTTTTTCTTATGAGCGAAAACGACCAGTAATCTTGAAGTATTGACGCTAATCATTAAAACAATCAACTTTATCATCGCGGGGGAACTCAATCATCACCAATTCCAAATGATGTTGACAGAAATGGAAGCAGAATACATAGATTTACTGGATTATTAGGAAGTTCGACTGAGCCGTGGTACCATGCTTGAGAGGTTTTTTTCATCGCCGCACTGTTTTTACAAGATAAAGGAAAACTAACGCTCGAGCTGAATGATCCTGAATGAGTGAGTGACTTAGCTTTCTAGTAGATATCATCAAATATTCTCAATTACTTGAAGCTGTCATGAAGGATCAACACATCAAACTTATTATGCAACATAAAGCTTTTGAAACAAAATAAACACTTTGGCACAGTTCCTGGTAACAGTTCCTGGTAAAAGTGAAACCTTCAACTGAAATTTTCTGGCCTCATTTTCGAGAAAACGGTAACGAAATTTTTATATTTTCAACACCGTTTACTGATGAGAATAATGTAATTGAAATGTTACAAATGGAGATGACCATCAATGCAACGATGAGTTTAAATCTGAATTTATAATAGAAGATATGTTTCTTCTCATAAGATATTTTCGCTTTTAGGAAGCACATATCTTTACGAACAGCTTTTTTCAATTTCGGTCACCGATAACGAAATCAATAATCGTCGAGTATTGCAGAGTAGCCACAATTCCATTTTTCCCATTAAATTTATAACCTACAGACAGACAAAAACAAAAAAAACATCTATCTTTGAACTCAATAAAATCGCGTTTAGTTTTTTTTCTGGAAACATGAAAAAAATAACATTACTTTGAAACCATGTAAAAAATGATGTACCGTTTTGGCTCAAATCCCGAACATGGCTCATATTCCGAACACAGGTACAAAGGATTAAGATTACCAACGAATTCATTATCCTATGGCAAAAATTACACGAATGCATTTAAAAGCGAGTCCCAACTAACATTTAATGTCAATGTAAATGTTATTTCAACTCGTCTATACGACTTCAAGCTGAATATGTGTGCTATACATATGATCAAGAACTTCTATTCAATGCTTTTACCAGCAAATCTGGCGAATCTATTCAGCTGTTTTTGACGTGTCTGCACAACTACTTAACAGCATGTTACACAGTTTTTTCTCAATCTTTACTAAACCATTTAGTAATATAATTCGCTTCAATGGCGCTTATTCAAATTTGTTAATTCGGTTAAATAAGTATTATCCAGCCACTGAATTCAATTTGATTAAATATTATTTGAGGGAGAGTAAATTTCGGGAGTTTATTCAATGTTTTTTTTTTTGTGAAAACTGAAATATCAATTTTGTTGCTACCTAGATTCGAACTCCTGATCTCCTGATTCAATGGCCGCTGCTCTGTCATCACCGTCACTTTGACATATGTAAATAACAAAATTTTCTTTGTGGATGTGCTTCTTCGCATACCCTATAGGTTGTTTTACTAACGCTATTTTCATATCCATACTGTATAAACGTTAGAAAGAGGCCTACATGTTGCTTTCAGCACATAAGCTTAAAAATTATGCTTTCAGCATTATTTCAACCATTATTCAAACATCTATCAGCATGTTCTGTTGGCTAACTTTTATCCATCATCAATCGCTGAAATTGTTTTTAGGCAACATTTTCTCGACCTGTATAGATGCTACTTTGCTGCTAATCGTTTAACAGTAGCCGTCAACAGAAATATCACTTCTAAATGGCTTGTTTTCTTACGCTATCTGCTAGCATTAATGACAGCGCTTTGTCAGTTGCTATAAGAGCAGGTGAATATCTTGGTAGCTGCATTACAGAAATCAATAGCTCATACACAGCTCCGGCAACAAAACTCAAATGTAAACATAGCGGTTTTGACGTTCCATACTGATATGCTATTAAAAGAAGCAGTAATAGGTTTACTTAAACGTTGTGTAATCTTCAAAGGTACAGAAGTTGCCTAAAAGCTTCGTTAGTTCATTTATAGCGCCATTACGCTATATTGTTAGTGCAATAACAACAGCAAAAACGTTTTCATTGTGAATGCTACTCACCGTAATATGGGAAGTTGCTAACAAGCAACTCAGTTACATACATGAGCTCTTAACCGATAAGCTTTGTTGCTAATTCAGACAGAGCTGTTTTATGACTATATGAAAGCTGCATAAACGATAAAAGATTAACTATATTCGGCACACTGACTAGCTGATTGATATTTGGGTAATAGTCGAGTTGAAGTTTAAGGGATTATTTGCGGAGGCTTTTCTTTTATTCAGCATTGGCTGCTTTTATTCAAATATTATACAGCCAAAGGCTAGAAGTTGAAGCTTTTAGCACCAAAAATGTTAGTTGGGGTGTTCGGAATATGAGTCATGTTCGGAATTTGAGCCAAAGCGATAAGTACCGATTTTTTTGTTTTTGGCCCGCCAGCAGATGTGCCGCGTCGCGCGCTTCTAGTGTTTCGTGACGCCTCTTCACTTTCGGAAATACTTTCCGAATACACTATTCGCGCTTCCTAGTGAGCTGCCGGGAAACGTTTCCAAAGAGAGACTTTTGGAGTTCCTCAGTGCGTTCGGGGAAGTGATCTCGTTGCGAGAATTAACGTGGGGTGATGATTTCGAGCTCGGTGGCATCCCGCTCGATATATGGTCGGCTCGTATGCTGATCCAGCGAAAGAATGACTCGTGAGTCACGATCGATGGACAGCAAGCGTACACTACAAGGGCCAATTCTTGCATACAGAACAAGAAACTGCTGGTTCAAAAGAGCTACGCGAACGTGACGAAATAAACTGAGCCACGAAAAGCGCCGTGCCGGAGAAGACGAACGGTGCGAAACCTCCAATCGTCAAACTTGTCGAACAACGCTCCATCGCTCTGCTTTCTCCATGCTTTCCCGAGCAACGAAGGCTGGTGAGTCTGATCGATCCGTTTGGCTAAAAAAAAACAGCAAAGCAGCTAGCTGCGGGCTCCGCGTGAACGGTGTACCATTGTTGCAAACACAAGAAGAATGCAGCTCATCGTCGTCGTCGATGCGGAAGAACCCACAGAGCTCCGAAGTGGCCTTGGTGGCTTTTGTCAGAAACATTTTCGTGTGACTCCGGATGGACAAATGGGTAAAACGTATCATTGGTACTAAGGACCCTATCTTGTGGTCCTTGGTCTATTACCCAACTGCTAACCCTACCTCCTAGTGGTGCTGGCCGTGATACGGAAGATCGGGTAACCAACCCCGGTGGGAGTTATGGTAGCATGCTAACAGAAAAGGCGGAGGCAAGGGTTGCTCCTTTTCGGGGGTGTGAATCTGATCGAGAGTCTGTTCTTCATGTTAGGAGCGGCTCACAACAGCGTCTGTTCTCCATGTCAGGGGTGTTGATCATCGTCCGAGAGCCAGCGAGGTACTCTAAGCAAAATTGTGCAGGTTTGTTGGAAGGGATCAATGGTGCGAACGTTTAGAGGTAATCATACCATCTACCACAGCTGCGACAACACACACGAGCTGGAAACACCTTTCATAGTGATGGTCGACATGCAAAGGCGCGTGATCGGATTGTGGTCAATCAATTAGCAGAGGTTCCCAAACTGTGGGTCGCGACCCACAGGGGGGTCGTTTTGGCCGCTCATTGGTGATGGTTAAAAAGCGGCCAAAACTATCCGTCATCAACAACGTTCGGAACCGACGGCCGCCGCGATACGACCTAGAGCGACTGAAGCAACGTGATGTCGCCACTGCATACACGCAGCGTTGCCGGAAGAGGGTGAGCCCGATGGGGCCCCTCTTGAGGACTGCTGGAATACAGTTAAGGGCCGATGCCCACGTAGCGTTTTTTCAAGCTGCGAGCACGCCGCGCCCGCGCAAGGTACCCCTCAACAAATGTAGTCGTGCATACGTATTATAAAGGGTGATACGGTCAAAATTTGGTCAATATCAACTTGACGTATTTCTTTCAAGTTTGCATTTAAAAAACCTGAACACCCCTCATTTTGAAGGTGTGTGTGTGTAGAATGTTGCTCCTGTTTTGATTTTGGAATTCTCGCTTAACTTTTCAAAAGGACCTAAGTAACATTTTTTTCACGAATTAATTTGAATAGCGCAGTCAACAGAACACCATGAGAGCTTTTGATTGCAGTTCTCAAATTAATTCACGAAAAAAATGTCACTTAGGCCCTTTTGAAAAGTTGAACGAGAATTCACTCTTCAGTTGTCGAAATGCCGTCCAAGCAAGAAGAGCAGCGTATCAAAATTTTGCTCGCGTATCGCGAAAATCCGAGCTACTCGCACGCAAAGTGGGCAAAATTGCTAAAAGTTGCCAAATCAACCGTTACGAATGTAATTAAAGTGTTTGGGGAACGTTTGTCGACAGCCAGGAAGTCTGGATCGGGGGGAAATCGAAAACCGCAAGCCGCTGAGACGACAAAGAGAGTTGCCGGTTGTTTCAAGCGAAACCCTAACATCTCTCTTCGAGATGCCGCAAATAAGCTGGGTGTATCATCTACAACCGTGCATCGAGCCAAAAAACGAGCCGGACTATCGACTTACAAGAAGGTAGTGACTCCAAATCGCGATGATAAACAAAATACGACGGCCAAAGCGCGATCCCGGAGGCTGTACACGACGATGCTGACGAAGTTTGACTGCGTGGTAATGGACGACGAAACCTACGTCAAAGCCGACTACAAGCAGCTTCCGGGACAGGATTTTTTTACGGCAAAAGGAATGGGAAAGGTAGCAGATATTCTCAAGCACATGAAACTGTCAAAGTTCACAAAGAAATATCTGGTTTGGCAAGCCATCTGTACCTGTGGCTTGAAAAGCAGCATTTTCATAGCTTCCGGGACTGTCAACCAAGAAATTTACGTGAAAGAGTGTTTGAATAAACGTCTGCTGCTTTTCCTGAAGAATCACGGTTGTTCCGTACTGTTTTGGCCGGATTTGGCATCTTGCCATTACGGTAAAAAGGCCATGCAGTGGTACGCCGCCAACAACGTGCAGGTGGTTCCCAAGGGCAAGAACCCTCCCAACACGCCAGAGCTCCGCCCAATTGTACTGTATTGGGCTATTGTCAAGCGAAACCTAAAGAAGACCAAAAAACTGCTAAGGACGAGCAGCAGTTCAAGGCAAACTGGCTTTCTACGGCGAAGAAGTTGGACAAGGTGGCTGTACAAAATCTGATGGCAGGGGTCAAGCGTAAGGCCCGGCAATTCGGATTTGGAAAAGCGGAAGCTTAACTGAATATTTTTCCAGAATTTTATACTAATTGAACTTGAAAAGAAATTTAATTTGATTTTTTAAATAAACGATTTCACCGATTTACACGCGTTTTCCCTTGACCAAATTTTGACCGTATCACCCTTTACGTGTGCATTACTCCATTTGATTCTGGGTACCTTGCGTGGACGCGGCGTGCACGCAGCTTATAAAACCATTACGTGGTAGACCTGTGCGCCGTTTGAAAATTTGTCGGCGGCGGCGTGATAGATTATTTTCGGCCAGAAGCGGCGTCACGCCGTTGGTAATCGGCGGCACCGGCGCGGCGGCGTGAGCTTATTTCAAGCAATAAAAAATTTCTGAAATTTTTCTACAAATTCCTCCGTTAATTCCACGAACAAGTGCTCTGAAAGCTGCTACAGGAATTCCTCCGGAAGTTCCTCCAGGAATTTCTCCGAAAGTTCCTCCAGAAATTTCTCCGGAAGTTCCTTCAGGAAATTCTCCGGAAGTTCCTACAAGAATTTTGCCGGTAATTCCATAAAAAAAATGAGGAATTCCTCCGGAAGGAAGCAAGATTGGAGGAGCAGTTCCTTGGAGTGTCAAGAGACAGGCATCCGTCGCCTTATAATCATGTGAGTCAGAATATATGGCGCTCTCGGACAAATAATTGGCAAGCAGGAGATTACAGGTGTGACAACCAATCCGTTATCTGTATCGCACAAAATGTTGAATTCAATCCTCGGACCAAACACATATCTATCCGATACCATTTCGTGAAGGACGTAATAAATCATGGCGATTTCAATACATATCTGCATTAGAGCATCCGAATTAGAGCAGACGAATCAACAAAGCCCTTGATAAAACTTTAGTATACAGAATTTAAGAAAATGATAGGTATCGTAGGTTAAGGAGTGTTGAGTTGTGTAAATCACAGTAATCTACAATTGTTCATTGTTCTTAGCAACTAGAGTTTGTTACCACTGTGTCAATAGTCTATGAAAAAGTTATTCATTCCATGTTTAGACTTCGTTCACTAAAGACGTATTTTACTTTCCACTACAAATGAAATACCTTCTACAAACAAAGGACGAGGACTGAATCAAGAAGTCCAAGTAGATCTTCTTCCGACGCAAAATCAAATAATCCATTTAGCTAAATGATACAAAACTAGTCCGTGAAAACCAATTCAGTACATAGTACTAGTGTGAACTCAATGAATACGTGCCCTATTTGTGTCTCACCAACTCCGAGCTAGATTTGCCAGGATTTGCCCATCTGTATGATTTTCCAGTCCTCGAAAGATATTTACTTCAATTTAATGAAATCCGAATGGGTGTATCTTATTCAACTACTGTAACAGTAACTACGACATTTCTGACATCACTTACACATAATTTTAAATTATTGCTATTCCAGTTTCTAACTAAAATCCATCAGTTTACTCACTTCTGTCGCTCCGCTTTGTAGCTGGCGGTTAGCTCGTCGAACAGTTTGGAGTTCATCTCCATGAACGTTTTCAGCACATTGTAGACGAGGGCCACGATCGTCTGGTTCCAGTGCTCTTTGCTAATCCGGTACAACGCCGGGAACATAATCGGCATAATGACGGCATTGTTGTCCTCAATCAGCGACATCGCGTACTCATTGTTCCAGAAGTAGAGCGCTCGCTCGGCGACCTAAAAAAGAAGACGATACAATATGACAGCCGAATGGGGCTTCTTCCCTGTTTTTCCTCTCGCTCCCGAAACTTACCTGAAAGTGCGGACTCGAGACGCACTTGGAGATCTGCCGGAACAGTGGTTCCTGGATTTTGACGAACTGTGGCGGCTCGATCACGTCCAGGATTTCCTCGATCTCGCCGAGGAACATCACCTCCTTTTGGGAGCAGGTCTTTGGCCAGAACTTGAGCAGCCCGCGCACCACCGGTTCCGTCAGCGAGGCGTCCTTCTCCAGGAACTGCACTACACAGTACGCGAGCTGGGCGTGGTACAGCGATAACACCTTCACCTTGTGTAGCGGTAGCAGCACCTTCACCAGGAATTGCTTGTGTTCCGCTTTCAACGGCAGGGCGAAGCCGTTGATTATACTAGAGAGGGGGAAAAACAAAGAAAAAGGTAAAGCGTTAGTAATCAATTATTGGACATGATGTTTAATCCTTTTCTTCCAGCGTAACTATCCATTTCGTAACTATCGAATTGTTTCAACGACAAAAAATCTTATTTTGTTCCATTTACTTATACCTATTATCATTTTTTTTTTTGCCAAATTGTAAAACTATTGAAAACAAGCATGTAACTATTGGTTTACAATTGAAAACTTTTTTTCGTTTTCACTAATTTCGGTAATGCCAAATAATTTTTGTTCTACAATTTTAATCAAAAGCAATTCCTTCCCATCGAAATCTGGAAAAAGTCGTGCGAAGGAAAGGGATAACGAGATGTATAAAGCTTGAAAGTGGGCACATGAATGTATGCCTAAAAAAACTGATATCCAGTTTGTTACCTCCATTGCACTAATCCATGTACAGAATCATAAATGCAAGGCGAAGTTTTTTGTTATCAGGCATCGGTTAGCATCAGAAGTGGACTCGTTAGAAATAGAAGTACAAGTTTTGATTGGACGCACAGCAGGATAGATGCAAAAAAAAAAAGTATAAATTAATTAGCACATTTTCTGCTATTACTACATTGTGTAGAACTTCACCCTCAACTCAAGTCTAATCGGCCATAATTAGGATACCGGAGCAATGGTAACGGCCGGCGGATCGGCTACGATTATGATGGCAAACAATGTTGCTGTATCGAGTTGAATGTGGAACCCAAGCATAATTGGTAATTGACATCGGATCAAGTTTAGATTCGAGCCCAGTAATAGATCGAATTGTGTCAGGTGAACAATAGACAATGGAATAGGAGGAGATGGGGGGAAATATCATTCGAATGCTAAACACAAAGCGTTTATTATTTCGCATGGATGGTACAATTTGGTTCAACTCAACGCCCGTTGGTCAGCAGACAATGAAAGGTTTAGCGTAGCGCAGGCAACGCCGGCTGACCTTGTCAGTCACACCTGTATGTAAGAGTGTGAAGTTGTCTGGCAATTAGCATGCGATAGGTCAGGTTGCACAGTTAGCGGTGATGATGTGATAAATACATTTTTTCGGTACTTGACTAAATAAAGACATCATCTGCTTACTTCCCAAAGAAGGGTATCTTTCGATGCATACTTTTTCAAAAATGTCTTTGGTTTTCAAAGGCAGATATTATGAGGGGGATGACAACAAAATTGTACAAATAAAACCCAGACCAAGCCCAAACTTAACGAATTTGTCAAAGCATGTGTTGGAAATTCATTATTTTACGCTTAAATTCCATTGTGTTACACCTTTGAATTGTTATATATTTTTTCTATGTGGGTGACATAATTTTAAAAAAATTGTATTGATGGTATAACCTGCTATAATCAAATCAAATCTGTTCTTTCTGGCGATTCGAGAACAAACCAGTTGTTAAGACAAGAACACAAGTGTTGAAACATTTCAATCATCAAGCTCAAGGACGAATTGTCCTTCTTTCACCGTGTAGGGAAGGAGAAGACTGTCATCGAGAGAAAAAGTAGAATTACGGATATTTCACACTGTTCAGAACTCCACGTGAGAAGCAAGTTCGGCGGACTGTATAACCTCAAAACGTTTTTAACGCGGAATAAAAAACACGAACGTCTGCTTTGACGAACATTCAATTTATTACTCAAACCGGATACGGAAATTACACAAAAATTCAAATTCAAAATATCCACTGAACTGAAATTGTTTGCTTCATGGGCAAAACAAAATAAATAAAATGCATTTTTACACTGGAAGGAAAATTCTCGACTTTTACTTTTAACATACTCCCCCCTTGGGCTCGACCCAACTTATACTTTCTCGTCACATACGTCATTGTCGGTAATTGGTAGTACAGCAATCTGCGTAGTAGGTCTGCAATACTCTCCACTCTTTGTTCGTACCGTCACAACACGGATCACTCCATCTTGTCCTGGATGAATGTTGACAATTCTTCCAAGTCGCCAACACTGCGGAGGAGTGTGCTCTTCCTTAAGCACTATCATCATTCCATTTCGGATGGGTGAGGGCGTCTTATTCCACTTGCTTCGCTTTTGTAAATCTGTCAAATAGTCGTTGCTCCACCTTCTCCAGAATGACTGCTTCCGCTTTTGAATCAATTGGTATCGAGATAGTGCATGTTCCTTCACGTTATCGTACATAGGATCAGCGACGGCTGTTAGTTCACGGCCGATTAAGGAATGACCAGGGGTCAATGCTTGGTAGTCATGCGGATCTTCAGATTGCTCACACAACGGACGGGAGTTCAAAATAGATTCAATTTGAATCAATAGCGTATTCATTTCCTCATATGTAAGGTACGTTTCATTAAGCGTGCGATAGAGATGGTGTTTTGCGCTTCTAACCCCGGCCTCCCATAATCCTCCTTGATGAGGCGCTTTGGGAGGGTTGAAGCTCCACGTTATGCCCCTTACTTGGCAGAAGTCACTCAGCTTTCTCTGCAACAATTGTGAAGTCAACATCTTAAATAGCTCCTTTAGCTGTCGATTTGCGCCAATAAAGTTTTTCCCATTATCGGAGAACAATTCGGCTACCTGTCCTCGTCTTCCCACAAAACGTTGTAGCGCAGCAAGAAAAGAATCTGTAGTCATTGACGTCACAAGCTCGATATGTATCGCCTTTGTAGACATACAAACAAATAAGGCAATGTATCCCTTGATTGGTGCTTTCATTCGTCCTTGTTTAAGCAGCACAGGTCCAGCATAATCGACTCCGGTTCTTATGAACGGATCAGCAACTGTCACTCTTGACCTTGGTAAATCACCCATGAATTGAATAGTTTCCGCAGGCTCCACTCGAAAGCATCTCACGCAACGTCTCAATACTCTACGTATCGCTCGTTTACCCCTTTCTGGCCAGACTTGTCGCCGCATGACTGCTAATAATCCATTCTGTCCTAGATGCAAATGTTCACGATGCAAAGTTTCAACAAGCATTTCCGTCAGATGATGTTTCTCAGGAATTATCATGGGATGTTTTTGTTCATACGGTAGGTCGGAGTACTGTAAACGTCCACCTACTCTTAGCACTCGGTCGTCGTCCAATCTGGGATGCAAGTTGAGAAGTCTTCCAGACACAGGTTTTCCATTCTCTATGGATTTGATCGCACTACGGTATTCAACAGCCTGGACCACCTTGATTATTGTCTTCATCGCATCTCGAAACTCCAATCTTCCCAGTTGTCCAGTGCGACGGTTTTCCATTTTAAGCCTACAATTTTTGACGAATCTTATCACATAGGCAACAACTCTTTCTAGCTTTTGGAAATTACTAAATTGAATTTTGGAAATTACAAAACACGATTTTCTTCAACAGCGAATTCAACCACTGCTTCTGCAGAACTAGCCAGAGATGTTCTCAACTCTGCTGTGGCACAAAGCAACGGAAAATTTTCACCTTCCACGGATTGCAGAAATGAAGGACCTCTCCACCACAATTCACATTCAGCTAACTTCGATGGGTACACTCCGCGAGATATTAAATCAGACGGATTCACAGTTGTCGGCACATATTTCCACACGAACTTCTTCGTTAGTTCCCGAATTTGTGATACTCGATTTCGAACAAAAACTGGTGTTTCAGCCTTCATATGATCAATCCACGTAAGCACGATTTGTGAATCTGACCATAACACTACACGATCCACTTCAATATCAATGGCCTTCAATACCTGCGACACTTGCTCCGACAATAATTTCGCTGCACATAATTCTAAACGTGGTACAGTCAACTCTGCTGGGCTTGACTCATCCGATGGTTGGCGTTTGGTTTCCTTGATCGGGGCGACTCGAGACTTTCCACACAATAAGTGAACTTCACATGTTCCATCCTCTCTGATGCTTTTCAAATAGACACAACTTCCGTAAGCCTTCATGGAGGCATCAGAGAAGCCGTGTATTTCAAAACGGCAAATTCCTCCGACGGTTACAAGTCTCGGAATCTTCATTTTACCAACGTCAGGAAGTTCATTTTTCACTTTATTCCACACATCCAATTGCTCTTGTGACAATCCGTCATCCCAGTCCAAACCGCTTCGCCACAAATCTTGCATAACCATTTTTGCAATCACAATAACGGGGGCGAGCAGTCCCAGCGGATCGAAAAGGCGAGCAATTTCTGACATTACTTGTCTCTTCGTAACTTTATTACCAGTGTCTTCGGCTCCGGTTCACTCGACTGGTTATCAACTGCCCAAAATCGCTTCAGAATGTGATTCAAGTCCATGTCCATTTCTCGAAAGGTAGCTTCTTGGAAAGAACGCACTGTGCACACTGTGACGGTTGCATCCACTGGTCCTGACACAAGCCACCCAAGAACACTTTCTTGCAACACCGGGAGATGAACGGACATTCTTATCTTATCGGATAACAATAGATCAAAGAATGCTTCTGCTCCGACCAACATGTCTATCCGCGACGGCTCGAAAAATGTCGGATCTGCCAACTGTAATTTTGATGGAATTGGCCAATTTTTCACGTTCAATCTCGTCACAGGCAGTGCACTGGTTACTTTGGGAACCACCAAATAATCCAAACAAAATTCGCTGTCAGACACTCTAGACTTCACTTTGCACTGCACTTTGAATTTCACCAGAGTCTTCATCCCATTCACGCCGGTGACAGGAACATTCACAAAGTTCTTTTTCAGTTGGAGAAGGTCTGCCAACCGTTGGGACACGAAATTTGTCATGGCCCCAGAGTCTAACAAGACACGGCATTTATGCTGTTCACCGTTCATGTCAAACACATAAACTATTGCAGTGGCCAACAACACATGTTTATGTGATGTAATGGTGTTGTTTGAAAGTGAACAATTGGCCACCGTCACATCAGCTTCGGGTTTCGCAGTTGCATTCATCGTAGAATCGGTTTCTTCACCTTTCCGCAAGGTCGGTTTCTTATTGTCCAGAGACGTCTGCTCTTCCTGATGTAGCATCATATGATGTCGTCGGGAACACTTTGGGCACTTTGCATTTGTTTTACAGTTCGAAGTGCGATGTCCTTTTTTTAGGCATGAATAGCACAGGCCTAGTTGTTTGGCTTTTTCGTATCGTTCATTCACTGCCAATGTTTTAAATGCGCTGCATTTTTCCACTCCATGCGCATCACTGCATATCGGGCATTCGTCAGATTTCTGGATCGTCACCGTGTGCGCCTTCGTTGCGACTATCTGAGTAGTGCGGAAAGGTTGGCCTTTGCTCTTCTGAGTCGACTTGTAAGATTCACAACGTTCCAAAACATGTTGTTGATTCCGCAGGACAGCAATCATATCCTTGTAAATAGGAAGCTTACCTCGTTTCACGTTCGACTCCCATATTTTTCGTGTATCCTGGTCCAGTTTCGTAGAGATTAGTGTGATCACTATGGCTTCTGATAGTTTGTCCATTTTCAGTTGATGGAATTCCAACGAACCAATACATTTTTCAACTTCGTCGACCAAACTCTTTAGCTGCTGATACGATTCGTTCGTCATCGCTTTCAGATTCAACAGCTTCATTATAGTGTCGCTTATTAAAGCAGGGAGATTTTCAAATTGCTCTGTCAAGCTCTTCCACGCACCTTCGTAATCGTTGTCCCTTATGATTTGCGGATCAATGGCTCCTTGTGCCTTACCGATTAATGCCTTGTCCAAATAATGCAATTTGGTTGCAGCAGAATCTCCCGTGCATTTGTCCGCGATATCACGGAACATCTGTTTGAATTTGAACCAATGGTCGTATCTACCATCGAAGCTAGGTAAAGCGGCTTGTTGTAGCACGATCGTTGGTGACAGCTTTAAAAACTGGTTTCCACTACTTCCACTAGATTGTGCCGAAGTTCCTGGCCCACCGGCTACGGACAACTGGTTTTGTTTCACCGTATTTTCGTGAGCGTCGATCATCTGGCACAGTGATATCCTGCTGAATTCATAGAGTTCCTCAAATTCTATGAATTTTGGTTCAAATTCATCTTTTCTAGACGGATCAGCAAGATATATTTTGTTTTGAAAATCATTATATTCTTCATAAGCTGAATCTACCGTCTTCATGTACAACCTAAGCGCATGTATGTTGAAGCGTTGATAATCATGATCAGCAGTTTCAATCGCATTCCGTATTGTGTTGATCTTCCCTCTCGTAGTTTCGCAGCATCGGCTGAGAGCTTCAATGTTGGCCGCCATTTTGTTTTCAAGCTGTGCTGCTTCCTGCTGGCTTTTCTGATGGCTGATCGACGGCACTGTTGTATTCGGCGGCGGGGTCGAATAAACTCCGTTTCCTGGGAATTTCAGCTGTTTACGGTTACCGGATCGTAGCACCATTTGCATAATGGTTTGCTACGGCGTATTACTAATTATTCACTACAGCACTTTAGATTGTTCTTTTCTTCTCGTTTCGGTCTTCTCACTCTTCAAGGTGAAAATCACTATTCAGGATTTTTCGGAGCCTGGGTGGTTCCACGTACTCCCAACTATCACTTTTCTACTGGGCCGCAGCGCAGTAAGAAATCAAATCACTTTCAACCAAAAAATGGTCGAATCAAAGTTTCGAATTTTCAAATTTAGAATCATTTCCATTTACGAACAGGAACCATTCTCGCGACGCTCCCGACCCGTAATCGATCTTCGTGCTTGCTTCTCTTATTCGGACATATCCGGCTCGAAGGACCAAATTGTTCAGAACTCCACCAGAGAAGCAAGTTCGGCGGACTGTATAACCTCAAAACGTTTTTAACGCGGAATAAAAAACACGAACGTCTGCTTTGACGAACATTCAATTTATTACTCAAACCGGATACGGAAATTACACAAAAATTCAAATTCAAAATATCCACTGAACTGAAATTGTTTGCTTCATGGGCAAAACAAAATAAATAAAATGCATGTTTACACTGGAAGGAAAATTCTCGACTTTTACTTTTAACACACACGGTGTAGTATAATCAAGTAGGGCCTTTTTCTTGGTACTTTGCATTAATTAAGGTATCCCCTATTTTTTTCTTGTGAAAATAAGCGCTATTTTGTTATTCCGTGTAAGTTTTCAATTCAAATTAAGTTCATACATCAAGCTTCTTACAAGACTTTTAAAAATTTAAAGGCTTCCGAGCCTCTTGAAAAGATGCCTTTGAGCCGTTTGGTCTGAGCCGAAAGAAAGAGGCTTGTGAGCTTCTTGAAAGAAGGCTTCCGAGCCTCTTGGAAGGAGACTGCTGAGCCCTTGAGAGGAGCTCCCAAGCCTCCTAAAAAGAGACTTTCGCGCCTCTTATAAGGAAGCTCAGAAGCATCTGGAAAGGAGGTTTCGAGCCTCTTGAAAAAAGGATCCGAGTCTCTTGGAACGAGGCCAACCTGAACCAATTCAAATAAGGCTCCCGAACCTCTTGAAAGGAGGCTCCTATGCCATTGAAGTAAGGCCTTTTGTGAGGAGGCTCCCTAGTTTCATGAAAGCAGACTTTTGAGCCTCTTAGAAGGAGGCTTCCGAGCCTCTTGGAAGGAGGCTTCCGAGCCTCTTGAAAGGAGGCTTCCGAGCCTCTTGAAAGGAGGCTTCCGAGCCTCTTGGAACGAGGCTTTCGAGCCTCTTGGAAGGAGGCTTCCGAGCCTCTTGGAAGGAGGCTTCCGAGCCTCTTGGAAGGAGGCTTCCGAGGATCTTGGAAAGAGGCTTCCGAGCCTCTTGGAAGGAGGCTTCCGAGCCTCTTGGAAGGAGGCTACCGAGCCTCTTGGAAGGAGGCTACCGAGCCTCTTGGAAGGAGGCTTCTGAGGCCTCTTGGAAGGAGGCTCTGAGCCTCTTGGAAGGAGGCTTCCGAGCCTCTTGGAAGGAGGCTTCCGTGCCTCTTGGAAGGAGGCCTCCGAGCCTCGTGGAAGGAGGCGTCCGAGCCACTTGGAAGGGGGCTTCCGA
Organism: Armigeres subalbatus; assembly: GCF_024139115.2. Taxonomy (NCBI): domain Eukaryota; kingdom Metazoa; phylum Arthropoda; class Insecta; order Diptera; family Culicidae; genus Armigeres; species Armigeres subalbatus. The sequence continues at coordinate 91,071,516 of NC_085139.1, forward strand.
GCCTCTTGGAAGGAGGCTTCCGAGCCTCTTGGAAGGAGGCTTCCGAGCCTCTTGGAAGGAGGCTTCCGAGCCTCTTGGAAGGGGGCTTTCGAGCCTCTTGGAAGGAGGCTTTCGAGCCTCTTGGAAGGAGGCTTCCGAGCCTCTTGGAAGGAGGCTTCCGAGCCTCTTGGAAGGAGGCTTCCGAGCCTCTTGGAAGGAGGCTTCCGAGCCTCTTGGAAGGAGGCTTCTGAGCCTCTTGGAAGGAGGCTTCTGAGCCTCTTGGAAGGAGGCTTCTGAGCCTCTTGGAAGGAGGCTTCTGAGCCTCTTGGAAGGAGGCTTCTGAGCCTCTTGGAAGGAGGCTTCCTGAGCCCTCTTGGAAGGAGGCTTCCTGAGCCTCTTGGAAGGAGGCTTCCGAGCCTCTTGGAAGGAGGCTTCCGAGCCTCTTGGAAGGAGGCTTCTGAGCCTCTTGGAAGGAGGCCTGAGCCTCTTGGAAGGAGGCTTCCTGAGCCTCTTGGAAGGAGGCTTCTGAGCCTCTTGGAAGGAGGCTCTGAGCCTCTTGGAAGGAGGCTTCTGAGCCTCTTGGAAGGAGGCTCTGAGCCTCTTGGAAGGAGGCTTCTGAGCCTCTTGGAAGGAAGCTTTCAGGCCTCTTGGAAGGAGGCTTCCGAGCCTCTTGAAGGAGGCTTCCTGAGCCTCTTCTAAGGAGGCTTCTGAGCCTCTTGGAAGGAGGCTTCTGAGCCTCTTGGAAGGAGGCTTTCGAGCCTCTTGGAAGGAGGCTTCCTGAGCCTCTTGAAGGAGGCTTCCGAGCCTCTTGGAAGGAGGCCTGAGCCTCTTGGAAGGAGGCTTCCTGAGCCTCTTGGAAGGAGGCTCTGAGCCTCTTGGAAGGAGGCTTCCGAGCCTCTTGGAAGGAGGCCTGAGCCTCTTGGAAGGAGGCTTCCGAGCCTCTTGGAAGGAGGCTTCCGAGCCTCTTGGAAGGAGGCTTCCGAGCCTCTTGGAAGGAGGCTTCCGAGCCTCTTGGAAGGAGGCTTCCGAGCCTCTTTTAAATCGTTCGCCAACATGGGGTCATGAAGTCACACCACAAGAACTTTGAAGCGGAAAGAAACCGATTTTATCGCATTTTAGGGGCCGTACACTAATTACGTGCTAAAATGCTTTTTCTGGGTTTTTCAATCCCCTCCCCCATGAAAGATTTTTCCCATGCAAATCATTTTTTATTTATATGGAGCGTAAGAAAATGGCACGCAACGCCGAACTGAAACAAGTGATAGTTAAGCACACAAAACAAATTACACAGTTGTCCGAATGAATTGCATTCTCAACACTCAATAATTTGACACCATTTACTATTTACTAGACTCGTGCGCCGAATTAAATTTTATAGGCGGCGGCGTGGAATTCCTCCGGAAGTTTCCCTCGGAATTACTCCGAAAGTTCCTCCATGAATTATTCTGCAAGTTCCTCCGGTAATTACTCCGGAAGTTGCTCCAGGAATTAATCCGTAAACTTATCAAGGAAGTCCTCCGAAATCTATTTCAGAAATTCTTTCAAAAGTTACTCCGGAAGTTCCCGAATCCCTCCGGGAGTTCCTTCACGTATATCTCCAAGAATTTCTGGAAGTTCCGCCAAGAACTTTTTCGGCATATACTCCCGGAATTCCCTCCGAAAATTCCTACCGGTATTTCACCGCAAGTTACTTCGGGATTTCTACCAGAATTCTACTAGAAGTTGTTCCAGGAATTATTCCGAAAGTTCCTCTCGAAATTCTCTCAGACATTCCTCGGGGATCCAATCCGCAAAGTTTACTAGGATTTATGCCATATTTTTCGACGTAAATGCTTCCAGAAAATCTTTCGAATATTCCTCCAGAAATATCTCCAAGAATTCCGCCGAACATGAATTTAAAAGTACTCCAGAAATTCTACTCTACATGAAAATTTCTTCAAGAGAAATCTTCGAGAAATTCCTATGGAAATTCATTTGTGAATCCCTCCAGAAAATTCCGACTCTGGAATGTCTTACAGTCAGGAATTCTTCCAAAAACTCCAGGAAATTATTCTGGAAATTATTTAAGTTTTCGCCAAAAATTCTCCTGACATTTTTTGCCCATGTTTCCTTGATTTTTTTTATGATATTCAAGAAAACCCTATAGGATATTTTTCTGGAAATATCTTAAAGAATTTCCTCAGAATATCCTTCAGAAATCACCCCGGAAATTATTCTAGAAACTGTCATGTTTTTTTGCTTTTTAGTCTCCTCAAGAATTCATCCAGGAATTCTCCCAAAAAATCATCCAGGATTTCACCGGAAATTACATTAAGAATTCTTGGTGAAAGCTCCTCAGCAAATTTCTTCAAAAATTCCTTCAAAAATTCGTTTCAAAACGCTCCTGGAAATTTTTCCTTCAGAAAATATTTCTGAAGGAATTTTCATAATAAAATCATAAGAAGTTCCTGAGAGATTTCCTAGCAATTTCTGGGGCATTTCTTGGAGAAATTCCTGAATAAATTCGTGAAGAAATTTCTGGTTTCCTGTAGGAATTTTTGGATAAATATCTGAAGAAATTTCCGATGAAACTTTCGAGTGGATTTTCCAATAATCGTCATGGAGGAACTTCAGGAGAAATTTTCGAATAAATTCCTTGTTTCAATGCCTACTATCTACCTTCTCTAAAAAGACGCTGCGACGAAGGATCGACACATTTTAATCCTCCCGAGCCCAAAGAACTATTTTGGCTATGCTAATCTCGAATCCATTCGAGTGTTGAAAATAGTCGATTTTTGCGTAACGTAATTCATGGATCTTCTATTGTAAAATGTTATTATCTTCATACCTTGTCAATGCCAATGATTTGTTCATATCTTTCAATATGATAACTGACACTGGTAGTGACTTCAATACTGATTTAAAAAACCAAGAATTAGGTATATCTTTTTGGATTATTAGTAAACCAATAGTGATTAACGCCTTCATAACAATGCCATTTCGCAAGCCACGAAGCTGTATTACTTCTAACGTAATTTGACAGCATCTCGTGGCGACAGTAAACCTTCAAGCCTTGACGTCTGAATAATTAGAAGCTTCTGTCAGTTGCCGCTTACGCTTACGCTGTGTTCCTATCATCCTCATGTGTGAAAACTCTCCACGCCACCTTCACAAACACGAATCGATTTCTGTCGAGTAGCCCGTCAGTGAGTTCCATCGTCCCACCCACATCATCCAGACACAGTACCTCCGAAAATAGCGGAAGAAAAACAGCAAAATTCGCCTCAGGCACGAAGCAGTGGGTTCATGCGAGCATTTCGCCCCTTGGAGAACGACGAAACTACGCTCTCCCGTCTTGATGCTCGGTACTCAGTCTCTAGCTCAACCCGACGGAGTCCACAGTATGGAGTGCGCATGGTCAAGATTTTACATACCCATATCGACAGAAGGAACATCACAAACGCATCGTCGTTCCGTCCATGGACGGTCGGACGGGTTGGGTTTGGAACGGATGGGGAAGGCACATTGATTCACCTTCCGATAGGGAAGATTTAATTCATAAAATAAATAGACCCACCACGATGCCGACGACGACGACGTTGACGATGGAAGACGGGTCGTCGATTCAACCACCAATTGGATCCCCCATTTTCAGGACGGCTAATCTCCGCTACCGTGATCTGCCCCAACATCGGATGGCAGGTTTTCTGTGAATGGAGACATGTCAAGGTAATCATTCAAGAGTTACTGTAGCTAAAATTTGATCGAAGTCATTACCGAAGTCAGATGTTATCTGTTGCCAGAATGTTGTCAACTTACGGTAAATCTCGCTCAGCCAAAACCCACCGACCCGGATACACTGGTGCCACCGCTAGATTATACGCAGGTGAGTCATTCATATTACCGATGAATACAATTCTGATAGCTATTGATTTTGATAAGAAATTGGCTTCGGAATTTGAAACGTCCGGACGTGAATGTCGAACGAGGACAAATTTCGAACGTAGAAGCACTGCGATGAAGAAGCTGGCAGCGGTAATGATTGAGGCATAAGAATGGTTTTCTACAATGTTTTCAGTAAGAAATTGTTTGCTTGGTCTGAGAAGGACTTCCCTGAGAATAAGCTGACGAATGTAGAAAGAGAGCCAACGTGAAGCTGGTATCACGTGCACCATTAGGGACTGGTTGAAAGTTATTGAATGCCGGGTTGGCTACAATGTCAGCACAATTGTAATCAAATGAACATCATTTTCAAATGCAGAAGAATACGATATGCATTTTATATGGTTTGCTAAGGATGTAACAAGTTGGAAAGGATCAATAACAAAACAGTAGTAATAAAGCGGGCTAAAGATTAGATTTTATCGTTATCTTTTTTCGCTTGAAACAATAAATTATGTCACTGATGATTAAAACGCCATTTAGCTTATAGAAAAAATCAGTGAGACATATACTATTTCGCATCGTAACATATTCGACAGACGATTATTAGTGCCTTGTTGTAATAAGGGCAAATGCTAGTTCTCCCATAATCGTTAATAAACAAGTGAGACCAAAACAAAATTCTAGAAGCAATCCCTACCGATATGCTATGATAATGTTTTTTTTCTCTTTTAACTGTGTAAAACTAATTAGAATATGCAATTTTCATATGTTTCTAATTTATATCTGATCAATTAGGAAAAGATTCCTAAACTTCCATAGATCGATCGATTCTATCGTATGGGACTTCGAAGTCAATGAACAGATAAGAATAATCCTCCCTTTAATATTAGACTATAAGATAAGATTATTTCTTATGCCGTCTGTGGCGGTGGAAGGTGAGACAATGAATCTTTCACTTGGGTCCAATGGCACAAGATTTGGCGAAGTGGCTTGGAAGTGGCGTTCAGCAGCAATTCAAATGATCGTTCAAGAGAGATAGATATGCCAAGCAGCACCTTGCCTTAACTTCTTCGGTAGAAATGTTGGTGAATACTCAGCGCAGCGCTATATGCGGTGCTTAGTGATAGCACCCAATTTAGTGTTATAATAGATTTTTTGCAATTCCTGATCATAATATCTGGTTTACAGTTTGTCTTTGAGTGATAAAACGGCTTACTTTTCCATACCAACGAAATGGGTGCTTTAATGAACATTATGCAACTCAATTGGGTTGCATAATATTCATTATAACACTCATTTGGGGGCTATAATGAAACACCAACATCAGAACAGTAGTTACATGACTACATTTTGCTGAATTAACTTCGGTAAGTGCTCAAATAGTGTATTCTATGCGCCCCGTAATAAATTAAATAGTTTGGTGGATACGACATCAAAAATTTCCAAAGTCAAGTACATCTATCGTTTCACGGCTTATCGAACTATGCAATGTGGCTCATTGGCAAGAATGATCATGTGGAGTAAACTAGACTGTACAATTTTGGTACAGATTTATTTAATTAAAGTCCATTTTCGTCATTGCAAAAAATAGCGTGTGCAACTCGTTGCAAAACTCGATTTTTTCAGCACTCGTAGTATTTATCCATCTCGGCAAGCCTCGTTGGATAAACGTACAACTCGTGCTGAAAAAATCATCTTTTTGCAACTATTATTAACTATTATTATGCAACTTATTTGAGTTGCATAATGTTAATTAAAGCACCCATTTCATTGGTATATAAAAGTAGGCCGTTTTATCTATATATAAAATTTATATATATAATCTTCTATAAAAAAAAGCTGCATGTATCCGAAAGCAGATTCCGCCAAAGCAACCATTATTATTATTATAATCAGACTAAGGCCGGAGTGGCCTGTGCTGCACATAAAAGTCCAAAGCAACCATGTGCCGCTCAAAGGCCACAAACAAGCCCAAGTCCTGCTGTTAGGTGGAACACTAAACAGCCCACAATCAGGATGGCCAGTGAATATAGGATTTCTCCCGATGAAATTGTTAGGGTAAGAGAGGTATTTTGGACCACCAGTTCGACGATATTTTGGACCACTGAGTGCAAATTCCTCTTGGTGGTCCATAATAAGAGCCCCTGTTCAAAATACATCCTTAACCCTAGTTTGCGCTAAAATGCCAGTGCTCAGAATATGAGTCATGTTTCACTTTTAGCGAACTGTTGCAGCATAATTTGTATATGTATGAACAATTGAACTGCACAAATAAAATGCAGAAGAGTGGTTAAATTTCTTTCATAAGCAAAGGCGTTACAAATCAATCAAGCCGTTATTTATTGTTCACACTCACACATTCATGATTATCACATGTTCTATGAGTTGATTCAAAAGTATAAGATTGCTAATGTCGTTCCTGTTCGCGTGACTAACATCTAGGTTACTTCGACCTGCAGCCAAAGTACCGGTACAAGTGTTAAACCTATGAAACGAAACATGCACTACAACATGAAGCATAAAGTATTGAAGCCTATTGAAGCGTGTTGAAGCATAATTTGGCAAAACAAATTAAATGACTACAGCGCCACTAGCGTTCTAGACCTTATGCTTCTACTGTTCTATATGAAGAACGTAAAATTCTGGTTTTGACCCTTCCTTCGGAAGTGTCTATAATTTCACTTTGTATGCGTTACGCAGGCGTGTTACGCATTAATCTATTAATAAATCTCTTAAATTATGAAATCAAATGCATGGTATTTGAAACAAATTCACTTTAGTATTGAAAATATAATTATAACAAATGGTTTGATATGAAAATAGGCTTATTATTTTGAATTGTTTCAAAGAAACAATTGATTTTAATTGAGGAACAGATAGAAGTATGTACCAAAGAATCTTCTCAGAAAAGCAAAAACGTAAAAATTGAAAGGAATTTCAAAAATTTCTTCGATGGAAGCTAGATAGGAAATGTTAGCATGTTTTGAGACATTAATAGATCACTTTAATGCTTGTATGTGTACGTATGTGTGTACTGCCATATAAATCTCACTCATTTTTAAGGTATTAAACAAGATTAGTTTTACAAAATTAGGCCTCCAAAAGGCAGAATACATGCTATTTTTGAACGCTATTGAGTTTCGTTCCGATCAATGACTGATTTAATTAGTTCCGGATTAATTAATATCGAGGTCTCTGGAAATTACCAGTACAATATATGCTACCAGCGTTACGATAGTTACTAATCATGTCACAATAGCTATTCAATCGGACGAGCGCCTGATAAATATGCAGCAGGACGTACAGTGCGTTATCAATTAGTTGTGTTGTCACTCAACCCATAGCATCCGCCTTTGGGTAGGCAATAATTTTGCCACTTAACACGATCAATCGCAGTGGGAATCTGAGCAGTTTTATCTCGTTTTAAATACTAGAGTCTGGAAATATTTCCTAATGACTAAGGAAGGGTCAAAATCTCACTGTAGGTGGATTAATCTGGGTTTTTTCTTTTATTTGAGATACTTTCAACCCAGGACTGTCTCATCTCTGTAGAAGTGAGCAACGATCCAGGATCCACAAGCAAGCCATGATTACCAAACTGTTACTATGCATAGCAAATAAATAATTGTTTTTTTCATTCACTATCTGAACATCTTACAAGACAGACGTGTTCTTATTCGATCTATGGCTATATTCCTACAGGTTATGGGTCTGCTAGAGCGTTTTTTACCTAAAAACAGGGTTTCAACTTTTCGTTTTCGAGACCAAAGCAAGCGTTTCTCGGGCCAAGGGAGAATCCTTTTTCGTTGTTTAAGTTGAGGATCATCTTTCACCCATCAATCTTTCTCTACAATTAGCCTTGGACGATAAACATAAACATAAACGAAAACCTTGCCTATTAGATGAAAATCCTTTTTCGTTTCATCACTTTTACCCACTCACTCACTTTTCGCGAGAATTATCGCAGAACAATTGCAAAATTGTATGGCCGCGCCGGGATTCGAACCCAGAATAGTAACAATAATAGCCGTAGGGATGCGCTTACTCTAGCCACATCACCACGCTATCTGTATGAATTAAGTTATTTGTTCTACACTAGGATAGGATGTGCCAAGTAGTCATTAAAAATCGTACCGATTTTCTGTCACAATCGTACCGGTTGCTGATTGGTTGAAAATGACAATCGATTACTTCGATTAATGGCGGCGCGTTTTTCGAAGGGCAGCATGTTGTAAGTTTGACCGTGTTGCAAGTTTGTAAAGTTGAAATTAGGCAAAACTCGTAAATGTTTGAGTTTCAGTTTTTTGGGCCAAAATTAGTTTATATTGAACTGCAAACGCCATATAAATTTATCTAAAGGGTTGTAAAGGTTTAAAACTGTTGATTTTAAACATTACCACTCCTTCTCTGTCATTTTGGATCTCAAAGTCATATTTTCGTTAGCAAAAACTTCTCTCTGTTAGTCTTTCGTTTCTGTTACATAAATAATGGATTGATAGGAAAGAAAAACTTCAAGTTTTGATACATGATATTTGGAAGATTTTGTAGAAAATTAATTTGGATGCACTGGCGACCACCTCGTCAGAGCAACCGACTAAAAAACAACAAGGCAGTCTCAATTGAGTTGTCACATCCTATCCCAGGTTCTACATAAGCTACTACCATTTGCATTGAAGATGCCACGAAAAGACTCGAATATGAAAGAAAAAGAGCAAACCAACGTTTGGCGGCAATCGAAGTGGGCTGTTTTTCTTTCCCGAAAAGTGATTTCTCCCCCAAATTTTTCGTGAGGGAGCAACCTTTGCTCCTGAGATTAAGTGAGCGATACGAACCCTGACTAAAAAGTTTTGAAACAAATGAAAGTTTGTCTGATCAAGATTCTGTCGCAATTGGATTTGCCAGAAGAGATCGAACTGGAGAAATTCGGAATCGGAAGGAAATTATGGAAAACTGCAGTTTACAAGTAAAGAGCCTTCTGATGCGAGATGAATTATGGAAATATGTTGTCGGGATTAGCCCGTCAATGATGCTTGGAAGAATGGAAAGTAGAAGGAAGAAGGTAGAAGGAAGAAAGAATAAAAAAGTTAGATAATGGAAAAAGAGAAAAGAAGGAATGAAGAAGGAAGAAGGAAGGGTGAAGAAAGAAGAAGAAGGAAGTAGGAAGAATTACCACTCGTAAACTGAGGTAATTTTTTTTTAACTATTCGTCCAAACGGCATTCGGCTGAACGTAGCGACCGATGCCGCTCAAAATAGTGACTTTAGTGACCAAAGCTGGCAAAAAAAACAGATCAAATAGTGACTTTCAGTTGCAGAAAAAGTGACCAAATAGTGACTTTCAGTTTCAGTTGCAAGTTTTATGAGACGAAATCAAGCGTTTTTGGGTCGAATGAGAATTTTGTTTCGTAATTATTGGCGGAAACCGAGCCTGCGACGAAGAAACAAAAATTTAAAAGATTCAGGTACAACGACCCTGGGATTGAACGCTAGACATCCTGGATAATTTTTGGACTTTTAAATATTTTTTCCTCAAAATACGCAGATTTTCCAAGTTGCTGTATTCATGAACGATGGATTGCGATAGCACATGCAATATCTATAAATTGGGGAGACTTGATTCCCTCGCTATGATATCTACTCATTATATATTTTTTTTAGAGCAAGCCCTTCGTTACATCTGTCAAATCTTGCAAATCCGCCTGAGAACAATTTATGTTTTCTTGATTTTTTTCGCCTTTGAAAAAATCTGAATCGGCAGGTCTCTTGCATGACTGTATACCAATTTATAAATTGTCACGTGAAACACCTTCGATTAGCTACTGGTGAAATGTCAATAAAAGGAGCGAGTTAACAGGCTGGCAAAGTTTCAGAGCGATAATTTTTCCAAGATCCGTGTTTTCATTTCCACCAAGAACAAAGCATCATGAAAATACTTACTTTTTGCGACAAAAAGTGTCTTTAGTGACTTAAGTTTGAAAAAAGAGACTTTTTAGTGACTTGCCCAAAAAAAGTAACCAAGTCACTAAAAAGTTACCCGCTACCAGGCCTGCAAACGACCTGACACCTTATTTTTTGTACAGTAGGACGGTCAACTTGATCTGCAATTTTTTCACACCACTTCTCCATATAAGATGGTTTTCTGATTGTTTTGCACCATTTCTTAAGTTTCCCTCTGATAATTGCATAATATTTTTCATTGCGACGAAAATTTAGGCATTCTGGTGGGTCACTATTTTTTTTTTTTTTTTTCAATAACGTCATTATCATTCGGTTCATACAATTCCATTACATCTCGTCTGTAATGACAGTTTGTTAAGTCAGGCCAAAACAACACCGGACAGTCGTGTGATTGAATGAATGGCAAAAAATCGCTTCTGAAGACACTCCTCCTTGTACATTTGCCCATTTATGGTCGCTCCAGTGATGAAAACTTTAGTTTTCTTTCCACAACTGCAGATGCTTCGACATACCATCAATTTATGGGCAGTCTTGCCTGCATAGACATATTTGAATTTTCCTGAGGCATTACTCTTCCGTTTGGCAAGGTAAAACTTATGTCCCGGGAATTGAAAGTCCATTTTAATATTAATTTCATCGCCCATCAAAATACATGAATTGTATTTCGTCAGTACTTTCTCGTACAGCATTCTTGCGCGATGTTTGGCAACCAGGTTCTGTTTCAGGGTCCTATTGGGATGCTTACTGACATAATACGACTTGAAACCTTCACACCGGCAGATTACTTGAGCTTGTACGGCGCAGTGAACCTTTTCGCCATTTGCGTAACTAGCCCGAAAACCTAGGGAGGGCTATACTGCCGTTCTACGCATAATTGTCCCATGTTACCTTTGATGAAAAAATTCAAACTCGAGTCAATTTGTCCCACCAATTTAAGAATCGATTCGATCTTCAAATTTATCAAATATTTTTGGGATGTTATGAGCGTAGGCAACACTTTTCCAGGACATAAAACGAATCCCTACTTATTTAAACGGTTTCCAGCCTCTATTATCATCAGACAACAACTTATTTTTTTCAGTGGGACAAATTGACTCGAGTTTGAGATTTTTCATCAAGGGTAACATGGGACAATTATGCGTAGAAGGGCAGTATAGCCCCTTCATCTATTTTCTCTATATTGAGCTTCTTTGTTAAAATTCTCAGACATTTTTCCACCTCAATAAGCTATCTTAGTGGTAATGTGATAAATAAAATACGGTCCAACCACCTAAAGGCAAGTGTGGATCAATCATTATTCATTACTAGTTTTTTTTGTGGACGCAGTAGCGCCCGTGGCAAGTGTTTTTTTTTAAATCAAAATTTTCAACGTCTGTTGTCTGTGATTTTTTTCATCAAATGCTGTCTTTGGTTGTCTAAGGTAGTCACTGGTTTTGTTTTCTGCATCTGATAGTAAAAAAGAATTAAAGTGTCAAATATTTTATTTTTTGTGAGAATTTCCCCGCGTGCTGCGTCTGGTTGGCTAGTCACCGGACAGACAAACAAGGCTATTATATATAGTATATTTATTCAGACTAAGGCCGAAGTAGCCTGTGCGGTATATAAGAGTCTTCTCCATTCGGCTCGGTCCATGGCTAGACGTCGCCAACCACGCAGTCTACGGAGGGTCCGGAGGGTCCGCAAGTCATCTTCCACCTGATCGATCCACTTTGCCCGCTGCGCACCTCGCCTTCTTGTGCCCGTCGGATCGTTGTCGAGAACCATTTTCACCGGGTTACTGTCCGACATTCTGACTACGTGCCCGGCCCACCGCAGTCGTCCGATTTAAGCGGTGTGAACGATGGATGGTTCTCCCAGCAGCTGATGCAACTCGTGGTTCATTCGCCTCCTCACCGTACCGTCCGCCATCTGCATAGATGGTACGCAGCACTTTCCTTTCGAAAACTCCAAGTGCGCGTTGGTCCTCCACGAGCATCGTCCAGGTCTCGTGTCCGTAGAGGACTACCGGTCTAATGAGCGTTTTGTAGATTGCCAGTTTGGTACGGCGGCGAACTCTATTCGATCGGAGCGTCTTGCGGAGTCCAAAGTACGTACGATTTCTAGCCACTATGCGTCTCCGAATTTCTCTGCTAGTATCATTTTCGGCAGTCACCAGTGAGCCCAAGTACACACATTCTTCTACCACCTCGATTTCGTCACCACCGATGCAAATTCGCGGTGGGTGGCTCACATTGCCTTCTCTTGAACCTCTTCCTATCACTTTGTCTTCGACGTGTTAATGACTAGTCCGATCCGCTTAGCTTCCCTCTTCAGTTTGATGTAGGCTTCCTCCATCTTCTCAAAGTTACGTGCCATAATATCTATGTCGTCGGCGAAGCCAAATAGCTGGACGGACTTATTGAAAATTGTACCACTCGTGTTAATCCCTGCTCTTCGTATTACCCCTTCCAAAACGATGTTGAATAGCAGACACGAAAGACCATCACCTTGCCGTAACCCTCAGCGCGTTTCGAAAGGACTCGAGAATGCCCCTGAAACTCGAACTACGCACATCACCCGATCCATCGTCGCTTTGATCAACCGTGTCAGTTTATCCGGAAATCCGTGTTCGTGCATTAGCTGCCATAGCTGGTCTCAATCGATTGTATCATATGCGGCTTTGAAGTCGATGAATAAATGATGTGTGGGCACGTTGTATTCGCGACATTTCTGCAGTACTTGGCGAATGGCGAACACCTGGTCTGTGGTGGAGCGTTCGCCCATAAAACCCGCATGGTACTGCCCTACGAACTCCCTTGCAATTGGTGCTAGTCGACGGCATATCATACTCATCCATATTATCTTTTCTCAAGCACGTGCTTTCTGTTGTAGCCCACAGTGTCGAAGTGTGTTTGTTTACCAGCCGATTGATAGCTATTGCTATTGCAAAATTAATAGCTATTGCAATTGCGTCTAAGTGTAGTAGCGCTCGGTGTATGGTCGAAAGTAGATTAGTAGAAAATGATCATAGTAGCCTGAGCACGCAGAAAGTAGAAAGGAGAGCAGATATACTCGGGCAAGGACCGGGAACAGTTGTGAAAATAAAGAGCTGTATATTCGTGTGAAGTATATGAGTTTTGTGTAGTTCATTGTGATCAAATGACACCGTCTTGAAGTTCACAAGCGTTACATTCGGCTTGGCACACTGTGACGGATCGCCGTCATATTCTTATCGATAGGCAGTAGAAATTTTTCCATATTTCATGAATATTCTATCTATTTCGGAAAAAACCAAGTGTTACATTCCGCCAGGGATTCCGACGGGAATCCACAAAGGATTTTGATGAGAATCCTTTAGTGATTCCGACGGGAAGCTCCAGATATTTCAACGGGAATTCTCCAAGCACACCGAAGGGAGCCTCCAGGAATTCTGAATGCTAACCACCAGGGATTCCGACAAGAATGTTCTAGTGAGTCGGAAGGGATTGCTCAGGGATTCCAAATTCTACCGGGATGTCGACGGGAATCTTCCAGGGATTCCAACGGGAATGTTCACGGGGATTTTCCAGAGAATCCAACGGAATCTAGAATTCTCCATGAATTCCTACAGGAATACTCCGGAAATTCCGACGAAAATTTTCCAGAGATTCCGTCGGAAATCCTCCACAAATTCCAACATGAATGTACAGGAATTTCGTAGGCACTATTTCAGGGATGTAGAAGCAAATCGTCGAAGCAATTTTTACGAGGGATCCCGAAGGAAATCGTCGAATGACCCCGAATTAATCCTCCAGGGATTCCGTAAAGTATCCTCCAGCGATTCCGAAGGGAATCCTTTAGGAATGTCGAAGCAAATCTTCGAGGGATTCTGAAACACATCGTCAAGGAACTTCGAAGCAAATCTCCGAACGATTCCGAACCAAATCTTCGAATGCTTCTGATGAGAATCCTTCTCGGATGCTGATGGGAAATGTAGAGATTGTCATGCTGCCTGGCAAGCGGAAGTCTGCCGGACTGTCACTCCAGTCCGTGATGGTTGACCACATGTCTTTGACTGCTGGCAAAGTACCAAGTACCACGATTGCTTTGATTGATATTTTGGTTGCTCTCCGTTGTTGTTAATATCAAGCTTACTTTGATGCTTTCAAATCAATTAGATCACGGCATACAAAAACAAGGTACTATCGACACGTATGTAAACATCAACTTTCGTTGTAAACAATTGACGTCACTGCTATCGCTGCTCGGAACGAAGCAAGCCAACGCTCTACGGTACAATTTGGCCTTCTTTTTCACTCGTTCATAGTGCGATAGCAATCACGTCATTTTTTAACTGTCATTTTCTTAACAAGCCTACCTTGATTCTGTATACCGTGCAATTAGATATTGCCTGTTCATAATTAACAGTAGATGCATAAGTATTAGATTTCTAATGTCGCTCTTGTTCGCATGACTAACATCTAGGTCACTTTGATCTGGCAGCCAAAGTACCGGTACTACAAGTGTCAAACTAATGTTGGTAATGAAACAAAACATGCACTACAATATTATACATAACAAACCGACAAGTTAGGCTTGTGGAAGCATATTTTGGCAACATACTTTTAATGACTACAGCGCCACTAGCGTTCTAGTACTTATGTTTCTAGTGAATTAACACACGCAATTTCACAGCCACACAGGAATCTTTTTCAGAAATGAAAAACAAGCTCGTTTGTCTTCCATTCATTTGATTATGACAGGGTGAACATGGGTAATAACTCTTTTTCCTTCAATTTATTTAATAATTCATTATGCTATATGTTGAAAGTTGATACACGCAAAAATAGCTTCGTGAACTAACAAGTTCACGGTGTATTTTTTCGGGAACAACAGTCACGTTTTCTGGAACGTTCTGAAAAACGTGACTGGTGTTCCCGAATCCATGAATTAAATCACGGTATATTTTTGCTGATTCACAAATTCAGGAACGCTTTTTTGCGTATATCACTGTCAAGTAACTTTTCAAATCATAGGGGGGGAGCTATTTTTTCTAGGGAGGGCTAAGCGTCAAATGTAATGAATCCAAACAAATCCAACAACTGGTGCGCGAGGGACTTGCAACCGGTATTTCTATACGAGACTGCTGTATCCATGAAGTGTGTGAATGTTGTCTTGAAGGAAAAATGACACGACTACCTTTCCCGAAACATTCTCACTCACAGTCCACGAAGATAGCAGATTTGGTCCAAATAGACGTATGCGGGCCGATGAATACAGTATCGCCTAGAGGAGCACGGTATTTTATGGTGGTGATTGATGGCTACAGTGTATTGTTAGAAACGAAAATCAGAAGCTTTCGAACGAATTCATGATTATGCTGAAATGGTTCATACCAAATTTGGAAGATATCCTGCTGCTATGCGATCGGATTAAGGAGGAGAATACAAACCCAAACAGCTAACAGATTTTATCGAGCCAAAGGAATAACACCCCAGTTAACGACGGCTTATACGCCGCAACGAAACGGTGTTACTGAGCGGAAACATAGAGCATTGCAAGATGCATGTTGCTGGATGCAGGTTTGGGATACCGCTATTGGGTCGAAGCAATGAATACAGCAACCGATTCACAGAATTTGACAACTAGCTGATCTGATGAGCTGACATCACATGAATTATGGTATGGACAAAAACCTGATCTTCCGCGTTTACACTTGTCACATAGAGGCGATCGAAACTAGAACCTAAATCCACGAAGATGACGTTTGTGGGCTATTCGGATAACCATTAAGCATATTGACTCATCAACCCATCAAGCGACAAGATAGTTTTCAGTCGAGATGTGCGTTTATTGAAGAATGAAAACATCAGCAAGCATCAGATGAAGCATAACACTGTGATTGAAACTGAGTATGAATCTGGTGAAAAACCCCTAACTTCATCATCCGAGGAGATAGTGACACCCGTACAAAGGTCTCAACGAAGTAATCTAGGAGTACAATCGGCCAGATTTACTGAAACATCCAACATGGCGAAAAACCAGAAGCACGATTCTGAGTCAAGAAGCTATGACCAAGCTATCAGTGGTGCAGAGAGCGTTCAATGCAATGCGGCGATTGAGGAGCGGACGTCACTTAACAAAATAACAATAGGATCAAAATGGATTTTCAAACTTAAAGAAGATGAGCATGGTAACGTTGTACGCTACAAAGCCCGATTAGTAGCGCAAGGGTTCGCGAAAAAATATGGAACCGATTATGATGAAGTATTTGCCCCTGCAGTGAAGCAGATGACGTTTCGAGTATTGTCGTCGGTAGCAAGACTGCATTAGTGCATATCTCGGGTACTTATTCAAAAGGACGTATGTGATTTTGTAAACAAAGATTCAAACGTCGATTTGTCAAAATCTGATGGCACTCCCACGCAAACCAACACCACCAACAGGAAGCCGAAGGCTTCCCCTAACTGTCTGTGATGATGGTTTGCGTTGGAGTGCTATCAGATTGGATCAATCGACGTTTGAATCTTTGTTTACAAAATCACATACACCCGGTTCTTTTTTTACACGGGTGGGTTTTAGTTGATTACGATTTTCAGCGTTGATGAAACTATAAATTAACCCCATGAAAAAAATCACAAAAAATCAAAGAAAATTCAGGTGGTATTTCGAAACCTGTGAAAAATTAGGTTGACCGGGAAATTAAAGAATAGCAACCGTGTAAAAAAAATATTGGGTGTACGTCCTTTTGAATAAGTCCCCGAGATATATGCACGGAATACTGGAAGAAGACATTTACATGCGATCACCGGCGGGATCCAACGTCACGAATTGTAATCTTGTGTGTCATCTACGTCGGGGTTTGTACGGTCTGAACCTGAAGCATTCCGCACGCGTTTCGAATAGGATCAAAGAGATAAACTGATCAAGCAGATGGGATTCGAGCAATCAAATAATGATTCTTACTTGTATGTCCGGAAGACAGCATGCAAAATTTGAGCCATCATTTCGAAGTAACGTCTTTAGGTGATATGTATAAAGCATTTCTTGGGCATCGAGATACAGAGAACCAGCCATGGAGTATATTTGAAGCAGATAGCATTCCTCAAGATGCTTTCAGAACGTTTTGAAATGCAAGATGCTAAACCGTCCAAAATTCCTCTGAGTTCCGGCCACATCCTAACAAAGGAGAAAAATGAAGACAAGTTGCCAAACAACAAACAGTATGCTAGACTGATCTGATCAGAGGATTGTTGTTTGTAGCCGTTAACACACGTCCGGATATAGCGGTCGGCGTGTCTATTCTGGGACGAAAAACAAGTAAGCCTTCTCAAGCGGACTGGGTGGAAGCCAAGAGAATTCTACGTTATCTCATAAATACATTGGACAACGAGCTAGTGCTAGGTCTGGACAATTCGCAGTTGCATGTCTACGTTGATGCGGACTGGGCAGGAGATTCAAGCGACAGAAAATGTATCTCAGGATTAATATTTCGTTTCACCGGAGGATTAATAAGTTGGGGCGCAAACTTGAAAACTTGTGTCACTGAGTAGTGGAGAAGCCGAGTATGTGGCACTTACCGAATGTTGTCAAGAGTTTCGGTAGGTTCAATGCATACTAGAAGAATTCTTTGTGAAGATTCGAATGCAGGTAGTTATATACGAAGATAATCAAGGTTGTATCAAACAGTCTATTTCACCAACCATGGGACGTAGATCCAGATACATTGAAACCAAATACCATTATGTCCGGGAGTTACAGCAAAATGGAGAAATTGAACTTCGTTATTGCCCCACAGAAGAAATGGTGGCAGATATGATGACGAAGCCACTCCTAGCCATCAAGCTGAAACATTTCCGTGACACCTTTGAGAGGTCGTTCTCTGCATCTTCCTCAAGTAGGTGTCAAACTAACCATCCTTCCCCTTCATCAGCATTTGCAAGGACGTGGCCAGTACAGATTTCGACTATTGTAAAGTGCATTGCTTCCATCTAAGAGATACTGATTAGTCCCAAATCAATATCTGTGGTAACGGATGAATTTGATGCTACTCTCATGCAATAGCTTGGCTTGTATCACCTATGAATTTGTGCGAATTGCTCAATGCTAATTCTAATGGTAATGCTAATACCCAAGATTGTTGTTGAAAACGAACGTTTGCAATTTTTTTAAATACCTTTGGTAATGTTGCAAATTGGACGAGCAAAGGCGTAGGATTGCCAATCCGGAGATGGCGTGTTCGATTCTCGGTTCGGTCTAGAATGTTTTCGGGTGGGAAACATTCTCGACTCCCTGGGCATAAGTTTATCCATTGTACTTGCCACACCAGATACATACAGCAGGGGCAGCAGGGACTTTGTCCAAGGGCTTGACGACCCCTCCCCATGGCCACTGCGAGTTAGACCGGGACCATCGTCCCTAACCCCTAATCCCAAGGCGTCAAGCGACCCGTGCCGAGAGGATGCATGGCCAGGGGGGTGAAATAATAAGCTAGGCCTTTAACGGAGCCTGTGGGGTACCTGGGCACCCCCCACAGTAATTGTCCCTTACCGCGTCATGCTGGGCTCTGGCGTGGTGGACCTCTTTTCCCGAGCAACTCGTGGGATCAAAATGGAAAACCAAAACAATTCTTCAACTAGTGGTAGTAGTGTAGGCGACAACCCCTTCGCAAGAGGTGGGTTGTTCAGGTCTCCGCCTAGGAGGCCAGAGGCAATAGTCGGCAGCTCAGTGCGCAGCGTCAGCGTGGGTCACTTAACCTTCCTCTCGGCTAAAAAAACGCCGGTAGAGGTTACTGACGGCCCATGGCTTGTGGAGGCGATGAACCGCAAACGCGATGGGCTTTCGGCCTTCGAGGTGGCGACGGAACAGCTGGACGCCATCATCGACTTTGCGTCATCGAAGCATAATATCAGTAAGGACCTCAAGAGGAGCTTGCTGAAACTTCGAAAGTCGGTTACGGCAGGCTGAGAGCTCTCAGCCGCACCAGACCAGGGAAATAGAGGGGGATGACGCCTCCTGGACCCTGGTCAAGAACAAGAGGAAACCGAAGACGTCAAGGGCCGAAAAGAAGGCCCAGGCGAATGAGGGTAGCAAGAAGTCTAGGGCAGGCGCCAATCGCTCCAGGGGCGATGCCCTAGTCATCAAAACGGACGAGGCTAAGTACTCGGACGTCTTGAAGGCGATGAGGAGTGACGTCAAGCTCGGTGAACTCGGCGCCGACGTACGTCGAATAAGACGTACCCGGATGGGCGAGATGATCCTCGAGCTAAAGCGGGGCGTCTCGCAAAAGGGCGCCGCCTACAAGAAGTTGGCGGAGGAAGTCCTAGGCGAGACGGTTAAGGTGAGGGCACTCACGACGGAGGTGAATCTAAGGGTTAAAGACCTGGACGAGATCACCGAAGTCGAAGAGCTCGTCACGGCACTGCGGCGACAGTGCGAAGTGGAGGCGTCCACCGCAGCCGTTCGGCTACGGAAAGGTCCGGCAGGGACACAGGTAGCATTGGTTCGGCTACCTGCAGCGGACGCCTCCAAGGTAGTCAAGTTAGGGAGCGTCAAGGTGGGGTGGTCGGTATGCCTTGTGGGCATATATGAGCAACCCGAAGTTTGCTTCAAGTGCCTGGAACCGGGGCACAAGCAATGGGACTGCAAAGGCCCTGACAGAAGCAAGCTCTGTCGACGCTGCGGATTGGAGGGACATAAGGCACAATGCTGCACGAACCCTCCCAACTGTTTGATCTGTTCCAGCAAAGCTGCGAACAGCAAGCACCCCATGGGGGGTTCGAAGTGCCCTGCGTTTAAGCGTGCTGCAAAATCACAGTGCAGGTAACGCAGCTAAACCTGAACCACTGTGATGCAGCCCAGCAACTGCTGTGTCAGACAGTTGCTGAATGGGGGACGGATATCGCCATCATAGCAGATCCTTACCGGGTACCCGCCAGGAACGGTAATTGGGTCACCGATGGGTCTAAAATGGCGACGATACCCGAGCAGAGGAAAATAGCTCATTAATATCATATCTTGATAAGATAGCAAAATGAGATATGGACATGATTGATATAAGAGATAAAAGATCAGGCGACAATATCAATATTTTGCACTAAAATATCATGAGAAAATCATGTTATGTTATTTGTAAGAAGTGATCAATATCAAGTGCTATTGGCTTGTTCTTATCCATAGCATATTTTGATATTTAAATGATATTTCGGTGCAAATTTTTGATATTGTTGCCTGTTATTTTATCTCTTATATCAATCAAGTCCATATCATGTTATGCTGTTCATGGCTTCTGCCCGGGTATGGACAACGGGGAAATACCCAGTCCAAGAGTTGGTGTCTTCGACACACGAGGGCTTCGTCATTGCCAAAATCAACGGGGTCTTCTTCTGCAGCTGCTATGCGCCTCCTCGATGGTCGATCGAGCTATTCGGTCGAATGCTAGATTGTTTGACGGCTAACTTGATGGGGCGTAGGCCGGTGGTGATAGCGGGGGACTTCAACGATTGGGCCGTGGAATGGGAATCGGCTCCACGAATCAACGGGGGCAGATCCTGCTGGAATCACTGGCAATGTTGGATGCCCTAGCAGCACAATTTACGTTGATTTGGTTGCAATAACTCATATATGACCAAATTTGGTCATATATGAGTATCATTAACTGATTTACAACATGTGTGTTGCTCGGGTGTGGACTTGGCTAATGTCGGTACCAAAAGTACCTACAGCTGGAACGGCGCCGAGTCGATTATCGACGTTACGTTACGCCCTGGCCAAACGAGTAGTTCGAACTGGAGGGTAGATGATGGCTACACTCACAGCGACCACCTGGCGGTTCGCTACAGTATCGACTATACGACCAGCATTCAGCGGACGGAAGAAGGGGCGAGGCCTAGTCCTCGTATGTGGAAGACATCATACTTCGACGACGAGGTGTTTAAGGAAGCGCTCCGCCGCGAGCACAATACTCTCGGTCTGAGCGGCGAGCAGCTGGTAACAGTACTCTCGCGTGCATGCGATGCCACCATGCCTAGGAAAGTCCACCCTAGGAATGGGAGACCACCGGCTTACTGGTGGACTCAAGCAATTGCGAACCTGCGCCGCGCCTGCCTACGGGCAAGGAGGCGGATGCAGCGAGCACGCACAGAAGAGGAGCGTGTTGAACGACGGGTGGCGTTCGTGGCTGCTAGAGCCGCTCTGAAGACTGAGATTAGATCAAGCAAAAAAGCCTGCTTCGAGGGCCTGTGTCAAAGTGCCAACGCGAATCCATGGGGTGACGCCTATAGGGTCGTAATGGCCAAGACACGTGGGGCGATGGCCCCTACAGAGCGGTCTCCAGAGATGCTGGAGAGGATCATCGCGGGGCTCTTCCCACGTCACGACCCAAGTCCCTGGCCTCCCTTTGTGGAGCTGCCACGGGCCAGGGTGGCCGACGAGGGTGTAGGTAAGGCGCCAGGACCGGATGGTATTCCGAACCTGGCCATCAAAGCGGCCATTGCCGAGGCTCCCGAGATGTTCAGATCTGTTATGCAGAGATGCCTGGACGAGGGAGTCTTCCCTGAAGCATGGAAAAGGCAGAGCTTGGTCCTATTGCCAAAAGCGGGAAAACCACCGGGGGATCCGTCGGCATATAGACCAATATGCCTGCTTGATACGGCGGGGAAGGTGCTCGAGAAGATCATCCTCAACAGGTTGTTGATACGCACGGAGGGTGCGAATGGTCTATCGAGTAACCAGTTTGGCTTCCGAAAGGGTAAGTCGACCGTAGACGCTATCTTGTCGGTTACCAAATCCGCGGAGATAGCTATCCAGCGTAAGAGGAGGGGAGTTCGCTACTGTGCAGTAGTGACTCTCGACGTGAGGAATGCTTTCAATAGCGCCAGTTGGGCAGGTATTGCAGGTGCGCTCCTGCATCTTGGAATTCCCGAGGATCTGTACAAGGTTCTCGGAAGCTACTTCCAGAATCGAGTACTGGTATACGACACCGAGGCGAGGCGGAAGTGCGTTGACATAACCTCAGGGGTTCCGCAAGGTTCCATACTGGGTCCGGTGTTATGGAACGTCATGTACGACGGTATCTTGAGGTTGAAGTTCCCGGTGGGCGTGGCAATCGTTGGCTTCGCTGACGATATTACGCTGGAGGTCTACGGCGAATCGATCGAAGAGGTGGAATTGACTGCAGCCCACTCGATCGCAATTGTGGAGGAGTGGATGAGTTCCAGGAAGTTAGAACTGGCTCACCACAAGACTGAGGTGGTTGTTGTTAACAACCGAAAGTCGGAGCAACAAGCGGTGATAAGGGCAGGCAACTGCACGGTCACCTCTGAACGCTTCATCAAACTCTTGGGGGTAATGATCGACGATAAGCTCTCCTTTGGTAGCCACGTCAATTACGCCTGCAAGCGTGCCTCCACAGCTATAGCGGCATTGTCCCGGATGATGTCCAATAGCTCTGCGGTTTATGCCAGCAAGCGCAAGCTTCTGGCTAGCGTTGCTCTGTCCATACTGAGGAATGGGGGGCCAGCTTGGGGCGCGGCCCTGCGTATTAACTGCTACAGAACGAAGTTAGAAAGTACGTATAGGCTCATGTGCCTAAGAGTTGCGAGCGCGTACCGTACCGTGTCGCACGATGCACTTTGCGTCATCACCGGTATGATGCCTATTGACATCGTTATCGGTGAAGACATAGAGTGCTTCGAAATGCGCGGCACGAGAGGCATCCGTAGGACTGTCAGGTTGGCCTCAATGGTCAAATGGCAGCGTGCGTGGGACAGTTCCACTAAGGGTAGATGGACACATAGGTTGATACCGGAGATAGGTACGTGGGTCAAGAGGCGCCATGGGGAAATCACTTTCCACCTGACCCAGGTCCTTACAGGCCATGGTTGCTTCAGACAGTACCTACACCGGTTCGGACACTCGGCCTCGCCCGAGTGTCCGGTGTGCGTAGGTTTAGAGGAAACGGCGGAACACGTGATGTTCGTGTGCCCGCGTTTTCGCACAATGCGTGACCACATGCTTGCCACATGTGGTCTGGACACTACTCCGGACAACCTAGTCCGGAGGATGTGTAAAGATGAAGTTGGCTGGAACGCCGTTTTATCGGCTATCGTCCAAATCGTCTCGGAGCTACACAGAAGGTGGCGCGTGGACTCGAGGAATGGCTAGTTCAGGCGCAAATAAGAGGTGGTCCAAGGGTTCGGCGTCGGCTTTTTTTTATCGAACAAGTGGCCGCGTGAAGAACAACATGGTATCGTCGCTTTCGCGGCGTCGGTCAACCGGGCGGGTTCCGAGCCCGAGGACGGAAAGGGGTCCTAGTCAAGGCTGGGGCAGGCGTAGGCACCGCGTCGGCAAGTCCCTCTGTGTGCTGGCGAATAGGCCCTATCGCA
Source organism: Armigeres subalbatus (assembly GCF_024139115.2). Classification (NCBI taxonomy): domain Eukaryota; kingdom Metazoa; phylum Arthropoda; class Insecta; order Diptera; family Culicidae; genus Armigeres; species Armigeres subalbatus. Next base: position 91,094,659 of record NC_085139.1, read on the forward strand.
GAAAGGTCAATTTGGGGTGCACGCGGCATCATCATTCTTGATACCAGTCGTGCAGAGGGAAGCAGGCGTGAAGTCGACCCTGCCCACCTTCCGAGGACATAGGGCGTGGTAAGGCCACCTGGAAAGCCGGCAATGCGCTGGCACGATACCATGGTGTTCATCTAAAAAAAGCGAGTCACGATGTTCGATGCTGCAAGGACACGCAGCTAACCTCGAGGGTGCGTTGTGCATTGGCCCCCCTTTGAAGCATTACTTTCTGGTTGTACCGAAGGGACGATGGGCTTGGCGGCAATGGAAACGGTTTAGCTGGTCGGGGATGCAGTCCTGCCTCCCTCATTGGAGGTGGCCCCTAACCCAGCACTTCCTGGTCAACCCAGGATGTCTGTTGAGCAGATTCCCCCTCCATTGTTTAGGAAGAAAAAAAAAACACCAGATACATACTCATGCAATGACGGGCATAGAAAAGCTTTCAATTAATAACTGAGGAAATGCTAATAGAATACTAAGTTGAAAAGCAGTTCCAGTTGGAATGTAGAGTCATTGAAGAAAAAAGAGTAGGCTCTAAAATAGAACGCATAGTCTACTAATTTTATCATGATGTTTGAGACTGTTGCGTTATTTTTTCAAATAAGGTATAAGTAGACTCTTAAATTCCGATTTTCCTGGTTTATTGGTCACTCTGCACGATACAAACGAACACGGAAAAAAACTCGATTTCCGGTAGAAAAAGCGACAGCACCAATATCGAGACCGTGGAGAGACAGAGCAACTGCACTACGCTAATAACGCACAAAAGTTCTATGAGAAGCTGAACCGTGGTTCATGTAAGGGCCACGTGCCACAGCCTGATATTTGTAAGCACATGAACGGGAAGCTTCTCATGGGTGGGTGTGAGGTGATACAAAGGCGATGTAGTAGACAACGGTGGTCGTATGGTAATTAGCCTGGGAGCAAGCGCACAGGACATACGTTTTCCGGCATATGATACAAACGACCGGGATCAGCTATGGCAGATAATACATGAATACGGATTTCCGGATAAACTGATACGGTTGATCAAGACGACGATGGATCGGGCAATGTGCGTAGTTCGAGTTCCAGGGGCAATCTCGAGTCCCTTTGAAACGCGCAGAGGGTTACGGCAAGGTGATGGTCTTTCGTGCCTGCTATTCAATATCGCTTTGGAGTGAGTAATATGAAAGGGCAGGGATTGACACTAGTGGTTCAATTTTCACGAAGTCCGTTCAGCTATTTGGTTTCGCCGACGACATTGATATTATGGCACGTAGCTTTGAGTGGATGGAGAAATCTAGGTGATTGAAGAATTCGTGTACTTGGGCTCACTGGTGACCGCCGAAAACGATACCAGCAGAGAAATTCGGAGACGCGTCATGGCAGGAAATTGTACGTACTTTGGACGTTCCGATCAAACAGAATTGACTATCTACTAGCCACAAAAACCTCATTGAATCGGTAATCCTTCAAATGGAACTTAAATGATGCTCGTGGAGGACTAACACGCGCTTGGAGTTTTCGTAAGGAAAGTGTTGGGTACTATGTACGGTGGGATGTAGATGGTGGACGGTACTTGGAGAAGGTGAATGAACCACAAGTTGCAACAACTTGTTGGGAGAACCGTTCATCGTTCACAACGAGAAAATCGGACCACTGACCACTGCCGGACAAATAGCCAGAATGTCGGACAGTAACCCGGTGAAAATGGTTCTCGACAACAATCCGATGATGGCGAGACGCACGGCGAGCAAGGCTGATCGGCAGATAGAAGACGATTTGCGTACGATTCGTAAAAGGCGGGGTTGGCGACGTGCAGCCATGGATCGAGCTGATTGAAGACAATTTGTATGTACTGCACAGAACACACGAAGCAATTCCAGATAAAATGTCAATCGGTACTTTTCAAAGTTCCACAAATTAGTGTAGGAATTTATAAAGATTGTCCAGAAGTTACTCTAATGTTATCGAATTGTTTTTTTGTGAAGCCTGTGCAAAGAAAACATAAAAAACGAACTACGAATTTGAATTTGCCTTTGCGGAGAATTTAATTTTTATACGAAACACAAAATCCTAAGTGTTATGAATTCCAAATTATCTAATCCAATATACAAAAGCGCTGCTAGGCGGGTGAACCCCAGATAGATATGGTCGCCAATAGCATGATTTTACCATCTCGAATAACGTTGTAGAAGACGGCTTGTTTAAAGTTTTAAAAATTATCACTTATTTTGAAACCATAATCAGCATAAACAACAACGCGGCGCTGATGAGCACCATCCACGCAATTTGCATGAAAATTGCATCTTGCTGCAATGATTTCAGCTCTAGAAATGTTATTTTTGGTCCGATTATTGATGTTGATACCTCCATCTTACATACATCTTTAAGGACGGGTAATTTCTGTAAATTCAAGTGTTTTGCAATGACTAGAAGATCTTCTTCTTATTGGCATTACATCTTCCACTGGAACATTGCCGCCTAGCAGCTTAGTATTCAGTAATCACTTCCACATTTATGAACTGCGAGGTTTCTAAGCCAAGTTACCATTTTTGCTTGTATCATGAGACTAACACGATGATACTTTTGTGTCCAGGAAAGTCGAGACAATTTCCAACCCGAAAATTTCCCAGACCTTCGGGAATTGAACCCAGCCACCTTCGGCATGCTCTTGCTTTGTAGCCGTGCGTTTGGCTACTGGACTGCAAGATAGAGAATTGAAAATAGCGTTTTTTAAGTGAAACATATTAATTTCGGGTGGAGGAGTGTTTAGCTCATTCATAAATAAATACGAGCCAGGCATTTTTATTTATTCTGTACTTTCTACCCTGATAGCATTTTTTTTATAAATACCTTTACAGGAATTTAACAAAATGTTTTTACACGGCACGCATTGAACAACATCCGAAAAGCTTCGTGACGGCAACGACCGTCATTACGGCATGTACTCGACACTGTTAAATGTTTTCTTAAAAACAACACCAACGTTCTTAGGAATCGATTATCCAGGCGTTTTGTTTACGAAACAGTTTGTGCCAGAATCGCATTTCATCCCGGGGCAGCCGATAAGGAGGTGTGTGGCTGTGTCAATACTCATCCGTATGGGAATGCGAAAGCTTCCAAGACAGAAGGATTCCTCTTGTTGATATTCTCCCCGCTCACATATTCGCTAATTCTATCAGACTATCAGACGATACTAGTGCAATATTGGCACAATGTAAACAGGAACTGTCTTCACTAATAAAAATCGTAGGGCTAACTAACAGAAGATAATAATGAGTATTATTTCTACTTATAAAAGTGATTATCACCAATACTCACGATGTAATTCCATCTTTCATGGGTTCATGCAAGTCTTCCTGTTATTTTACAGCAAGGACGAAATATCAAAACGAAAAAATTTCAAAAGGAAATGAATCCGTCTTAAGTCCAATCTTAATACCTATCTTCATAGTATTAAATTTATTAAAATGGATTCTTCTGGAAAATTTCCGCACTCCAGCTTGGCATCGTCGTCACCGAAGCCCTCTTCTATGTGTCGACGACAACGAAGACCACGATGACGACTAACGAGAGTAGAGGGTGTTTATTTTGGCCCGAACGCAACAACAAGAAAAAGTGACATTCCCATCGTCCTTGCAGAGCAATGACAACGAGAAAATCCAACAAGCTGCAGGGAAGGTAGAGACGAAGTGAGAGTTTGGTTTTCATTTTCTTGCGCCTTTCCACATCAGTTCAGTCGTACTCTGCGACGACGAAGACGTTGGTTATCAGCACGACAATACGAATGCATCAACCAGCTAGCTAGCTGTTGGCAAAGGGGCAGAGTTATTGTCGTTAAAGTGGATTTAAAAAAAATTGCCATCAAAGAACGGTTACATAAGTTCGGGAAAGCGTGTTTTTTTATTTGCTCAATGTGGCAAATGGCTCTAAACATAATACTAAAAATGTTAGATTTTTTTCAATTCGTTTAAATTTTAACTGTATTGACAATACTTGTCTTGGTCGTCGCTTCCTTGTTAATGATGAACTAACAACCGTCGCCTACGCCCCCTCTGGGTGCAGTATCTTCCATAGCAAAAAAAAGCATACAAGAATAGCACCATCAAACATTCAAGTTTTGTTTCTTCCTTTTTCGGACGTGAAGGAGCGCTACGAAAACGCTAAATAGCTCAATGTTAAATAAGCATGGATAAAGATGATTTAATACTTTAGCGGAGCGGAGCACATTCTCCACTCTCGGAGACGCGACCTTTGAAGTCGATGCTTATGGCTCTATTTATTTAATCATTTAGCAAACGAGGAAACGACTGCGCCGTCGTCAGTGCCCTCGTTGCTTACGGAAGAATCGATATTTTTGGTTGGCCTAGCGTGAAACAGTTATTGATGCCACACGTCAAATCGAGAAAAGGGGTCCCCCTATCATCCGCCGGTAATCTTTTCCGTAGACGCGCGGTTGGATAATTCAATTTGATCGATTGATATTTTCAACTTTACAACGGCTTGCGGCACTTACCTTCCCAGAATCTCAAGCAGTTCACCGACTCCGTTGAAGTGCTCCGTTTCGTATATAAAACGTAGAAATATATTATTTATCTGCTTACGAATAAAAGCACGTAATCCTAAAAATTTGCCATATATACGGTGCAATACGGTTTTCAAAAAATCACGCTCCCTTGGGTCTTCAGAATCGAACAGTTCCAGTAACTGAAATAAAGAGAGAAATAAAAAAAGAAATGTAAACACCAGAAGCATATGATACCGGGCTATTTTCCGAAAATACTAACCTGGAGCACAAACTTCTGGTCGATCACCTTTTTGCCGAAGGTCGCCTGGAAGTCAGCCGATTCTAGGAAGCGTAGGAACACCTCGTACACAAGCTGAAGATGGGGCCAGGACGCCTCCAGTGTCGGGTCGTCCTCTTCCGGATCGAAATCCGGGTTTTCACTGGGCGGGAGCGTTCGAAAAAGGTTCACAGATATCTAGAGAAAAAAAAGAAAGTGTAAATGCGAGAAGAGAGGAACAATTATGATTGATTTGCGCTTTGGGTTTGTTTGTTTCAAACTACGTATTCCTTCAATGTATTGCCTTCAGAACTAACTTGTATTTAGATTGAATTTCGACTGGATTACATTGCATTTGAACTTATTAAGAGTGAATTTGACTAGATAAGCATTTGATTTATGTTCTGTATCGGATTAAGTGAATGTGGAATTACATTTCGATTGGAATTAGATCGATTTTTCAAAAGAAAGATTGAATGTGGATTGCATGCGAAATTAATTTGCATTAGATTTGACAAGACATTGTCATTATAATATTCTGTACGATATTTACGTCTTCGACTTCTGTTTGAATTTCGTCTAAGACTCCTGTCGGGTCTTCGTCACCCATTATGGAAACTACTAATTTCACCGCAAAACTACCCGATTGTATTAATTCAATAAAGTATAGAGACTAACTGATGCGTTCAGAGGAAAGTGCATCAGAGTAAAACAAAATTTAAAGACAAAGCTAGACAAAGAAAGTTTCAAAACAAAAGCACTACTGCAATGTTATAAATAAATGTAGTTACTTCCCGTGTTGCACAGCTAAGCAATTTTCCCCCCGAATGACAACCCAGGAAAAACGTATCTGTCAAGACGCAACGGAAAAATATCCAGTCTCCACCTCCCCCAAAAGTGTACCTACCATTTTGATAATTTCTGGATAGACGTTCTCCGTCAGCACACCGCGGCCATGTGTGATGTACGCCGACAGGTCGTTCAACGCCGCCCGCTTGATTTCCTTGCCCTTGAGATCCGACAGCGGGTCCATGAAGTCGAACGAAACACAACATTGCCGCAGCTTCCGGATGAACAGCTCCTCCTGCTCTAAACTGGAACAGTCCACTGTGGAAGAGAGAGGGCGGGAGAAACAAGGGGAAATCATTAGTCATCGGTTTCGAGAGCGTCGTCGTCGTCGGATCGTGTCACTGAAGAACGGATCGAGAGATCATGATGGGTGAAGTGTGAAATAGTGTGCGCAAAAGTGCGCTCGTTAGGTCCGGCGCATAAATATTGGGATTGGAAATTCCCGACTGCGACGCTGTTCACGCTAAAAATGAACTACTCAAAATTGAGTCGAATCCGACTCATTTTCATTAAAAACGGGACAACTCAAAATTTGAGTAAAAGATACTACTTCAATAAAATGATTGCACTTAAACTAGGAGTCTGTTTGTCGTAAAATGCACTTAGATAGTTAGATAAACTTGATTCGCATCTGTCGTATTAAAAATTGATGGAAGGCCAAGTTTAACTTTCGCGAAATCATCATTTTATTGAAGTAGTATCTTTTACTCAAATTTTGAGTTGTCCCGTTTTTAATGAAAATGAGTCGGATTCGACTCAATTTTGAGTAGTTCATTTTTAGCGTGTTTACCTTATTTACAGATTTTATGAATGCTAAGGTGACTCAACCTAATGTAAGAAAAGTGGCATGGTAGAATTTTCAATTCATTTCTGTTTGTAGCACCTATAGAATACGTTTTTACGCACGACATTGGTCCTTTCATTTTTTTCTTTTTCATTTCTTTAACTGTTGCCTGGGTCTTGTTGCCTCGTTCGTAATCTCTATAACTGTGTGGCAGCAATAAATTTTAATTTCTCTTCGTACACATTTCGTGCGGAAGCAACGCAAAAATACGTCAACTCATCTGTTATGCTTGGGATTAAGATTATTGCCGATGCGTTTTACTCATTTGTGATCACAGCAAGTTGCATGCGTACTACGGTTTTCATTCAAGGTTGCATAAGTGAAAAACAGTTTGTGGACTATTCGTTACTAGTGACGTGACGCTCTTTACTGAGACGAAAAGTAGGCAACTCCAGCCTAAATAAAAAAGACTCTACAGGGGTTAGATAGAATGATCGGACTGGCAAAATTATATCAAAATTCAAATGACCAAAACTTCGTGAAGATATGTTGTCAAAACGCTATTTTAGGTCGTTTGTGTTTTTTTACAAAAGTAGAATATTGGTAGATTGAATACATGTTGTCAGAATCAGTTTACATGAGAAATGAGTAATAAAAAGTACATGAAGTGTGTAGCAAGAAGTGAGGAATGAGACATTTTACACATCTCATAAGAAATAAGACGTGAGAAATAGGAAGTGAATAGCAAAAAGTGAGAAGTGATAAGTAAGAATTGAGAAGTGAAAAGTGAGAAGTAATAACTGTGAGCGAGAAGAGGAAAGTGAGAAGCGAACAGTGAAAAATGAAAAGTGAAAAGAAAGAAGTGAGTAGTGAGAAGTAAGAAGTGAGAACTAAGAAGTGAGAAGTGAAAAGTAAGAAGTGAGAAGTGATAAATTTGAAGTGAGAAGTGACAAATTCGAAGTGAGAAGTGAGAAATGAAAAGTGAACAAAGGAGCATGAGCATGATGACCGTACAATTCGTAGTTGCTACTCCGTGATTGATCAGAACAAGCAAAATTGCACAGAGAACCAACAGATGAAGCCGGGACTAGCTTGTCATCCTCAATGTGCGTGCTCGTTTCGAGAGTTCAAAATTTTGAAGAATCAATAACGGCACCGGCCACGTCGTTACGGTCATCTGGGAGAGGAAAGAATGTGAGTGTGACATCCGTTGTTACTAGAGACCGAGTATACCTCTGCATCTCCACGGTTGTCACGGGAAGGAATTTTGTTAGTGATTAGGGATTAGAGTACCGAAACCGGTATTACCGACCAATTTTGAGTACCGAAAATACTGGTATTGAAGACGGTAAATACCAGTATTTTCGGTATTGCAAATTTTGCCGTCAGTATAAAAAATCTCGAATAGTTCGCACCTACGTATGTCAGCCTGTCATATAACTGCCTTTTTTTTTATAGAGGGATGAAGGCAAATCTGCATACAGACACCTGAAATTATCACTCAGGGAGTGGGGTTGACGCGGTTGGCAGAAGGCCAGACCGCCGGACCCACTAAACCCACCCAAGCAACAGAAGGTTACTTGAGTTACCCTCTCTTCTAATGCACAATTCCCCCGGGACTACCTTTCAGTATTACTTCTGTGGGGGAAAGCAGTACTAAAAGTACTCCTCCCAAAACGACACCTTTCACAGTGCCTCTCTTCGATGTTTTGTCATACGTCTGAGCCCTTTGGCTCCCTTATTGGTGCCAGCAAGCACACAAAAGCGTGGGCCCTTAAGCCCTTTACTTTTTTTTTCCTTGTGCCATTCAGCAACGCATCTACTTTCCGTTTTTATTTTTAGAGCCATTTAGCTCTCAACGTGCTCGCAAGCTACTCAGATAGTCCCCCGGCGGCGGATCTACCCTACTCCGACGGGGAGTCCCCCGGCGGCGGAAGCTCCCCCGATACCGACGACCCGCATTCGTGGATGGCTGTTACATTACCAACACTACACATTCACCTGGTATGCATGTTCATAGATCCGCTCAAGTCCTACGCACATTCTCACTTCAACGGGTGACCGGACGAGTGCCGAGGTCAGGCCAAAGATTCCGGGTGGAGATAGCTTCCGGTTCAGTGGTGCCCCGACGACCCGAAGCAGGTGCATTCACGCGGCACGATCTACTCAACTGGTCCCCGGCGGTGGACCTAGCCTACTCCGATTAACCGATTTCCCATGAACTGCGCCTTTCAGCTTCTTGCTTAACCGATGAGCCATTCAGCTCTCACCTTGGTCGCGGACTACTCGGATAGTCCCCGGCGGTGGATCAATCCTACTCCGACAGGGAGTTCCCCGACGTCGGAAGCTCTCCCGTAACCGACGACCCGGCTCAACAGGTAATTGGACGAGTGCCGATGTCGATCCAAAGATTCCGTGTGGAGATTATGTGGTTCAATGGTGTCCTGATGACCCGAAGCCGTTGCATTCGCACGCCACGGTCTACTCAGCTGATCCCCGGCGGTGGACCTAGCCTACTCCGATAACCGAGTTTCATTTGCCTTGAGCCATTCAGCTCTCACCTTATTCATTGAGCCATTTAGCTCCCGCCTCGGTCGCGATCGCGAACGACTCGGATAGTCCCCGACGGCGGATCTAACCTACTCCGACGAGAAGTTCCCCGAAAGCGGGAGCTCCTCCGAACCCGGCCGTTTCGCCACGTTCTGCGGCTACGCGCTCGCCGCAAGCTGAATACAGTTGCGACGCTGTCGTTCCCATCCATTATCGACATATATATTCACGACTTCCACGACTCATGGTCCGCTATCCGTAACGGCTGCCTGCTGCTGCTCTATGCGCCAACTTCGTTGCAGGATGTCGGCTATCCTGGACGTCGCTCTTGCAACCGCTCTCCACTGTTCTGGGTTCTGGCACGTTTTTATGACGATGTTATCGGTGTTGGTGTCCGTTCCGCATGCCCCCAACATCGCACTCCTCTCCGTTTCGAACCGAGGACATGTGAACAGGATGTGTTCAGCCGTTTCTGTCACGTCTGGGCATTGCGGACAGGTGGGAGAAGCCGCGTGACCAAACTTGTGTAGGTACCACTTGAAGCATCCATGGCCTGTTAAGAACTGGGTCAAGCCAAAGTTTAGCTCCCCATGAGGTCTGCTAATCCATGCCGACACACTTGGGACTAAGCGATGGGTCCACCTTCCCTTGGGCGAGTTGTCCCACAGTCTCTGCCATTTGGCTACCGTTGCTGCCTTTATATTCCTTCGAGCGTTATCGGTGCCCCTGAGGGCGTAGCACTCCTCGTCTTCCTCTACCACCAGTTTGATAGGCATCATGCCCGCGAGTACACATGCCGCTTCGCGAGATACGGTGCGATATGCGCTGATAACTCTCAGGCACATTAGCCTATGAGTACTCTCCAGCTTCCGCACGTTGCAGTTTACGCTCAACGCTGACACCCAAGCTGGTCCTCCGTATCGTAGTATTGAAACCGCCACGCTTGCCAGCAGCTTGCGCTTGCTGGAGCACACCCTAGAGTTGTTCGCCATCATCCTGGATAGTGCCGCTATCGCCGTCGACGCGCGCTGGCAGGCGTAGTCGACATGACTTTTAAAGCTCAACTTATCGTCGAGCATCACCCCCAATTGTTCCAGAGATCTCTTGGAGGTGATGTCGCAGCCGCCGACTCTAATTGTCGCCTCCTGAACCGATTTCCGATTGTTAACGACTAGCATCTCCGTTTTATGATGCGCCAACTGTAGCTTCTTGCTGCGCAACCATTCCTCCACTAGGCTGGTCGAATAGGCTGCAGTCAATTCGACCTCTTCGACGGATTCTCCGTACACGGTCATGGTTACGTCATCGGCGAATCCCACTAACTTGACTCCTGGCGGGAGCTTCAACCGCAGCACGCCATCGTACATCACGTTCCACAGCAATGGACCCAAAATTGATCCCTGTGGGACACCTGCCGTGATGGGGGCGGTAGCCAAGCCTTCGTCTGTCTCGTAGATCAATAATCGATTCTGAAAGTAGCTTCCCAGAATCTTATACAGCCCTACCGGTACTCCCAGCCGAAGCAACGAGTTCGCGATCTCCATCCAGCACGCACTGTTGAATGCATTCCGCACGTCGAGTGTTATTACTGCGCAGTAACGTATACCGCGCCGCTTGCATTCGATGGCGACCTTTGCAGTGTCAACCACCGATTTAATGGCACCCAGAGTAGACCTTCCTCTCCGAAAGCCGAATTGCTCGCTCGATAATCCTCCTACCTCCTCGACGTACGGCGACAGTCTGTTCAGGATCAACTTCTCCAGTAGCTTCCCTACCGTGTCTATAAGACAGATTGGTCTGTACGCTGAGGGGTCTCCTGGTGGCTTGCCAGGTTTCGGTAACAGGACCAAACGCTGTCTCTTCCTTATATCCGGGAATGTCCTCTCGTCCAGACACTTCTGCATGGCCAACCTAAACATGTTCGGGTTAGTCGTTATGGCTGCCTTCAATGCCATATTCGGGATCCCGTCCGGACCAGGTGCTTTACTCGGGTCGAGGGACTTTGCCACCGTCAATATCTCTTCTACCGTCACCCTCTCCAGCGCTTCATCATTTGCTACCCTCGCTGCTGGCGGCCAGTGGGTTGGGCCGTGGTGCGGGAATAGTGCCTCGATTATAGTCTTCAGCCTCGTTGGACATCGCTCGGGCGGAGCCAGTGCTCCTCTTGTTTTGGCCATCACCACCCGATAGGCGTCTCCCCATGGGTTCGAGCCGGATCGGCGTAAGCCAGGAAGGAATCAACTGGTCCTACTCCCATCTGGTTGGTTAAGCCAGACGGCTGGATTGGGACGGCGTGCCCCAAGGCCTGCCACGGTTTTACGGGACGGAAGGCAGCTGTGGCATTAGCCCACCCGCCATTTCAAGACGGTGTCACCCGGCTTTACTCAAGGAGTGGAATGACACAACTGTCAGCCCTAGATTCGTTGTATATCTCGATTTCCGCTCGTGTCCGTTGACGTTGCCGTTGTCGATGCCACTGGGTTGGGCTAGTGTGCTTTGAGCGGCGCACGGTCGCTTTGATAGGACCTGCTTACGGATACATGCAGCTTTTTGTAGAAGTTTAACAGAGCCCACTGTCAAACCCTACCACATCCTAGGCAGGTCCCCTAACTCGCAGTGGGGAGGGGTCGTCAAGCCCTTGGACATAGTCCCTGCTGCCCATATAACTGCCTGTAATCGCATATCTGTCCCATATTAATAGGGAATCCAGCAAAGATGGGTAAAATATACGGTTACATACAGTAAAGACTCGCCGTGCTGATACCAAGATACGCTGGAATAATTTGTTATTAACGCACAAACTTTTTTATGAGTTGAAGGGGCCCATTCAAAAAATTAGGAGCGATTCGAAGCTTCAATTCATATTCATCGTCATTGATGACCATTTATTGGTGGTAGGTGAAATAATGCAAGCTCTCGAACCTGTTCAGGCTGAAGTGGGATTACTCTGCCGTGAGTTCTGCCCTCTATATGAAACTGATGTGGCGCTCCAATTTATGTTTGAGCAATTATAAAATCGAGCCACAGACATTTTCAACTTTTTCGATGCTCTCAAAGTACTAAGTTGAGATTTTTTTTTTGCTTTTTTGAATGATCCGCCGCAAAGCAATTGATCATTGATTAAGCAAGCGCACGAGATCTTGAAGCGTCTAATCATTCCTGATGCGATCGTTGAAACTGAGACAACGACCGACAACAACAACCACACCTGAAGACCGCTACGAAAAAGATGCCTCTATATATGTTTTTTCTGGTTTATCGGTTAAAGTAAAGAACAACTCTTGAAGACATTTTTCGCTAATACCGGTATTTTATCGAAGTGAAGTGAGAAGGGAAAGATGAAAAGTGAAAAATGAAAAGTGAAAAATAAGAAGTGAGAAGAAAGAAATGCAGTTAAAAGCAGGCTTGACAAAACTCCTCACCTTCGCTAGAGTCAAATAAAATCATCATCATCATCAAAATGCTGCCTTCGCATCCTCACAATTGAGTGGAAGCGTAAAAAAGCAGAAGTACAAAAAAAACAGAGTGAGGAAAAGCAAAATAAAAGCACATATGAGTGAGGCGTCGGGCGAAAGAGCACTCATTGAGCCTCCGGAGCGACGCTTTGTATGTGAGAAAAATCTTGGAGGCTGCTTTGAGTGTGAGTGTAAGTAAGTGGTGCACCTAAAGGAAAAGATGAACAGATGGACTCGCTCTTGTTTTGCGACGCACAAGCTCGGGTTTAATGATGCACAATGTTGTGAGTTTTGATGCTTATTTTTGCTCCTCAAAAAAAAACTCTTGCTCTTGCTTATTTTCTACTCGACGAGGAGTTTTTGCAAGCCTGGTTAAAAGTAAGAAGAGATGAGATGTGGCAAATTCGAAGTGAGAATTGTGAAGTGAGATGAAATGAAAAGCGAGAAAAGAAAAGCAAAAAGTGGAAAGTAAATTGTGAAAAATGAGAAGTGAGAAGTAATAAGTATAAAGTGAGAAGTGAGGAAGGGAAGGGAAAAGTTTGAGAAGTGAGAAGTGAAAGGTAAAATGTGATAATAGAAAAGTGAGAAGTGAGAAGATAGAAATTCGAAGTGAGAAGTGAAAAGTTAGAAGAGTTAAGTCAGAAGTGACTGATGCGAAGTGAAGTGCACAGTGAGTCGTGAGAAGTGAAAAGTGAGAAGAATGAAGTGAGAACTGAGAAGCAATAGGATCAAGGAATGGTAAGTGAAAAATGAGGAGAAATTAGAAATCCTTTTCATCATTTTTTCTCCTTCACACTTAGTTTTTATTTCTGCAGCTCGGCAAAAATCCGCACAGCCGTGCGTCAGCAAAATAAAAAAACTCATATTCCGGCAAAAATGATGTTTGTTTGCTGTTTTTCGGCAAATTATTTGTTGATTTTCAGCAAATTTGACAGAAATCTCGGCGAAAAACAAGTTTGCTGGGGCACGGCTGTGCGAATCTCGGTAAAAGTTTACCATTTTGCAGAGATCCCGGTAAACAATTTTAAGTGTGTTCCTTCCTGCTTTCCTTGAGAAGTTAAAAATGAAAAATTTGTGAAGTGAGAACTGCGAAGTGAAAAGTGAGAAGTGAAAGGTGAAAAGTGAGAAGTGAGAAGTGCTGACTTAGAACATCTTGTTTCTCACTTCTTAATTCTTACTTTTCACTATCCATTTCGAACATCTCACTCCTTACTTCACTTGATAAGGAAATCAATTTTAACTGTTCGGCCAAATGGCATTCTGTCAAATGACCATATACCATGTTTTTACATGTTATGAAAAATGTTTGATATTTTGAATAAAAAAAAATAAACATGTCCTCTATCTCGATACCTCTCTAACTCGGAGAGTTTACTTTAATATTGTGATATGTCGGCCGACAAACTAACCTGAGATTGGACCGTTTCCGTGAAATCTGTGAAATCGGTTCTAATCAAAGTAGCCATAGTTATGCTTTGATACATAAATTCTCCCGTCGCACCCTAACAGAACCAAAGGAATCGGTTGATATTTTACAAAGTTATGGTTATTTGAATTTTGATAAAATTTTGCCTGTCCCGATCATTTTATTCAACCCCTGTGGCTAAGATGTTTACAGTCTTAAATGGCAACAAAGTCACAAGAACGACATTTGAGTTCGATTTTCATCAAATTTGGGTTGCATTTGAAAAAAATGTGGATTAAATTAGGATAGAGTTTGGATTGGATTCCAATTGCACTTTGGGTATGGATTAAATGTTGAATTGATTTGCATTGGATAAGTACTGGATTTTTATTGGACTGCTATTGGATTTACAGTTGGCATAAATTGGATTTGAATTGAATTCGAATTAGTTTTGGTTGTATATTGGATTTGAATTAGATTTGGACTGAATTTGAATCAGATTTGGATTTCATTTGGATCTGGTTTGATTTTAATCGGATTTAGATTTTATAGGGCATAGATTTGGATTGGATTAGGACTGAAATCGGATTTGATTTCGAATGGGTTTGATTTGAATTGGAATCGGATTGGATTTGAATTGGAATAGAATTATATTTGGATTGATATTGAATTTGTATTGTATTTGAAATGGATTTGAATTGAGTTTGGAGTGGATTCGGATTCAATTTGGATTGGAACCGCATTTGATTAGAATTAGATGTGGATTGGATTTAGCTTGGATCTGGATTGTATTTGGATTGAATTTGGATTGGATTTGGATTTGAATCGGATTGGATTGGGTTAAAATCGGATTGGATTTGAATTTTAATCTAATTCGATTTGGCTTAGATGTAGATTGGATTCGGGTTGGATAAGATTTGAATTGGATAAAGATTGGATTGTATACGGATTTGATTTGAACTAGGATTAGATTTTTGTGTGATTTGGATTTGATTTCGATTGGAACCGGATTCTGTTTGGATTGAATTGGATTTGGATAGCATTTGAATTCGGATTGTATTTGAATTGGAATTGGGTTGCATTAGGATTGTTTTTTGCCTTTCTCGTACAACTAAGTTGTACCGAAAGGCTATCATTCCACTCCAAATTCGAGCTTTTGATAGAAGTCCCGGAGACCCATAGTGTTATATACCATTCGACTCAGCTCGATGAACTGAACAAATGTCTGTCTGTCCGTGTGTGTGTGTGTGTGTGTGTGTGTGTGTGTGTGTGTGTGTGTGTGTGTGTGTGTGTGTGTGTGTGTGTGTGTGTGTGTGTGTGTGTGTGTGTATGTGTGTGCGTGTGTGTGTGTACAAAATGCCATAAAAAAATTTAGCCAAATTTTCACATAGAAACTCTTAACCGATTTTCTTGCAACAAGTTGCATCCGCCAGAGACTAAAACGCTGTTGATCACTATTGAATTTCATAATAATTGCAAATTGCAAAAAATAGATAATATTAAAATAGTGATGAGACATAGTCACATAGAACAATAATGTGTTATGAAAAATGCCTTGCATCTATGAATATTTTTAAAGTTTATCCATGGCTTGCTCCCATTAAGAGTTTCATCGTACTATAAAGATGCTCGTGTTGCACGCATTTAGGCGTAAGTATGCTCTTCGTTCGGTTTCATAGTACTATGAAATTGTCCGAAAGTCAAAATTCGAATATAGGAAATTCGAGAAACTTTTGACAGAGCCGTCTGTCGTCTACTAGTGTAAATTTTCTATCATAACATTAGACGGTGTAACTGTTTTGCCTTTCTTGTACATCATCGAGGTGTAAGAGTAAAGGCTACATTTATTACCTTTTTGCGCGAGAAATGTGCAAGAAAGGTTTTTTTACTGGATTTGGATTCAATTTAGATTGGATTCCGAAGGGATTTAGATTGGATTGGATTCAGATTGAACATGGATTGAATTTGTATTGGATATGGATTGATTTTAGAGTGATTGGATTTGAATTGGATTTAGATTGAATGTGAATTGGATTTTAATTGGATTTGAATTGTTCATTGATTTAGCTTACATCTAAACAGATAACACTCAATCAACAATTTGACGCCACAATTACCGGTTTGAGGTCGCATCTTTCCATCCTCGATTGCGCTTCATGCTCGCCGAATAGTCCACCTCGCTCGCTGCGCAATATGAATTGTATTTGGATTAAAATTGGATTTGAACCAGAATGGATTTGAATTTGAATCGGATTGGATTTGAATTAGAGTTTAATTGGATTTGAATTCGATTTGGAATGTATTTGTATTGAATTTCTATTAGAATCGAATTGGATTTCGAATGGAATTTTGATTGCATTAGGATTGGAATCGGAATCGGATTGGATTTTGATTGAATTTAAATTGGAATTTGATTGGAATATTTTTGGATTGCATTTGAATTGGTTTCGGATTGGATTCAGATTGAATTTAGATTGGACATGGATTGGATCGGATTTGATGTTGCTTGAATTGGATTTGGATTAGATGTTTGAATTGATTCAGGATTGGATGCGGATTTACTTTAAATTGGATTTGATTTGAATTCAACTTGGAATTGATTCAGATTGGGATCGGATTGTGTTTGGATTGGATTGGATTTGGATTTAAATTGGAATTGGATTCGGATTCGGATTTGATTTTAATTGGATAATAATTGTTGAACTTGGATTGGAATCAGATTGTGCTTTGATTGGATTGGATTGGATTTGGATTGAATTTGAAGTAGGTTTGAATTGCATTTGAATTGGAAGTGAATTGGAATTGTATTGGAGTTGGATTCGATTTAGATTAGATTTGGATGGGATTGAGATTGGATTTGGATTCGATTTAGATGGGATCGGATGTGGATGACATTTAAATTGGATGATTTGGATATGATTTGAATTGGATTTTAATTGAATTGGCATTGGATTTGGATATGGATTGGATTTGGACTGGATTGGATTTGAATTCGATTTAGATTTGATTTGAATCAGGTTTGGATGCTATTTGGATTTGAATCGGATTAAGATTGGATTGAATTGGACTTGAAGTGGATGTGGATTATTATTTGATATAAGTTGGATTTGTTATGGATTTTCATTGGTTTTGACCTGGTTTTGTATTGGATGGGTGGAAATTTGATTGATTTTAGATTACATTTAGAATTAGGTTTGGAAAGAATTAAGATTAAATTGGATTAGTTTTGATCCAAATTATGTTTGGATTAGATTTGTATTTAATTTGGATTGGATTTGATGTGATTTGGATTGGATTAGATTTTAATTGTATTTGATTTGGGTTGCATTTGGATTTAAATTGTATTGGATTTATATGGATTGAATTGGCATTGGATTTTAAATCGATTTAGTAGAGATTGGATTTTGAATTAATGAATCCAAATCGGATTGGGTTTGGATCGAACTGTAATTTGGATTGGATTTGAACAAACTTTGAATTGGATATGAGTTGGATTAGTTTTGGATTTTTTATTGGGTTGGAATTTGTTTAGGATTGGAATTGCGTTGAATTTTGATAAAATTTGTGTTGAATTTAATTGAACTTGAATTTGAATTGGAATAGGATTGTATTTGGAGTCAATCTTGTTTCAAATTGAATTTAAATAGGAATTTGATCTAATTTGGGTGTGGATAGGATTTACATTAGATTTAGATCATATTTGATATTGAAACTTAGAACCGATTATCGTATCAAATCAACGACTCAATAATTGGAACTTCAGACAATTGAACAGCCTGTTCCAAAAATTATAAGCACACTAATAAATAGTCGGCAAATTGCACTGCATGTAATGTTTCATACAAATTTCGAGAAAATATTAGGCTCTGTTTTAGGTAAAAAAAATTGGCATTATTATTGGAAAAAAACCTACTTAAGAAAGATGCAGAGAACCTCTGGTGCCACGGAAGGTTTTGGAATTGTTAGTGTGGAAGTAGGAATCGTTTTGGTAGAACGTGTAACACAGAAAGAAAGGGACGGGCCTGGAATGGAACCCATGACCTCCTGCCTCTAAGGTAAAAGCGATAGCTTTTCGCCCAGAAGTTGCAAATATGTTGCGATAGTCAGAAAACCCCGAAAAAAATGTAGAGCTGCATCTTGATAAATAGAAATAAATTAATACCATCGTGGCTTAAAAAATCAAATGACTTTGGTGTTTGGTATATCTTGGTGTTTATTCAGAATCCTTATCATAAATAAAAACCCATTAAAAAGCAAAAAAGTATGTTACAGTAATTTTTTTTCCAAGTTCGTTTATTTGGTAGGCTCAGGCGTGTGTAACACTTTACGGAGCCATATTTCTTTGTGATATATACAATCAATGTCATTTTTTCCAGTTAGTAAGAGAGGGATAGGAGCCAGCGTACTCGTGGTGACTCGAGGTTAGTTTACAATATTAAAGGATGGACGAGGCTTAGGATTCGGAATCAAGGAATTTCGGCTGCTGATCCGGGCATTTGGCGTAAGGGACGATGTGGCGTGTCGTCGTGCTCGAGGATTGGTTCTACTGGGAGCGTCTTCCGGATGGCCTGAGTAACGGAGATCTACGGAACATAGAGACAGAGACCGTACAAAAAAAAACTTTGACAGAAGAAGAAAAAAAAATTAGATTTTGATGTCAGAATCATAAATGAAACTATAAATGGCCTGCATATAGACCGCATCACGATCCCCCAAAACACCTCGAATTTCCCTGAAGGGTTGTTTACCTCGGGCCACTAGGGTATCCAATAGTCGCTCTCTGGAGGCGTCATTTTCCGAGCAGAACCAAACTACGTGATCGATGTCATCATAACCGGCTCCGCACCTACATAAGTTGCTATCGACAAGGTTTATTCTGTACAGATGTGCGTTTAGTGAATAGTGATTGGACATTAGTCTCGACATCACGCGAATGAAGCCTCGACTTAAGTCCTCACCTCTGAACCACGCTCGCCCAGAAACTTTTGGAACTATGGAAAATAGCCACCGTCCGAGTTCATTGTGTGTCCAATTCCTTTGCCAACTTTGAAGAGTACTCTGACGGACTAATGGGAAAAACTCGTTACTCGAGAATTGTCTATCATAAACCTCACCTTCCTGTGCGCCCACCTTTGCCAGCGAGTCTGCCTTCTCATTGCCGTAGATTGAGCAGTGAGATGGGACCCAAACAAAGGTAATCTTGAATGATCTTTCGACCAAAATACGCATCTGCTCTCTTATGTTTGTAAGAAAGTAAGATGCGTGCTTAACAGGTTTCATCGACCGGAGTGCCTCGATAGAACTAAGACTATCCGAGAAGATGAAATAATGGTCTACGGGCTGATTGGAAATTATCCCCAAAGCGAAGTTAATTGCTGCCAGCTCAGCAACATAAACCGAACACGGTTCCTGAAGTTTTCGGAAGGTGGTTGAAGTTACATTGAAAACACCGAAGCCAGTGGATCCGTTAATGCGAGAACCATCAGTGAAATATCTGCTGTTGCAATTGACATGTTCATATTCTTCAGAAAAATGGAGGAATAGAAATATTTCGAAGATGATCTGGTATTCCTTGAATAGCATGTTTCATGGACAGATCGTATTCAATTGAGGAACTGTCGTTGGTGAAGTGAACTCGAGGTGGATTATAACACGGAAGACAAAGATCTGAAGAAATGTAGTTGAGATAGACTCTAAGGAATCTTGAACGACAAGTTAGTTCAAGCATATTATCGAAGTTATCTAGAACAAGTGTGTTACTTGTTCCACATTTGATGAGTATTCTAAGCGAGAGCTCCCAGTAACGGTGCTTTAAAGGAGTGACTCCAGCAAGCACCTCCAGGCTCATGTTATGCGTTGAATGCATGCAGCCAAGGGCAATACGCAAACAACGATACTGAATTCGTTCCAATTTGATCAGGTGGCAATCAGCTGCTGAGAGGAAGCAGAAGGAGCCATACTCTAAAACAGAGAGAATAGTCGTTCTAGTCGAATGCACACCCGTCCCTAATAAAAGTGACAAAACTAGTTCCTCGAGGCAAAAACATAGCAGATCTTTCGTTTGTGTCTTTTAAAATAACAGTTTGTAAAACATTTTCAAACGTTATCAGCGACGCATGGTATTGGCCGGAAGGGGTTACTGTACGCCCTTTTGATTTGAATCAAAAAAATGGATCCTTCGTTCGTCTTCCGAACAACTCTTAAACAGCAAAATCTTCACCGAAAAGAATCAGCTCTCCTCACCAGGATGCACAACATATAGCACTTTGGAAGCCCCGGAGCCTCCCATTGCAGTCGAGACCTTCCAGCCAGCGCTCATCAGTCATCCTGGTCCTGCGTATGGGTCCGGTATAAGGGGCTTCCAGCCTGTGCAATCAGGCAAGTATTACTCGATTATGAACACTGCCCGCTCTGAAGACATTTCCTCCCGCAGCTCCAATATCACCGATTTGGCTCCAATTTCCCACCACCCAGGACGCATGACAGAAAGCACTTTGGAAGCCCTAGAGACCCCATCACAGTCGCGACAATGCAGCCAACGTACATCAGCCGTCCTGGTCCTGTGTTTGGGTCAGGCAGAAGTGGCTTCCAGCTCGCGTTACCAGGCAAGTACGATCTAATCAAGGACACCGCTCGCTCTGAAGACATTCCCTCAACAGCTCAACAACCGGGACGCCTGGTAATAAGCTCTTTGGAAGTTCCGGAACCTCCCATCACAGTCCTGACCATCCAGCCAGCGTTCAACAGTCGTCCTGGTCCTGTGAATGGGTCAGGTGGTAGGGCTTCCACCCTGCAGAATCTGGCAAGTACGATTTGAATGAGAACACAGCCCACCCTGAAAACATATCCCTACCCAGCAGCACTTGCATCTCCAACTCAACACGTCGCAACACCACCGAAGCTCGTCATCCACGGCGCGCAATCACCTCCCATGAAAATAATGCAACAACTTCCGCAAACGTTTTGCTGTACTACCAAAACGTTGGTGGAATCAACAGTTCACTTGCCGATTATAAGTTGGCAGTCAGCGATGGGTGTTACGACATTTATGCTTTTTCCGAAACTTGGCTCAACGAGAAAACCACATCGAATTTGTTATTTGATGCATCATACTCCGTGTACAGACAAGATCGCTCGCCGTCAAATAGCCGTAAACTCACCGGGGGCGGCGTCCTGCTAGCTGTTCGTTCAAGCTTTAAGTCCCGTAAGCTGGATCCTCCATCCGGCTTAGAAGTTGAGCAAATATGGGTCGCTATTTCTACTATCGATGCCACGCTTTACCTCTGTGTTGTTTACTTTCCGCCTGATAGAGTCAACGACGATAACTTAATTGAAAAATATCTCAACTCTCTGTACTGGATCATTTCGCAGCTGACACCAAGAGATAACATCGTTGATTTCAATTTTAGTTCGGTTTCCTGGAAACGAAATTTTTATGGTTCCCTTTTCCGGTTTCCTCTCGATCCTTTATCAGTCAAAGAGCACGAGAGTTACTTGATGCATTCAGTACTGCTGGCCTCGGACAAATGATGGACATCGAAAACGAGAACAATCGCATTCTCGATCTATGCTTCGTTAGCAATGAACTTTGTACAGATTGCACAGTTCAACAAGCCCCATCGCCGCTTGTTAAAATCAACAGACATCATGCTCCTGCCATAATAAGTTTTAATATTAGCCCTTGTCAGCATTTTCGAGACTCTTCTGAAAGCATTTTGTTTGATTTCAATAAGGCCGATTTCGTTGGCATGAATGATTTTTTATCACACGTCGACTGGGATGGCATATTTCAAGACTGTGACTGTAATTTGGCAGCATCGACTCTGTCCGGAATTATGCTCTATGCTGTTGATCAGTTTGTTCCTAAAACTAATCGGCCAGCTCCAGCCAAACCAGCTTGGTCTAATCGTTTTCTCAAAAACTCAAAGGCTCAAAGCAGACAGCTTTAAGACAACACAACAAACATCGAACAGAGTCCACAAGATCGCGATATATTGAAGCTAATACTGAATACAAGAAATATAACGATTATTTGTATAATGCTCATCAGGATGATCTGCAACGTCGCTTTAAAGCCAACCCAAAAAGTTTTTGGCGTTACGTCAACGACCAACGGAAAGAGTCCGGATTGCCTCCGACGATGACTAACGGTTTGATAGAAGCCAACTCTACCGAAAGTATTGCAGACATGTTTCGTCTACAATTTAGCAACGTTTTCAACAATGAGCAGCTCAATTCACAAGATATTACTACTGCTACAGCGAACGTTCCCTGTTTACAGAATTCCGAGCAATCGATTACTATCACCGAAGATATGGTAACTGCAGCTGGCAAGGAACTGAAATCGTCTACTGGATGTGGACCCGACAATATTCCTTCACTGGTTCTGAAGCGTTGCATTGTTTCTCTTGCATCACCGCTAACAAAAGTTTTCAATCTGTCATTGACCACAGGAGTTTTCCCAGACTGCTGGAAGCATTCGTATGTTTTTCCAGTATTCAAAAAAGGCTGTAAGCGAACTGTCTCTAATTATCGTGGTATAGCCGCGTTGAGTGCCACCTCGAAGCTGCTGGAGCTAATCGTACTTCATAAGCTAGTTCAGTGCTACGCGAATCATATTTCACCAGAACAGCATGGATTTATGCCTAAGCGCTCAACAACTACCAATTTGACTTGCTTCACCTCGTATTTGATACGCCAAATTGAAATAGGTCATCAGGTTGACGTCATCTACACGGATTTATCAGCGGCGTTTGATAAAATGAATCATGAAATTGCAGTTGCAAAGTTTGACAAACTTGGCATGAATGGTAACATGCTTATTTGGCTTCGCTCGTATCTAACCGGCCGCAGCATGTCTGTTAAAATCGGAGACCACGTTTCTTTACCGTTTTTAGTTGGGTCCGGTGTTCCTCAAGGCAGCCACCTCGGTCCATTCTTATTCCTGCTATACATGAATGATGTGCATCTTGTTTTGAAGTGTCTAAAGCTGTCATATGCCGATGATCTGAAGCTATATTTTGCGATAAAAGAGCCTGATGACGCTGCCTTTCTGCAACTACAACTGGAAACCTTTGCCGAATGGTGTCACAATAATCGAATGTCATTGAACGTCTCCAAATGTTCGATTATTTCGTTCGGACGCAAACACTCGCCCTACCATTTCGACTATGCAATTGGAGGGATACCGCTGAAGCGTGAATCAACAGTGAAAGACTTGGGAATACTCATCGATTCTAAATTAACCTTCAAGGACCACGCTTCGTATATTGTATCAAAAGCTTCATCGCAGCTAGGATTCTTGTTCCGTTTTGGAAAGCAGTTCAACGACGTATACTGTCTGAAGGCACTATATTGCTCCATTGTGCGTCCTATTTTGGAGTATTCGTCTGCCGTTTGCTCCCCATATTACCAGAATGAAATTCAACGAATCGAAGCTCTACAAAGGAAATTCATCCGCTTTGCACTGCGTCGCCTCAGGTGGAGGGACCCGCTTAATCTACCCAGTTATCCTAGTCGATGTAAGCTGATTAAACTGGATCTGCTTGAAGCGAGGCGGAACGTGGTAAAGTCTGTTTTATCGGCGATTTGTTACAAAATCATATAGATTGTTCATCTCTGCTAAGTGCGTTGAACATAAACTCCCGTTGTCGCAATCTTCGCATGCACTCATTTTTAGTATTCCCACCGCAAGAACCAACTATGGGTTACATGAACCGTTGCGTAGTATGTGCCGCTTGTTCAATACATGTTATTTTGTGTTCGATTTTAACGTGTCTAGGGAAACAAATAAGTGTAGTTTTAAACGTATTTTATGTTAGATTTATATATAGTGTAGTTCTGAAGTCATTGGGGTATAATTTTATCTGTTGGCCTAAATAAATAAATAAATAAATATAGAGTTTGATGAGGTCTTCCGGGTGAGCACCCCACCATGTTCCGGAGATAGAACGTAGAAAATTGATCCTTTTCCGGCATTTTTGTATCAAATACTCAATGTGGAGTTTCCAGGTACATTTGGAATCAAACACGACCCCAAGGTATTTAGAAGATAAAGATTGGTTGATGTCATCATTCAACAGCTTTAGTTTCAGTTGAGCGGGGTACCGCTTCTTAATAAACACAACCAACTGAGTTTTTTGCGGTGAAAACTCGATCCCTAAATGTCTGGCCCAAACAGTCAGATTATCCAGGGTACTTTGCAATGGTCCTTGCAAGACAGCTGAACATGGACCTCTTAGAGAGACCACGGCATCATCTGCAAGTTGTCTCAGCGTGCATTGTCCTTCCAAACAATTGTCAATATCTTTGACATAGAAATTATAAAGCAAGGGACTTAAACATGAACCTTGGGGAAGGCCCATGTAACTAGTTCTGGAAGTTGTCAGAGTGCCGAGTGTGAAGTTCATTTGTTTTTCTGACAACAAATTGTACAAGAAATTATTCAAAATAACGGGTAATCCATTACTGTGCAGATTGTCTGACAGTACTTCTATGGAAACTGAATCAAAAGCGCCCTTAATCTCCAAGAATACTGAAGCCAATTGCTCCTTGTGCGCAAAGGCCAGTTGTATATCTGAAGAAAGCAACGCTAGACAATCGTTTGTTCCTTTCCCTTTTCTAAATCCAAACTGAGTATTTGAAAGCAATGCATTTTCTTCGACCCAATGGTCGACTCTTGAAAGGATCATTTTCTCCAATAATTTTCTCATGCATGATAGCATGGCAATCGGTCGGTATGAATTGTGATTAGACGCTGGTTTCCCAGGCTTTTGAATAGCTATTACTTTGACCTGTCGCCATTCAGGTGGCACAATGTTGTACTCCATGAAACAGTTGTACAGGTCAAGTAATCGTCTTTTGCGATATCTGGGAGGTTTTAAGAAGATTGAATTTGATGTTATCGCATCCCGGAGCAGAGTTATTCGATGAAAGAAGAGACATAGAAAGTTCCAGCATTGTGAATGGTCCACCCAATGAACCGGGATCAGTGACTGATTCTCGAAATAGCGGTTCTGCTGGTACGGAATCTGGGCAGACCTTTTTGCGAAGTTGAATATCCATCGATTGGAGTATTCTTCACTCTCATTGGTGGAAATGCGGTTCCGCATGTTGCGAGCCGTTTTCCAAAGTGTTGTCATTGAGGTTTCTCGTGATAGTCCCTCGACAAAACGTCGCCAGTAGCTACGTTTTTTTGCCTTGAGAAGATTTTTGAGTTTTCTTTCGAGCCTCAAATACTCTTCAAAAAGCTCTGACCTTCCATGTTTACGGAAGGCCTTGAAGGCATCAGATTTCTCAGAATACAACTTAGTACATTCATCATCCCATCCAGGAGTGGCTGGTCTTCTGATGACAGATGTACTTGGAACGCGTCGTTTCTGAGCTTCTAGTGCGCTTTTTTGAATCAACTCAGTAAGGAATCGATATTCATCCAAAGGGGGAAGAGTATCAGTTGATTCAATACCAATTTTTACCGCCGATGCAAATTTTTGCCAGTCAATGTTCTTCGTGAGATCGAAAGGAACATTAACTGGCTCAGATTGTTGATAGCCACTCTTAATTGTGGTGACTATCGGCATATGGTCACTACCATGGGGATCTTGAATTACCTTCCACGTGCAATCTAATGATAGTGAATTTGAACATAAAGACAGATCAATACGGCTTTGTTGACCATTTGGTCCTATTCGAGTTACTTCACCAGTCAGTGTTCAAAATATTCAAATTGAAATCGTCACACAAATCATAGAAAATAGGCGCTCTATAATCGTCATACGTTTCGCCCCATCCAATACCATGTGCGTTCATATCACCCAATATCAATACTGGAGATGATAGGAGGGAGACTGCGCTCCAAAAATGTCGACGATTAATAGAGGCATTTGCAGGAATGTACACTGAAGCTATGCAAAGATCTTTATTCTTTACATTTATTTGGCAAGCGACGATCTCTAGGCCATTAACAGTCGGAATGGGAATTCTGTAGAAGGAGTAGCACTTTTTGATCCCCAAAAGAACGCCACCATAATGATCATCCCGATCTTGGCGAATAATATTAAAATTGTGGAAGTTGATTTCATCTTCAGAAGAAAGTCATGTTTCACAGAGTGCAAATATATCGCAATCGGAATTGCGAATCAAAAACTTGAACACGTCTAATTTATTTTTCAGACTATGACAGTTCCACTGCAGCACAGTGATTGTATCTTGCATGGCCGTATTATCCATCGAAAGATACAATTTCTGCAAGAAGGGGCCATGAAACAGTCAATTGCTTCAGATAACTTTCTACTGTTGGTATAAAGAGGTCAATGAGTGGCCTCAATGAATTCGGAATATTGAACAAATTCAAAAAACGGTCCACGAGGTCCTTAAAGGAGATCAATCCTCGCTTGGACGGAATACTTTTTCTGGAAGTGCGAATAGCATTTTTTCTTTCATTGATTCTCCTAACCGGATGCTTCTTGGAAACATCGGTTTTTGGCAATGGCGGGAAAGTTTTGCTGCAACTAGGATCTAAAGGAGCAGTGAAGACAGCTTGGATTTTAAATAATCCCCCATTACCTTCAGATTTTGGCAAGCTTTTATGGATGACTTTTGTTCTCTTACGGCGCGATCACGGGGAAGACTGTTGCTTCCTCTTTTCGGGCACGTGTACCTCCGAAGAATCATCCATATCAGCTACGTCGGAGTCCAATTCATCAGTGGCAATAGAATCGTAGTAATCACTTACTCGAACGGCAGCTGAAATAGCAGCCGTGGCGGTGGTTGTGGCGGATGTGTCTTGCGACTTAACCATTTCCGCATACGACTGCTTGGAGCGCTGTACCAACGAGCGCTTCACTTTTTGGGTGCGCTTTTTGTACACCGGGCATTCTTGCAAACCATGGGGAGGATCCATGCCACAATAAGCGCACTTTGTAGCTTGTTGTTGACAGGACTCCTCCCTATGCTTTTCAAAACATTTGCCATAACGGGGCTTGTTGTCGCAAAACTCGGCAGTGTGCCCCAACTGTTTGCAGTTGGTACAATTGAACACCCTCGGCACAAAAAGACGCACCGGAAATAACATATTTTCAATATCTACATATTTTGGGAGAATCGAACCGGCGAACGTCACCCGAAGCGAACCTGACTTAGAATACACTCTTTTACCATCTACCATGGTAGCTGAATGCAACTCCTTGCAATCCAGAATATCCACAGTAGACTCCATTGCATTCTTTAAGCGGCCTTTTCCGCAAGTACATCCTTGCAAGTCAGGCTCGCTGCGTTGATCACACCTTCGATTTCGACCTCCCGCGTGGGAACATAAACCAAATATTCAACATTGTAGGCCTTGTCTTTAGCGATTTCGTTTGCATCCTTGTATGTAGGTGCGGTTATGCGTAGTTTGTTCCGATTTACCTGATGGAAATCAGTTTTCGGAAAACGACGCGTCAAATCTCGCTTAATGCCGAGAAAATCTAGGCTTTTCACTTTCTGCCGAAAGTAAACAACCCAAGGCCCAGGAGAAGATGCATGGTAGAATCGTGTGCGACCACCATCTTTGGGAGGCCCACTGCCCTCCGCAGTCTCCGCCTCCATTATCACCTCGCAAGGTGTTGGAAGTATAGTTATTACAAGCTAAGAACTAATAACTATTAACTAATTAGAAAAAAACTAATAAAAAAACTAATTCAAACTATTCTAATCAGACCCACTCTGTGGGAGAACAATACAACAATCTTTGCCACTTATCTGCGGCTGCTGCTGTAGGTAGCAGCAGTAACAATAGCCTGCTTCACTGGCGTCGCCAGAAGCAGCTACTTCCACTCGCCGACAGTGATCGCCTTGGATCCGTAGGTAGGATACGCACCACACAATAGCACTCGCACTACCGAACACAATCCGCGATGAGACACAGCACACACGTCTGGCTCGTTCGAACTATCGGCACGGAATGATGTTACAGTAATGTCCCGGTTATATCACCCCTGGTGAACATTTGGGCTATTTTCAATTTTGAAAAAACCCAGATTAATCCACCTACAGTGAGATTATGACCCTTCCTTAATTAAGAGGAAATATTATCAGAGTCCAGTATTTAAAACGAGATAAAACTACTCAACCTCCCACGTCGATTGAAAGTGTAAATGACAAAAATAATTGCCTACCAAAAGGCGGATTCCATGGGTTGAGTGACGACAAAACGAATAATTCCGCACTGTACGTCAGGTTGCCTATCTATCAGGCGCTCGTCGGATTGAATATGTATTGTAACATGTGGTAACATGGTTGGTTAGAAACTATCGTAACGCTGGCAGCATGTATATTCGTAATTTCCAGAGACCTTGATATTAATTAATCCAGAACTAATTTAATCAGTCATTGATCTGAACGAAACTCAATAGCGTTCAATAATAATATATATTTTGCCTTATGGCTGCCTAATTTTGTAAAACTAATGATGTTTAATACCTTAAAAATGAGCGAGATTTATATGGTAGTAAATTTTGGAATTTGCACACATACGCACACATACATGCATATAAGTGGTCTATTAGAATCTCAAAACATGCTCACATTTGTTATCTAGCTTCCACTAAAGAAATTTTTGAAATCCCTTCAAATTTTTACGTTTTTGCTTTTCTGAGAAGGTTTTGTGGTACATGCTACTATCTGTTCCTCAATTAAAACCAATTGTTTCTTTGAAACAAATCCGAAAAATAAGCATATTTTCATATCATATCACTTGTTGCAATTATATTTTCAATATTAAAGTGAATTTGTTTCAATTGCCATACATTTTATTTCATAATTCAAGAGGTTTATTGATAGATTAATACATAACACGTCTGCGTAACGCATGCAAAGTGAAATTATAGACACTTCCGAAGGAAGGGTCAAAAATATAACAAGAGATCTTCTTCTTCTTCTTCTTCTTATTGGCATTACATCCCCACACTGGGACAGAGCCGCCTCGCAGCTTAGTGTTCACTAAGCACTTCCACAGTTATTAACTGCGAGGTTTCCAAGCCAGGTTACCATTTTTGCATTCGTATATCATGAGGCTAGCACGATGATACTTTTATGCCCAAGGAGAAAATTTCCAATCCGAAAATTGCCTAGACCGGGACCGGGAATCGAACCCACCCACCCTCAGCATGGTCTTGCTTTGTAGCCGCGCGTCTTACCGCACGGCCAGGGGCGTCTCGTGGACTTTAGTTACACCTGTTCTACCATGCTGATAAAAAAAATATTCATCAACCTGAGTGGTTTCGAATGAAAGTTGTGCATTTAATCTAATATTACAACCTTTTCTTGTACAACTTAACCAAATATTAGAAAGAAAAAAACAATCTAAATAGAAAGGATTTACAAAACAATAAATAGCTTATTAATCTCTTTTGCAGGGCTGTTACAAACTAGTCGAATTCCAATCCGCGAAATCCGCGACTAGCAAATTGAAAACCGCGACTGTAAAAACAAATCCGCGACAAACAAAAATATGGTTTCTTACTTATAATTACACGTTTTATAATTTTAAATTTTTCAATATTTTTGCTTTTAATCTATTGGCATATTCGTCAATAGAAAACAAAAACAAAGAACATTCAGGCAAGCAGCTTTCATTGCCAAACTACTGCTATCGGAGTGCCCGATTTGCTAGGTAAGATTCAACTTTATGCGCCTGCTAGAACACTTCGACCTAGAGCTTTGCTGTTTGAATCAGCACAAAACACCAACTATGCTGCTAACAGCTGCTTCTTCGCCATGATTCGCCGTTTTAACGAAGGTTACACTGTATTTGATTTTGACATCAGCTCATTCGAATTTCGGCAACGTCTGTTAAGATTTTATAACAACTGATCCTGTTTAGCTTTAAGTTTTCATGTAGACAACACAGTCAGATGAAATATAATACAAATAAATAAATAAATTTATGTGATATCTAAAACTGCATAGTTAACGCATAGTCATGAGCCACAGAAAATATATGTGCAGCGTTGAACTATGCCCGGAAGTAATTAAATGTTTAATGTTGCCGGGAAACCCCCCATATGAATCGATGTTGTATCATTGTATTTCTTTATAAGTAAGTTGTGCAGATGGCAGTCTGTTGTCATAGGTAAATACCAGTTAGATGCATGGCTATATTTGAATTATACTTTTTAGTACGCTATATAGTATTCTTCTAATCTCTACTATCGTTTTACAAGGGCTTGGACGCATCAATAATCCGTCAAGCTATTTATTGATCAGTCATTGCATTGTGTACTTCCATAAATCCGCGAGTTAGGAAATGATATAAGACCATTTTTTTTTAAAGCAAGCGATTCTCTACAGAACTCTGCAGAGGTCCTAGCAAAGCCTGACGAATCTGATTTAAAAGCACTCAGGCAAAATGAAACCAGAGGTGGACAGGAACGGTTCTAAGGCCTGCGAGTTTTTAAGAACTTGGATAATATTCACGATTTGAAAAATGATGTCATTATCACTACGTATAAGGTAATGGATCGGTATTGCTAAGCTTATACAACACGGCAGTCTCGACACGTTGTTCATTTCACGGAAGAGCGCCAAGCGAAGATAACATGCAGTTGACATCCCAGAAGAGGCCATAGGCTTCATAGTAGGCCGCGTACACGATGCCGTTTTGCCATCTATAGTGAGCATTACAACGTCGTATATCGTGGTATATCCTATCCATCGTAGGATTCGTTTGGAGCAGTGGTGCTCAGCATTTTGGGCGTTTTTCCCATTTATTTGCTTGTTACACAATGAAAAAGAGCTTTCTTCTAACAAGTTAGTACTTGGACGAAAGCTTTCAAATATATCTATCAGCTGAAGGTATTAAAACAAATATTGGTATTGAAATCACTCCGTACGACTTGATCAAAGTAAAATTACACTGCGGCCCGCGGGCCGCACCTTGATCGTTTCGTACGGAGTGAATTTAACACCAATATCCAGTTTATTACCATCAGCAGAAAGATATATTTGATTGAAAGCTTTAGACCAAGTGCCAATTTGTATGGTCAAAACTTATTTTTATTGTGTGAGAAGCAAATTGAGGAAAAAAAACGCCCAAAGTGCTGAGCACCACGGGCTTCGAGTCTCAAGGCTCGAGTTCAGTCAGACAGTTTGCTGCAACTGAGTAATCACGAACGAACTCTCAATGGATATAAGAACAGCGAGGAATTTTGTAGCGAAGGTAATGGAACAAAAACTAGCCTACCAAAAAGCTATTGGAATGCATTATAGTACAAAGGATGAATACTGAATGGTTTGAATGAGATGCCTGCAATAGTCATTGAGCATGGTACAAAACTAGACGCAACAGATGGTCGGGTAATTAAAAAAAACCTCGACGTTCGTTCTGAACATGGCCCCAACCATTGAAAGGCAATCTGATCCTTTCTGCTTGAGCTTGAGCTTGATTGACTGCTCGTAGTTGCTACTCCATTATGACCAGATCAGCTGTTCTTGCACAGGGAACCAACAGATGTTTGCTTGGGACTAGCACACATCTTCAATGTACAAGTACTGGTGATCTCATTTGTTAGGTAATACTGGCGCCTGCCACGTCAGAATGCAAGTCAATGTAGGGAAGGGGGAGGAAATGATGATGCAATCACTCGCCCACTGCAAGCCGAATATACCTCTGCACTTGCCACTAGTTCATGCGGAATTTGTTGGAATTTCTGGGTTAGGTTGGAGAGGCAGAGGTCCGTCTTGGTTAACGAACTGCCAATGTGATAGATAGGAGAAGGTAACTGATGGAATTTCTAATTGGATGAAGGAAACTAGCTCTATAAGTTCATTTCCAATTCTAGCAGATTAACTGTTAGAATACTCAATCTGAAGGTATAGGAATAGTAATGGAATCGTTATGGAAGTCCATTTCCAGTTCTAGCGATTGCTAGAACATGAGAAATAAAGAGAAAGATACAAAGTAGGAGAATGGAACGGGCCTGGGATTGAACCCACGACCTCCTGCGTATGAGGCAGAAGCAGTAGCCATATGACTACCAAGCCCGCTTAATTGAAAGGCAATCTGATCCTTTCTCGCAAAAAGAAAGGTCGAACAATCCACAAGGATTTTCTATTTGGGAGCTAATATTGGCGAAAATGGTCAAAATGTGGCATTCCCAACCTAGACATCAATCTTTCAGCTTCAGCAGCAAGTTAACATACCACCGGAGAACAGATATACAGAACCATATTTGCACCACCCTTAGGAAAAAAAGCTATACAAAGCGGCAGGAGCTCCACAATTCCAGTCCTCAGGGAGAAGCCGGAGCCGTCAGACCCTATCATCGCAATTTTTGTCTAGTTTATTGGTGTTCTTGTGTTTTTTTTTTCTACCAAATTTTATCCTTACAATCATTTTAATGTGACGGTCCGTCTGGTCTTCCTCTTAATTAAAATTGCTAAATCCTTCTAATTCCTTTCCGCATTGGCGTTGAACCCAAAATTATAAATTTCAAAACACCTAAATAAAGACAGCTTCGATCAGCTATCAGTTTCGTCCCGGCAGTTGCATTTGTGAATATTACTGCGTTTGATCCGACTTTATCGTCGACCTCTATGCAGCGCAAGTAATCATAATTGTAATACCGCAATTTGCAGCACAAAAGTTCTAAGCAATAAAATAAATAGCTCTCGGCATTTCGGTAATCCAGAAAAGAATATGATCGATCTGACAATTCGACAGACTTTCTATGTGTCCACTTAATTAAACCAACATCCATACGACTATTAAAAGATTATTCAAATACCATGTGTTTGGATCTCGACGGGTTGCCTATTTTGCAAACGCCCACATAAATGGCATGTTGAATTAATCCTAAAATTAAATTGAGGGAAATCGCGATTTTCGCGAGAGTGTAATTAAAAATCCGCGATTTTCGCGACAATATTTGACGGAACCGCGATTTTCGCAACTGGAAGGGTAAATCCGCGACAAATCCGCGAAATTCGCGAAAAACGCGAAAATCGCGAAATCCGCGACTGTTGTAACAGCCCTGCTTTTGTTACAAAAATGTTTTAAATTTAGATACTATTTTAAACTCTCGCAAATTATCTAAAATCTAACTTGGTAATAGTTGGCAATAACTGGATATTGCTCAGAATAGAGATCTTTCAAATCGGCTCATTCCACCATTCGGGGTACACGGGTCCCATCACCGCTAATATTTAAACTCTCACATATTTTGTTGCTATGAAAGAAATGTTATTAACCATTATTAGTACATATAATAATTATAGTACATAATTATTATATACAGTCGACTCTCTACATCTCGATGTTCTATATCTCGATATCTCTCCCTATGTCGATGATTTCCTCAGTCCCTTCAATCTACATACATTAAACTTTTCTTATACTGTGTTTTAAGTGTAATATTAGAAAATAAAATTTCGAATTAAAATATTGTGTTTATTATACAATAGAAGAAAAGTCCAACCCCGTACTGCTTACCGTTTTTAATTAAATTGCTTTTAGAATTTTTGAGAAGAGTTTTAAAAACTTCTTCGTATGGTTTCCCGTGGAGATTTTTTCGATTATCATCTTTTTGCTTCTTCTTCTTCATGCAACATCAAAGCGCCAATCATCGGAGTATGAACGAAAGTGTGCGCGGTGCGCCTTTCGGCAAAGCACAGCCCGACACTACGATCGAGTCTAACCGAAGGTGCGTCGCGTCGTTGATTGTTCTCACAGCGCGTCGAACGGGTTTGACTCCTGCGCGCATAGCAGAACTTGCATCTAAACGTGCTTGCTTCGCATGCGAAAGAGAATGATGTGAAGAAACGGAGAAAGCTGGCAACGCTCACGCTGGTTCTCTGCGCGCAGAGAACGAGTGAGCATACCAAGGAGGAAATTATTTCAAATCATTTGTCATGGCGCAAAACTTTAAATTTGACTTTTGGCAGCGCTGCTGTTGGTTCTTCATTATGGATCGTACGACTGGCAAAAGCTTTCTATGTGATGGGGTGTGGTGTGTCGGAGAAATACACATTTAGCTGCAATTTGACTGTATGCCAAGCATGTGGCGTGAACTTGATCTGCCTACGAAATATTTTGTTTCTTTAGATGTTTAGATGTTAAAATCATTGGAAATATTACGTGAAACTTTGTTTAAAAAAATTTCTGAGTAAATTATTTGCCCTAACAATTAATTGCCAAGGCCCAAGACATTAATTTCCTACTTCTGACCTAAAAATGGTTACCTGTTCCATGAACAGGTAGAACGTATGGACGAGTCGCCTCTGCGCACGGCTAAGGAGGGCCCCGATAACAAGAGATATAAACGCCGAAAACCATCGCAACAACCTCTATACTGAAGCTTTTGGTGTGCTCTATACAAGTCATGTGAACATTGCGATTCGTCCCGTTCACGTTTTGACCATGTTAAAGTGATTTTCGAGCTTTAAGGTACATAAAAACACTGTTTCCCCTAAAAGTCGTTGTTCTACAAAATCCTTGAATGTATTACAAATCATTGCTTATTTGTTGTTATTATTAATATTTTTTCCCTGGACATTTGAATAATTTAATTGCCAATTTGCGACTTACCGTTAAATTCTTAAAAATCAGAAGCTGAACATTTGTCATAAATTTGCACGTTGGGATTTTTTCAAACAAGTTATTCGAACAAAATATAAATAAAATCATATGATATTTGCAAACGACTTTCAAAATTGGTTTTTTTTTCACCATATGTCTGTATGCTTTTACCATTTAGTGCGTCGTAGTAACAAGAGAAATCAAATCTTCTTTGTTCGAACAATTTGTTTGAAGAAATCCTAACATGCAAATTTGTGAAAGTTGTTCAGTTTCTAATTTTTAAGAATTTAACGGTAAATCGCACATTGGTAATTATATTACTCAAATATCCAGGGAAAAAAGAGGAATAATAATTTAATAAATAAGTAATAAATTGTCATCAATTCAGGATTTTTTTAGAACAACGACTTCTAGGGGAAACAGTGTTTATATGCACTTAAAAGCTCGAAAATCACTTTAACATGGTCAAAACGTGAACGGAACAAATCGCAATGTTCACAAGACTTATAGAGCACACCAAAAGCTTCAGTATAGAGGTTGTTGCGATAGTTTTCGGCGTTTATATCTCTTGTTAGATTTTTTTTCAAAATTGAAAATAGCCCAAAAACACTAAATCGACTTGAGCCACCTCGAAAATTATATATAATTGAAAACGAGGTCTCGACATTTATTTTATGTTTTTTCAGAATACCTCACAGTGAATTTTGAATGACTTTAATTCTCTTTTGATTGCAATATTTTGAGTTTTTGTATCTGTTATGCTAAGTATAGTAATTAGTATAATAACCAGATAATCATATGCAATGGATTTAGTGTGAATCTTGATGACAAATTTGAAGAAACTTTTTGGAGCTGTGTTGTGCAAACATTTCAAAACCGTGAAAAATAAAAAAAAATGCAAAATCTTTAAAAAAAGCAATTTGTGCTTATAATTTCTGGAAGTCTATAATCATCATTTTTACCCAGTTTACGTATCAAGTCCAACAATTGAAATTGTTGAACAAGTAGTAAAAGGCTATGGAACCGACACCGCCATTCGCTACCGAATACGATTTTTGTTTACATTCCCTAGGGAACTGACACTTGCGGTATAATGTCAAAAGCTTAACATATTGTTGTCTGCTGATGAGTTAAACGCCTCCACCCTACGAACGAACTGGGGCTTCTCCGTGGGAGGCACAGCAAATCGCTGCCATTTGCCGATTTGAACCTTCAACCTGAACTTGATGATTTGTTTGGCTTTCCCTTGTCTCTATTCCATTATCGTCACGAACTAAAAGCGATGCCGATTTGCATTATTTATTAGCCGAGTAGCAACACAACCGACCGGACGGCAATTGCAAATGCATAAACACCAAGAATCGAATAAAGAATAATCAGTCGGGAAGTGTATCCCCCCTGTCACTGCTTTTGTCTGTCTGCGTGAAGGTTTAAACTGAAGCCCGGTTTGTTATTGTTTTTTGCTGTACTTTAAATAGCGATCATTTGTGTATGTGGGTCTTGCTGCTGCATGTCTTACAAACAGCAGCTCCAACTAACTGCACTCTGCAGTCATCGTTGTCGTGCTCTTTGTTGTCGACCGACATCCATCGCACTGTGGAGTGCTCCCCGATGTTTACACGAGCCAGACAATAACGAAGAACGGTCGGGGCTGAATTGCATTGGTTGTTCCATTTTTTTAAATAATCCAGCGACAACGAAAGAGGCGCTAATGCGCCGACAAATGATACAATGATTAACGGACGAGGTTGACGGACCCAGGAGTAGCAGAGGTGGCAGCCGATGATTGCTGTTTACATGGCATCTGATACGGAGCATACCGCCTGCTGCAATCGCGAAGCAATAATAAAACAAAACAGTCTGATGGTCACCCGACGCGATGCAATGGAGCTGGAAGCAAAACTCGCAATGCTGCTTGCTGCACTAGAGGGATAGTGGCGCCGCGACTGGTTGGGCTGTGTCTAACCTTCAGATGAAAAAGAGCAGCCGGTGAAGGTCAAGATTGTTATGAGGGCCTCAATTGTGCAATTTGGTTTGAAGTTCGGCACGGTTATAGATATGAGCACGAACGTTAGAAATTGGAGGCTAAAAAAATTGCAACCACGAAACAGAGGGTGAGTCATAATCGCAACCATGTAGGACACGTAGGATTTATTATTCAAGTCAGTTGCCGTAATGGGATCGGGCAAGGGTTTACATTAACTTCTCAATTTTAACATAACTATGACTTTTTGTCTTTCTCGTATAACAAAGTTGTACCGAAAGACTATCATTTCACTACAAAAACGAGCTTTCTATAGAAGCTTCGGAGACCCATAGTGTTATATATCAATCAACTCACTCAGGTTAAGAAGTTTCCCTTCAAAATGCTCGGAAGCCTCACTTCGAGAGGCTCGGAAGCCTCCTTTGAAGTGGCCTTCTTTCTTTTTCCTTATTCCTTCTTCCTTCTTTCTCATTTATTCTTCCTTTTTCCTTCTTTGTTATTCCTTCTTCTTTGTTCCTTCTTTCTTCTTCCTTTTCCTTGTTGTTTCTTCCTCCTTCCTTTTTCCTTCTTCTTTCTCCCCTTTTCCTTCTACCTTCTTTCTTCTATCTTTCGTTTTTTTTACGTTCTTTCTCTCGTCTTCTTTTTTCCTTCTCTCTTCTTTCTTCCTTCTTTCTCTTCTTCTTCCTTATTCCTCTTTCCTTCTTCCTTCTTTCCTTCTTCCTCTACCTTCTTCCTTCTTCCGCCGTCCTTCTTCCGTCGTTCTTCTTCCTTCTCACCTCTTCCTTACTTCTTTTTTCCCTTTTTTCTTCTTTCGTTCTACTTCTTCCTCACTTCGCACTACTCACTTCTCACTCACCAGTTCTCATTCGGCCTAATGGCTTTCGAGCCTCTAGAACAGCAGTTCTCAACCTGGGGTACATGTACCCCTGGGGGTACCTTCGTTGGCCCTAGGGGGTACATCGGACAAGAATGCGTAATGGCGCTTCTCGCAAGCACAAGCAGCTCGAAGTCACCTTTCAAGAGACTCGGAAGTTTCTATTCAAGATGTTCGGAAGCCTCTTTTTAAGTGGCTAGAAAGTCGCCTTCCAAGAGGTTAAGAAGTTTGCCTTCAAAATGCTCGGAAGCCTCACTTCAAGAGGCTCGGAAGCCTCCTTTGAAGTGGCCTTCTTTCTTTTTCCTTATTCCTTCTTCCTTCTATCTCATTTATTCTTCCTTCTTCCTTTTTCCTTCTTTGTTATTCCTTCTTCTTTGTTCCTTCTTTCTTCTTCCTTTTCCTTCTTGTTTTTTCCTCCTTCCTTTTTCCTTCTTCTTTCTCCCCTTTTCCTTCTACCTTCTTTCTTCTATCTTTCGTTTTTTTTACGTTCTTTCTCTCGTCTTCTTTTTTCCTTCTTCTTTCTTCCTTCTCTCTTCTTTCTTCCTTCTTCCTCTTATTCTTCCTTATTCCTCTTTCCTTCTTCCTTCTTTCTTCTTCCCTCTACCTTCTTCCTTCTTCCGCCGTCCTGCTTCCTTCTCACCTCTTCCTTACTTCTTTTTTCCCTTTTTTCTTCTTCCGTTCTACTTCTTCCTCACTTCGCACTACTCACTTCTCACTCACCAGTTCTCATTCGGCCTAATGGCTTTCGAGCCTCTAGAACAGCAGTTCTCAACCTGGGGTACATGTACCCCTGGGGGTACCTTCGTTGGCCCCAAGGATGTTATCGATCATTTAGTAATTTGCGTTCGATCATTTAGTAGTTTGTCAATAAATTATTCCAGAAGCTGAATTTCAAAATGTGTTGTATGGTGGACTTCTAGTGCGAAGGTTTTTCTACAACTCTGCCGAATGGTTCGTTGTTTGAATTCCACTAGTAACGGAGTTATAGCTATAGTTTCAGTAACTTAGACTAAATGATAACAAAATTCCAATCATTTAGTTAAAGTTACTACAACTAGTGCTATAACTCCGTCACTAGTGGAATTCAAACAACGAACCATTCGGCAGAGTTGTAGAAAATCCTTCCCACTAGAAGTCCACCATACAACACGTTTTGAAATTCAGCTTCTGGAATAATTTATTGACAAACTACTAAATGATCGAACGCAAATTACTAAATGATCGATAACATCCTTGGTTGGCCCTAGGGGGTACATCGGACAAGAATGCGTAATGGTGCTTCTCGCAAGCACAAGCAGCTCGAAGTCACCTTTCAAGAGACTCGGAAGTTTCTATTCAAGATGTTCGGAAGCCTCTTTTTAAGTGGCTAGAAAGTCGCCTTCCAAGAGGTTAAGAAGTTTCCCTTCAAAATGCTCGGAAGCCTCACTTCAAGAGGCTCAGAAGCCTCCTTTGAAGTGGCCTTCTTTCTTTTTCCTTATTCCTTCTTCCTTCTTTCTCATTTATTCTTCCTTCTTCCTTTTTCCTTCTTTGTTATTCCTTCTTTTTTGTTCCTTCTTTCTTCTTCCTTTTCCTTGTTGTTTCTTCCTCCTTCCTTTTTCCTTCTTCTTTCTCCCCTTTTCCTTCTACCTTCTTTCTTCTATCTTTCATTTTTTTACGTTCTTTCTCTCGTCTTCTTTTTTCCTTCTTCTTTCTTCCTTCTTCCTTCTCTCTTCTTTCTTCCTTCTTCCTCTTCTTCTTCCTTATTCCTCTTTCCTTCTTCCTTCTTTCTTCTTCCCTCTACCTTCTTCCTTCTTCCGCCGTCCTTCTTCCGTCGTCCTTCTTCCTTCTCACCTCTTCCTTACTTCTTTTTTCCCTTTTTTCTTCTTCCGTTCTACTTCTTCCTCACTTCGCACTACTCACTTCTCACTCATCAGTTCTCATTCGGCCTAATGGCCTTCGATCTAATGACCTTCGGCCCAATGACCTAGCATCGGCAACTCTGGTGCAAGATTCATTCTTTTTTCAGTTTCAGTTTCTTGTCTATTTCGACCTTCTATCCCAATTGACCTTTTGATCTTATTGTTTATTTCGACTTTTTGTCCCGTTCGATGTTTTGTCATTTTGGCTTCTTGTCCCTTAGACCTTTTGTCTTTCGACTTTTTGTTTTTCGACCTTTTGTCATTTCGACATTTTGTACCTAACCCATTGGAGCCTATCCAAGCCTATTGAAAGCCTTCCGAGCCTCTTTCAAGGAGACTCCCGGGCCTTTTGAAAGGAAGCTTCCAAACCTCTTGAAAGTAGGCTTTCGAGCCTCTTGAAGGGAGAATTCCAAGCCTCTTGAAAGGCGGCTTTCTAGCCAATTAAAAAGGCGTCTGATCCTCTTGGAAGTACGCTTCCAAACCTCATAAAAGATGAATTCCGAGCCTCTTCAAGGAAGATTTTAAGCATCTTAAAAGTAGGCTCACGAGCCTCTTGAAAGGAGAAATCCGGGACTCTTTGAAGAAGCCTTCCGAGTCTTCTGAAAGGAGTTTTACGAGCCTCTTGAAAGTAGGCTTCCACTCTTGAGGCAACTTTCGAGTCACTTAAAAGGAAGCTTCTGAGTATTTCGAAAGGATGCGTCAGAGCCTCTTGTAAGTTGGTTTCCACGCCTCTTGAAACGAGGCTTCCGAGTCTCTCGGAAGGCGGCTTTCGAGCCGTTCCTTCGAACCATTTAAAAGAGGCATTCCAAAAACACGCTTCTGAGCCTCTTAAAAGAAAGCTTTCGAGCCTCTAGAACAGCAGTTCTCAACCTGGGGTACATGTACCCCTGGGGGTACCTTCGTTGGCCCTAGGGGGTACATCGGACAAGAATGCGTAATGGCGGCTGTATTACAATTCAAATCAAAACTTATTTATAAAGTTTTGATAATTGTGCTTTTTTTTTAATTTCAAAGCTATGTTTTGTACATAATATGCATGGCGATTAGTAAACAAAAGCATATTGAATCCTGCCCTCCAAAACCAGCACAGTATATGAAGGCCTTTGCGCCACAAAATCAATAGGACAAAACGTTGAATGAGCAAATTAAAAAAAAAAACTTGAGTGCAATCTACCTATTCGAAACAACATATTGCATAATATGATAACAACATGCTCCTGACTTAAATCTAGAGTCTGAAGGTACAAAAGCCTCATTTGAGAGGCACGGAGGCTTTTTTTCGAAAAACTCAGTTGCTTCGTTGCGAGAGATTTGGAAGCATCCTTTTACGCTTCTCGCAAACTTCAACACAAGCAGCTCGAAGTCACCTTTCAAGAGATTCGGAAGTTTCTATTCAAGATGTTCGGAAGCCTCTTTATAAGTGGCTAGAAAGTCGTCTTCCAAGAGGTTAAGAAGTTTCCCTTCAAAATGCTCGGAAGTCTCACTTCAAGAGGCTCGGAAGCCTCCTTTCAAGTGGCTCGAAAGGCTCATTTCTTCCTTTTTCCTTCTTCTTTCTTCCGTTTTTCGTTCTTTCTCTCGTCTCCTTTTTTCTTTCTTCTTTCTTCCTTCTCTCTTTTTCCTACTTCCTTCTTATTTCTTCCTTCTTACTCTTCTTCTTCCTTTTTCCTTCTTATTCCTTCCCTCTACCTTATTCCTTCTTTTTTCTTCCTTCTTCCTTCTTCCATCGTCCTTCTTCCTTCTCACCTCTTCCTTACTTCTTTTTTCCCTTTTTTTTCCGTTCTACTTCTTCCTCACTTCGTACTACTCACTTCTCACTCACCAGTTCTCATTCGGCATAATGGCCTTCGATCTAAAGACCTTCGGCCCAATGACCCAGCATCGGCAACTCTGGTGCAAGATTCATTCTTTTTTCAGTTTCAGTTTCTTGTCTATTTCGAGAGACTCGGAAGTTTCTATTCAAGATGTTCGGAAGCCTCTTTTTAAGTGGCTAGAAAGTCGCCTTCCAAGAGGTTAAGAAGTTTCCCTTCAAAATGCTCGGAAGCCTCACTTCAAGAGGCTCGGAAGCCTCCTTTCAAGTGGCTCGAAAGGCTCATTTCAAGCGGGTCAAAAGGCTGCTTTCAAGAGGTTCGGAAGCTTCCTTTTAGGAAGCTCGGAATTCTTCTTTCAAGGGGCTTGGAAGCGTACTTTCAAAATGCTCAGGATCCTCCTTTCAAGTGGCTCAAAAGCTGCCTTTAAAAAGGCTCTGAAGCCTCAGGAGGCTCGGGAGCATCCCTTTAAGATACTTGGAAGCTTCCTCTCAAAACGAGCGGTGCCTACTTTCAAGAGGCTCGGAAGGGTCCTTTCCAGAGGCTCGTAAGTCTCCTTCCAAGAGGCTCTTGAGTCTCCTTTCAAGGGGTTTGAAAACTTCCCTTCGACAGACTTGGAATTCTTTTTTCAAGAGTTTTGGAAGCATACTTTCAAGAGGCTCAGAAGCATCGTTTTAAGATGCTCAGAAGCCTCCTTTTAAGAGGATTAATAGCCTTCCCTCAAGAGGATCGAAAGCTTCACTTCAAGAGGCACGAAATTCTTCTTCCAAGAGGCTTGGAAGCGTACTTTTATATGATTGGAAGCCACCCTTCAAGAGGCTCGAAAGGCGCCTTTCAAGAAATGAAAGCTTCCGTTCTAGAGGCTCGTAAGCTTCCCTTCATGAGGCACGAAAATCTTCTTCCAAGGGGCTCATAAGCCTGCTTGTAAGTGGCTCGAAAGTTGCTTTCAAGAGGCACTGCAGTCTCTCTTCAAGAGGATCGAAAGCCTCATATGAAGAGCCTCTGAAGTCCCTTTTAAAGAGCTCGAGAGCCGCATTTCAAGAGGCTCGGAAGTCTTCTTTCAAGTGGCTCGGAAGCCTCCTTTCAAGAGGCTCGGAAACCTCCTTTCAAGATGCTCGAAAGCCTCCTTTCAAGGGCTCGGAAGCCTCCTTTCAAGAGGCTCGGAAGCCTCCTTTCAAGAGGCTCGGAAGCCTCCTTTCAAGGGGCTCGGAAGCCTCGTTTCAACAGGCTCGGAAGCCTCCTTTCAAGAGGCTCGGAAACCTGCTTTCAAGGGCTCGGAAGCCTCCTTTCAAAAGGCTCGGAAGCCTCCTTTCAAGAGGCTCGGAAGCCTACTTTCAAGAGGCTCGGAAGCCTACTTTCAAGAGGCTCGGAAGCCTACTTTCAAGAGGCTCGGAAGCCTCCTTTCAAGAAGCTCGGAAGCCTCCTTTCAAGAGGCTCGGAAGCCTCCTTTCAAGACGCTTGGAAGCCTCCTTTCAAGAGGCTCGGAAGCCTCCTTTCAAGAGGCTCGGAAGCCTCCTTTCAAGAGGCTCGGAAGCCTCCTTTCAAGAGGCTCGGAAGCCTCCTTTCAAGAGACTCGGAAGCCACCTTTCAAGAGACTCGGAAGCCTCCTTTCAAGAGGCTCGGAAGCCTGCTTTCAAGAGGCTTGGAAGCCTGCTTTCAAGAGGCTCGGAAGCCTCCTTTCAAGAGGCTCGGAAGCCTGCTTTCAAGAGGCTCTGAAGCCTCCTTTCAAGAGGCTCGGAAGCCTCCTTTCAAGAGGCTCGGAAGCCTCCTTTCAAGAGGCCGGGAAGCTTCCGTGGGAGAGGTTCGGAGTTATTTTTCAAAAAAGCATGGAAGCATACTTTCAAAAAGCTCAGAAGCCTCAATTTAAGTGGCTCGAAAACCACCTTTCAAGATGCTCAAGAAGTCTTCTTGTAATAGGCTTGAAAGCCTCCCTTCAAGATGCTCGGAAGCCTCCAATAGTCAAAAAAGTTTTGCAGGAATCTTGATGTATACATTTACTTTGAATTGTTTCAGTCAACTTCATAGAGAGTCATATATCCAGTTAGTTTTCAGGTCCGTTTTTCATATATCTTATCTACGCCTTTTTCATTTATAGCAAAACAAATTAAGGGTACCTCAATTAATGCAAAAGTTCGAAGGGGTACCTCTCAAGAAAAAGGTTGAGAACCGCTGCTCTAGAAGGAAGGTTTTTAACTTTCATGCCCCTTTGAAAAGATGCTTCCGGGCCACTTGAAAGGATGCTTCTGAGCAGCTTGAAAGGAGGCATCCGCACTTCTTGAAAGAAGTCCTCAGATCCTCTCGAAAGGAATTCTCCGAGCCTCTTGAAAGGAGATTTTTGAGGTGCTTTATAAAGGATTATTGCATCTTGCACCAGAAGCAACAATTACGGTTCTAGCTTTTCGAACAGTTGGTTTATTGCCGTTTAAATCGTTGAGGAGAAATCGATTGATACAGTTACGTCCCTATGGTGCTTAGCGCAAGAAATGTGCAACCCAAGCAACCAAACAGATTGCTATTCAGCTTCTAAAGTGAACGTCAAAGTTCACAAAAAGTTCGGTGAGAGTCCTGTATAGCATGCCATTCAGCTGAACGAAGAACTTCAAGTGTACTTTACAAAATAAAATGAAAACCACAAGATGATGTACTGTTAGAATTATTTTCAATTTTTTCAATGAA
This sequence comes from Armigeres subalbatus, assembly GCF_024139115.2. Lineage (NCBI taxonomy): Eukaryota > Metazoa > Arthropoda > Insecta > Diptera > Culicidae > Armigeres > Armigeres subalbatus. The sequence continues at coordinate 91,138,289 of NC_085139.1, forward strand.
TATTCACTAGAACGTATATGCTGTTCTTTTTTTAGAATATGAGACTCCATGTGACGATGCGCCTACCACAAGTCCACAAGACCAACGATCACAAAAAAATGACCAAATAGTGACTTTTGTATGGAGTTTTTAACCTTGTATAGAGCTACGAGTTACATTAGCATTATTTATATATAATATAATAATTCGGTATAATTCGTAGATTGCAAACTAGTGTTTTTTTTTGAAATCCTTATCTAGATTGCTATAAGAAATCAAGAAAAGGCAAAAATAACAAAGGCATGTAAATTATACTTGTGACACATATATGATACCAATATCACTGTACAGCATAAAATCATATGTCTGTCACCCAGAATCACGCTGGTATCACGATAGCACGATGATTTCCGTACCCTGCCCTTCGACCGTTGTATTGTACGAAACAGAACATAATTTGTTGTTTTGAAATGTCAAATACGCTGTTTGGCATATGAAATGAAAACAAACATTTGCAAGCTGACTGATTCGTTTTTCTGCAATTCCGGATGATATTTTTCACAACATTAGCAAATAATTATTCGTAAGCCCGAGTTTGCTACAATTACGCTCTGAAGATGTCTTCCTATTGATTTTGCCAGTTCTTGGGTTGTTTCCGAGAAGATCTACCGTCACTTTGAGTTCTGTATCGTGTGATTTCGAACATTTTGTGCAAGTATCCCATGGGTTTTAATTGGAATGAGGTCTGGGGATTGCGAAGGATGCGGGATCTTTGATTAGCATCTACTGTTTTAGATGGGAAGAATGTTTTGTACCGTTGTTTTGGACAAATTTGAAATTGGATCTATGACCCAATTGAACGGTGCTGGCTTTATCCTTCATAATGTCCAAATGAATTGAACGAAATCACTGAAATCACTTCAAACCATAGAATAGAGTGATAAACGTCCGCAGAAATAATTGCTCTGCGGAATATTTGCTAGAACTCGCATATTTCTGCTAAAATACCTGTACGAAAAATTGGAAAAAGATGCTCTCATATCGATGAATGAACTGCTGACGCGAATCCACAATTTATTCAAAAAATGTGGGTAAATATTGTGTAATACTCATAAGAACTATGTATAGTAACAGTTTATGATTTCTATACATTTTGATGAAAAATATAGTTTTGGAAAGCGGTAGAATCAGTTTCAAAACAAGCTGTCAAATAGATACAACGGTGGAAAGAAAAGATGTGTGTCATCTTGTCACTGTACGCGTACAGCGTGATACGAAAATCATTGTGCGGAAATCATATGTCTGTCGATAGTATTACTGCTACTGGTCACGCCCATCTTCACCGTAAGGAGGAAGAAGGTGAAAGCAAGAGGCCAGCGACGTGACACTCTCATAAGTACCACGGAGTTGGATATTGAGGATGGTATTCGTTGGATCAGCCAGAAGCTAGCAATGTGGCCATGGTACCTCTTTTTAGGTAACACACCACGAGAAGGTATCTATCCGGCGTCACGAGAAACGGGTAGTGTGTTACATGTTGTTACCCGAAATTATGTTGATAATTACACCCAATACTTTTTCACACGGTTGGTATTCTTTAATTTCTCGGGTAACCATTTTCCGAAAAATAGTGACTTTAGTGACTTTTGGGTGCAAATAGTGACATTTTAGTGACTTGACTCAAAATAGTGACCAAGTCACTAAAAAGTGACTCGCTACCAGGCGTGATTGGATGCTTTGAACAGTTTGACATTTCACTTTGTTTTGTTTTTGTAACAGTGTGCCTGTTCTCAAGTTCTCACAAAGTATTATTCAGAGCTTTTTTTGGTACTTTTAAAGTGAAATAAAGTACATCAAAAATTGTTTTGTGAACTTTTGTACTGACAACAAGTTCGGTTTGTGCTATCGTGAAACACGATATTAGAGGTTCGGAACAAGTTCCAAAGTAGCGTGCTGTAAACTTTATTGTTCAGAATAACATTGATTTTTCAAGCTGATTAGAAGATCGATTATCACTTAAACCGATTTTTTTGTTAGAAGTTCGGAACAATAATTTTAGTAGCATGACGTGAACTTGAACAGATGAACTTTCAAGATCATTAAAAGTATTAATTGAGAGTTAAGTTCGTTTTATGAGCAATGGAGCTATATTCGAAGTTCGAACCAAATGTGAACTTCTTAGTTCAATCCTCAAGTGTAATCTGAACTTTTGGTTTTGGTTCCTGCTTTAATGAAGAAATAAAAAGTTAAACTGAAAGAACTAACTAAATAAATCTAAATTGATGAAGAAGAAAGGAATAAAAATTATAAGCTTCATCCAACCCGAGAACTGTCTTTCATAAAATTATTCGTTATATTCGGCCAACCGGCTTATTTGGTCGAATAGCCATACATAGCACTACGGTCCATGATACAGATTTACGCGAAAAGATGCATTTTACGCCGTTACTATTTTTTTGGAAAAAAATGTTCTACCAAGATGTTCGGAATATTAAGGCCATCATTATGGTGCCTTAAAAAATAGGGTGGCCCATTATATATAAAAAAAAACAAAAATAAATATTTTATTCTACGGAATATTGATATGTAATGTTCTACAAAGTTGAAGCGCAGCTTATTCCAACAAATTTTGCAAAAAAAAACTTTTTCTGTAGCTCTGAAGTAGGCTGATTTAGAGCAATCTACCAATCGACTCAGCTCGTCGATTTGAGGTGATGTATGTATGTGTGTGTGTGTGTACAAAAAAAATGTGAGACACACTTTTTTGTACATAGCCTCATCCGATTTGCATGCAACAGGTTGCATATGACTCGGAATCCTTCCTACTTTTTCGCTATTGGTATCGGCTTTTGCGTTCTGGAGTTATTCTCCGATTATTTCACTTTGAAAAAAAAATCAAAATGAAAAAAATAGGGACTGCAATGCATTCAAATAAATGCAAATAACTGTGAATTGATGGAAATAACTCATTCTACCTTCCTAAAGTGTAATTTTGACTTTTCTGATGTGCTTTTCTCGTTACATTTTATAATACACGAGGAAGGCACCATGCAAAAATGCAACAACAAAACATATAGTTTTGGCGTAAAATGCGTCTTTCTGCATAAAACTGTATCCTGGACCATAGTGCATAGACGTCTCAACAAACCGAATTATCTTTCATCCAACATCCGTCGACGATTTATTTGGTTTCAACTTCATTTGGTATTATTTTACTTTGGCTTCTTGAAACTCACAATGCGTTGCTGATAATCGAGCGAAGTAAAATATTAGTGAATTATGCAAGATCAAAGATAAACTTCAAACAAAATGTAACAGTAAAACATCCATACTTCGACAAAGAGTAAAATGAACTTATTTCATAAGTTTAAAATTTTATGATTTGTTCATTAAAATCTCCAGGGAAAGTTCACTACTCACCTTTTAGCGACGGCAGCTGCTGCAACTCAACATCCTGTGAACTTCGGTACCGCGATGAACCCTGAGATTTTTTGCCTTTCTTTTTGAGCGAACGTTTGGCGAACGGATCGATTCGGTCGACGAATGTTCCGGACGACATTGTCACGCTGCTGCTGTGTTGTGTTGTGTTTGTTTACTCTGTTGGTGGTGGTTGTTGTTGTTGTTGTTGCTATTTGTTGCCCGGTAGTGGCGATATAGGGATAGATACACCAGTAGTCGCCGTCTGCTGCTGTTGTTCCTGCTATATCTAGCTGATGTTTTGCTGTTGCACTAACAGTAACAAGCGACTGCTGTTCGGGCAGGTCAACTCATACACACTCATGCATACTCGCCAAACGTCGCACCGATCACCGATGGGGAACAAGCACACGCGCACTCACACTAAGCTCCACGATTGCGTGGTTTTTTGTATTTTCTTTTGTGCTAACTTTTGCTTCCTTTAAAGATAATGCAATATTTTTTACCTCTTTGATATTTTCTTTGTAATATACAATATGATAATACTTGGTAGATGCTTTTTTTCTTTCTTCGCACTCGTTTATCACTTTTACTTCTTTTTAAATTATTGTGAATGATGATTTTTGCACTAACACTAGTTTGCTGCCTTCTCTTCCCTAGACACTATAGAAACTATTTTATCGATACCATGCACTTTTCCAGTATTTTCTTTCCTTTCAATGCATCTTCTTCTACGTTTCACGCATGCTGAAAAGAAACACAAAAATAATGATACCCCGTCGATTTCACCAAAACACTGAGTTGCAAAACCCTTCAAAATCGCACTCGTTTCCTCGTCGAAAGGAGGTTGCCTCCGCCCACTTGAACCGCGCTCTCGTCAAAGCCCGCTGCTGTCAAAGCATTTCATTTTACTCCATCACCGCCAAAAAACGATGAAAATGTAAACACGACGTCAGAATATGTACGCGCGCGCGTGCGAAATTATTCACTCAACAATCAAAATATAAATACCCATAAATAGGTGCACACTCTCGCGAACCGGTACCGTTCGGTTTCGGGGCTTTCTGCGATCGAAAGCAACGAAAACTTCTTAATTCACGAGAAAATCCCCGCAAGCGCATCAATTTTCGATGCGTTGATCGCGTCGCCGCCTCCTATTTTTGCCTCCGTTTGGTGATGATAGTGGAGCGCATTCAGGAAATCACAACGATCGCGATCGACGCGTGTTCATCACAAAACGAGGTGGAGCAGCGCGCATCATCGATGGGCTCTCGATCGGTCAAGCTCACAGCACTAGCGAGGAGATGGAGCGGCCAGCTGAAACGAAAATAGAGAAGAGAGAAGATTGTTGTAAATTACATTGTGATGATGCCTTGCGAGATAAATTGGTTGGTTGGTTGGTTGCTAATTGAATGCTGGTGGTTTCTGTTGGTACATTGATTGGGGCGATTCGGTGTCAAGCGGTGGCGAGCGCAGTACCAGTGAGTGGTGTGCGGGGAAAACTGGAGCAGTTCGAGTAGTAGTCTGGCGAACTGAGCTGCGTGACGCAAAAACGGCCGCGATCGGTTTGGGTCGTTCGACGACGACAACGATCTGGTAATTGATGCTGGTCAGCTGTTGATGGATTTGCGGTGGTTGGACGCGTGGGATGGGATGTCGAGTTGCGTTTGACATCTAGGTGTGTTTTGTCATCCCGTATGGCATAATGGTTTCTACGTCGGCCAGAGAAGTGTGTTAGTGATGAATAATAGAAGGTAGATTATGTGATTTTATATGAATACAAATGATGCATTCAAATATAAATAACACTACTACTAGAAATCAGGAGTACAGTCCCTTCCCGATTTTGGCAACACGACCGGATTTTAATGTTGCCAAAATGGGGATGTTGCCAAAAACGGGAAAAAAATTTCATACAAAATTTCAATTTTTTTTTGTTTGCATGATTGAAGCTAAATTCTTAGAATATGTACTACAAAGTATGTAGAGTGTATTTAAGTGATGCAAGTGCATCATAATTGACAATTTTGCGATATTATTCATAACTCGGAGATTATAGTTCAAACAAAATTTAAACAAACTCGAGAATGGTAATCAAACGATATAGTAACTAGCCAATTTCATAGTAATAAATAATATTTGAAATTAACACAAGCGTCGGCCACGTCCTTACTAAAAATTGTGGTGATAAAAATAACGTTTCTATTGTAGTCCATTGAAGTGCTGCCTTCAATCTGACATCTCATATAAATTTTAGTCCACCAAAAATGTTTTTTTATCATAATTCACTATGTAAATCAAATAGCGATCCGACGGATACAAGATGACTAAATGTGCTACAAATTTCGAATTCTTATATAATGGATTTTGAAGGAGGCCAACTTTCTTGTGGTCGGTGTGATTAAGAGTAAAGTTCTGTGTACAATTTTTGTTGACATTATGGAAAAAATGAACGCAAGGTATAAGACATTCCATTGTTTTAGAAAATGGTAACGGAAATCTGCATTCTGCACATTAATCAAGCGTATCCAATGTAGTGTGAGTATGGGTTAACTACATTCGACTCACTCAAACCAAATCCCTTTGCACTAGTCGGTCTCCTAGCTCTCAAGCCAGGAATATTTCAGGCGGCAATAATTGATCCATGAGCACAACGTGCAACTCGAACTACGAGTGACAGTGTGGTCAATTGGAAGCTGAAAGGCCATTTGCGGCATGACACTCGATAGCAGTCAAGCTACGGATAAACTGGTGCTCGCTGCAGGTCATCGCACTTCAGTTCTCCACGCACTACTTTCATTAGTATAACTTTGAAAAGATGGAAGAATCCTACATCAGACTGAAGAGGGTAGCAAAGCAGGTCGGACTGGTCATTAACACGTTGAAGATGAAGTAGGCTCAAGAGAAAAAACCGCCATTCACCACGAGCTTGTATCAATGGCGACAAAACCAAGGTGATTGAAGAATTCATGTACTTGGGCTCACTTGACCTCCGATAACAATACCAGCAGACAAATTCGGAGACGTAACGTTGCAGAAAAGCGTACGTACTTTGGACTCCAAAAAAACACAAAAAAACACTCGAATAGAGTTCACTGTCGTACCGAACAGACTCCCTCATTAAACCGGTGAAAGTAGTCCTCCTTGGACACGAGATCTGGACGATACTTGAGGAGGACCAACGCGCACTTAGAGTAAAAATGGTTCTCTTCAACGATCCGACAGACACAATAAGACGAGGTGTGGAGCGATCAAGGTGGATTGATCAGGTGGATGACGATTTACGGATCCTTACGTAGACTGCGTGACTGGTAACGTACAGCAGTGGACGGAGACAACTGTTATGCACCGCAGAGACCACTACGGCCTTAGGCTGAATAAAACCACATGTGACACATCACTCGCCTATCGAAGCAGCTAGAATTACACCAGTGATCTCATGGGAGGTACTCCACTTCTGATCTATGGTTGATCTATTCCAATCGTAGCACCCATAGCCAATGAGTGAACTGCCTCGCTCAGATGGATGCCAAACAACGAGTAGGGGCGATCGTTGCTGTGATAAACAATGAGCAACGCCGTCTAACAAGAGAAGCCGTTGCGAGGTATCCATGTAAGCTACGATTTTTGCATTAATTTGCTCTTATACCATGAAACCAAACTATCAAACCACATCATGCGTTCTGCTTTATTCGCTCTTTTTACAAGGTGATAAGATAGTCGAGAGAAAGTATCAACGCCTCACATTCAGTGTGCTAGAATTCCAGACTCATAGAGGTCTTCATCTTTAGAATGATTGAATGGCTTCTACTATCAGCGCACCGTAACGACGCTCATTGTTGTGTTACCAAGTGATTCGCTTCACTCAATAGGTTTCCATTGGTGATCGTTGAAGATCATTAAACGGTGAATCATCGGACGTCCAACTTCAAAGATCTTAGGAACCTCATAACTTGCCCGCGCAGAGCATCAAGATGGTTTAGATTAACCCGATTTTTTCTCATGATCTGATTTTTTCAATGCCTTCTCGGGAGCCTTACGGTTACATGTTACCACACTCTTACCATTACTGTTGAACTGTTGGCAAACATGCTGAATTCAAAAGGCTCGTTATGCAATTGACACATCATGAAACTGGAAAAGCCAACAGTGTTCTGATATTAATCGCTAGACAAATTCGCGTCAATTTTAAACAATAAGACGCTTTGAAATAAAATTGTTGCTTATTATCTATACGGGGATGCAGCAGAAAGACGGAAAAATGATAAAATGACAGTTTCTCGACTGGTATCAGAAAAGAGGCACATAATGACCAAAACTACTTGATGGCTATATAGCGCATTTAGAAAATCGAATGTGCTAATCACTAGCAATTAAACCTACTGGGGCTTGCTTGCTCCTGGATCACTCATGCAGCATCGGTTGCATTATGATGTAAACAGCCGGCTTCGCTTAATAGGTGTTGTACTATGTACAGTCAGCTTTTCGACGACAAAATTAGTTAGAATACCAAAAAATACGACATCCTACGGTGGGCTGGTTAGATTAGGGTAGTGTGAATAGGGACATGGAAAACGTGAATAAAACGAGCAGAAAAGTTTCAATGGAAATTGTTTGCAATGAGCGGTAATACGAGTGGTGGTTCATTATTTCAGTGAAGTGCCCGCTATTCGTCCAGAGCCCATAATACGCATATAAACCTTAATGACATTCACTTCTGGTTTTGTTTAACCTGTTACATATTAATAAAAAGGTTTTAGCTCTAAAAAGTAATAACAAAATATTTTCGAGGTTGTTGCCAAAATCGGGAAGAAAATGTTGCCAAAAACGGGTGTTGCCAAAATCGGGGGTAGACAAAAACGGGTGTTGCCAAAATCGGGATGGGACTGTATTCAATCTAAAGCGATTGATGGATTCAGCACGTTAATTTATATTACATATTGACAAGCGGTTTTGATGATCAATCTATTTGAAACTGGGTCAAAACAAGTTGCTTTGATTTGATACTCGAAAAATCCACTTTTACGAATTTAATTTCGTTCTCGATCATCTTCATCAACATATCCGGAGACCTTTCAAAGGTACACCATTATGGATCCTGACCATTCCCAAGGGTATTCTCTTTCGTACATAGTTCCTCACAGCAGCAGAGTCCGTCCGTCGGTTCATCGGATCAATCCGAGGTTGTTCCTTCTGTACAAATAATGGAACTGTCGCTAATGTTGCTGAAGCTGCCATGGATGTCCCTCGGCCGATATCCTCGGCTTCCGAGCCTCTTGAAAGGAGGATTCCGAGCCTCTTGAAAGGAGGCTTCCGAGCCTCTTGAAAGGAGGCTTCCGAGCCTCTTGAAAGGAGGCTTCCGAGCCTCTTGAAAGGAGGCTTCCGAGCCTCTTGAAAGGAGGCTTCCGAGCCTCTTGAAAGGAGGCTTCCGAGCCTCTTGAAAGGAGGCTTCCCAGCCTCTTGAAAGGAGGCTTCCAGGCCTCTTGAAAGGAGGCTTCCAGGCCTCTTGAAAGGAGGCTTCCGAGTCTCTTGAAAGGGGGCTTCAAAGCCTTTTGAAATAAGGCTTCCAAAATTCTTGAAAGGAGGGTTCTGAGCCTCTTGAAAGGAGGCTTCCGAGCCTCTTGAAAGGAGGCTTCCGAGCCTCTTGAAAGGAGGCTTCCGAGCCTCTTGAAAGGAGGCTCCCGGGCCTCTTGAAGAGAGTCGTCCGCGCCGCTTGCCGGGAGGCTTCCAAGCCTCTTGAAAGGAGGCTTCCGAGCCTCTTGAACGGAGGCTTCCAGGCCTCTTGAAAGGAGGCTTCCGAGCCTCTTGAAAGGAGGCTTCCAGGCCTCTTGAAGGAGGCTTCGAGCCTCTTGAAGGAGGCTTGAGCCTCTTGAAGGAGGCTGGAGCCTCTTGAGGAGGCTTCGAGCCTCTTGAAAGGAGGCTTCTGAGCCTCTTGAAAGGAGGCTCTGAGGCCTCTTGAAAGGAGGCTTCCGAGCCTCTTGAAAGGAGGCTTCCGGAGCCTCTTGAAAGGAGGCTTCCGAGCCTCTTGAAAGGAGGCTTCCAGAGCCTCTTGAAATGAGGCTTCTGAGTCTCTCTTGAAAGGGGCTTCAAAGCCTTTTGAAGGGGGCTTCAAAGCCTTTTGAAATAAGGCTTCCAAAATTCTTGAAAGGAGGGTCTGAGCCTCTTGAAGGGCTTCCAGGCCTCTTGAAGGAGGCTTCGAGCCTCTTGAAGGAGGATTCAGAGCCTCTTGAAAGGAGGCTTCCAGGCCTCTTGAAAGGAGGCTTGAGCCTCTTGAAAGGAGGCTTCAGGCCTCTCGAAAGGAGGCTTCCAGGCCTCTTGAAAGGAGGCTTCGGGCCTCTTGAAAGAGGCTTCCGAGCCTCTTGAAAGAGCCTTCCTAGCCTATGGAAAGGAGGCTTCCGTGCCTCCCGAATTGAGGCTTCCGAGCCTCCCGCACGGAGGCTTCCGAGCCTCTTGAAAGGAGGCTTCCAGGCCTCTTGAAAGGAGGCTTCCGAGCCTCTTGAAAGGAGGCTTCCGGGCCTCTTGAAAGGAGGCTTCTGAGCCTCTTGAAGGAGGCTTCCGAGCCTCTTGAAAGGAGGCCTGAGCCTCTTGAAAGGAGGCTTCCGAGCCTCTTGAAAGGAGGCTTCCGAGCCTCTTGAAGGGGGGCTCCCCATCCTCTTGAAGTGAGGCTTCCGAGCATCTTGAAAGAGGCTTCCGAGCCTCTTGAAAGAGGCTTCCTAGCCTCTTGAAAGGAGGCTTCAAAGCCTTTTGAAATAAGGCTTCCAAAATTCTTGAAAGGAGGGTTCTGAGCCTCTTGAAAGGAGGCTTCCGAGCCTCTTGAAAGGAGGCTTCTGAGCCGCTTGAAAGAAGTTCCGAGCCTCTTGAGAGGAGGCTTCCGAGCCTCTTGAAAGGAGCCTTTCATGCCTCTTAAGAGGAGGCTTCCAAGCCTCTGAAAAGTAGGCTTTCGAGCCTTTTGAAAAGATGCTTCCGAGCCTCTTGAAAGGAGGCTGAGCCTCTTGAAAGGAGGCTTCTGAGCCTCTTGAAAGGAGGCTTCCAGGCCTCTTGAAAGGGAGGCTTCTGAGCCTCTTGAAAGGAGGCTTCTGAGCCTCTTGAAAGGAGGCTTCCAGGCCTCTTGAAAGGAGGCTCTGAGCCTCTTGAAAGGAGGCTTCCTGAGCCTCTTGAAAGGAGGCTCTGAGTCTCTTGAAAGGGGCTTCAAAGCCTTTTGAAATAAGGCTTCCAAAATTCTTGAAAGGAGGGTTCTGAGCCTCTTGAAAGGAGGCTTCGAGCCTCTTGAAAGGAGGCTTCCGAGCCTCTTGAAAGGAGGCTTCCTGAGCCTCTTGAAGGAGGCTTCTGAGCCTCTTGAAAGGAGGCTTCTGAGCCTCTTGAAAGGAGGCTTCCGAGCCTCTTGAAAGGAGGCTTGAGCCTCTTGAAAGGAGGCTTCCGAGGCCTCTTGAAGGAGGCTTCCAGGCCTCTTGAAGGAGGCTTCCGAGGCCTCTTGAAAGGAGGCTTCTGGAGCCTCTTGAAAGGTGGTTTCTGAGCCTCTTGAAAGGAGGCTTCCGAGCCTCTTGAAGGAGGCTTCCGAGCCTCTTGAAAGGAGGCTTCCGAGCCTCTCGAAAGGAGGCTTCCGAGCCTCTTGAAAGGAGGCTTCCGAGCCTTTTGAAAAGAGGCTTCCGAGCCTCTTGAAAGGAGGCTTCCGAGCCTCTTGAAAGGAGGCTTCCGAGCCTCTTGAAATGAGGCTTCCGAGTCTCTTGAAAGGGGGCTTCAAAGCCTTTTGAAAGGGGGCTTCAAAGCCTTTTGAAATAAGGCTTCCAAAATTCTTGAAAGGAGGGTCTGAGCCTCTTGAAAGGAGGCTTCCGAGCCTCTTGAAAGGAGGCTTCCGAGCCTCTTGAAAGGAGGCTTCCGAGCCTCTTGAAAGGAGGATTCCGAGCCTCTTGAAAGGAGGCTTCCGAGCCTCTTGAAAGGAGGCTTCCGAGCCTCTCGAAAGGAGGCTTCCGAGCCCCTTGAAAGGAGGCTTCCGAGCCTCTTGAAAGGAGGCTGAGGCCTCTTGAAAGGAGGCTTCAGGCCTCTTGAAAGAAGGCTTCCGAGCCTCTTGAAAGAAGGCTTCTAAGGCCTCTTGAAAGGAGGCTTCCGAGCCTCTTGAAAGGAGGCTTCCGAGCCTCTTGAAAGGAGGCTTCCGAGCCTCTTGAAAGGAGGCTTCCGAGCCTCTTGAAAGGAGGCTTCCGAGCCTCTTGAAAGGAGGCTTCCGAGCCTCTTGAAAGGAGGCTTCCTAGCCTCTTGAAAGGGGGCTTCAAAGCCTTTTGAAATAAGGCTTCCAAAATTCTTGAAAGGAGGGTTCTGAGCCTCTTGAAAGGAGGCTTCCGAGCCTCTTGAAAGGAGGCTTCTGAGCCGCTTGAAAGGAGGCTTCCGAGCCTCTTGAAAGGAGGCTTCCGAGCCTCTTGAAAGGAGGCTTCCGAGCCTCTTGAAAGGAGGCTTCCGAGTCTCTTGAAAGGAGGTTTCCGAGCCTCTTGAAAGGAGGCTTCCGAGCCTCTTGAAAGGAGGCTTCCGAGCCTCTTGAAAGGAGGCTGAGCCTCTTGAAAGGAGGCTTCCAGGCCTCTTGAAAGGAGGCTTCCAGGCCTCTTGAAGGAGGCTTCAGGCCTCTTGAAAGGAGGCTGAGCCTCTTGAAAGGAGGCTTCCTGAGCCTCTTGAAAGGAGGCTTGAGGCCTCTTGAAGGAGGCCTGAGCCTCTTGAAAGGAGGCTTCCAGAGCCTCTTGAAGGAGGCTTCCGAGGCCTCTTGAAAGGAGGCTTCCTGAGCCTCTTGAAAGGAGGCTTGAGCCTCTTGAAAGGAGGCTTCCAGGCCTCTTGAAAGGAGGCTTCTGAGCCTCTTGGAAGGGAGGCTTGAGCCTCTTGGAAGGAGGCTTCCAGGCCTCTTGGAAGGAGGCTTCGAGGCCTCTTGGAAGGAGGCCTGAGCCTCTTGGAAGGAGGCTCCCGAGCCTCTTGGAAGGAGGCTTCCGAGCCTCTTGGAAGGAGGCTTCCGAGCCTCTTGAAAGGAGGCTTCTAAGCCTCTTGAAAGGCAGCTTCCGAGCCTCTTGAAAGGAGGCTTCTAAGCCTCTTGAAAGGCAGCTTCCGACCCTCTTGAAACAAGACTACCAAAATTATTGAAAGGAGGATTCTGAGCCTCTTGAAAGGAGACTTCCGAACTTCTTGAAAGAAGGCTTCCGAGCCTTCCAAGCCTCTCGAAAGGAGGCTTCTAAGCCTCTTGAAGGAAGGCTTCCGACCCTCTTGAAAGGAGGCTTCCGAACCTCTTAAAAGGAGGATTCCGAGGCTCTTGAAAGGAGGATTTCGAGGCTCTTGAAAGGAGGATTCCGAGGCTCTTGAAAGGAGGCTTTCGAGCCTCTTGAAAGAAGGCTTCAAAGCCTTTTGAAAGAAGGCTTCCGTGCCTCTTGAAAGGAGGCTTCCGAGCCTCTTGAAAGGAGGCTTCCGAGCCTCTTGAAAGGAGGCTTCCGAGCCTCTTGAAAGGAGGCTCCCGAGCCTCTTGAAAGGAGGCTCCCGAGCCTCTCGAAAGGAGGCAACCGAGCCTCTTGAAAGGAGGCAACCGAGCCTCTTGAAAGGAGGCTTCGGAGCCTCTTGAAGGAGGCTTCCGAGCCTCTTGAAAGGAGGCTTCCGAGCCTCTTGAAAGGAGGCTTCCGAGCCTCTTGAAAGGAGGCTTCCGAGCCTCTAGAAAGGAGGCGTCCGGGGCTCCTGAAGGGCGGCTTCCGGGCCTTTTGATAGGAGGCTTCCGAGCCTCTTGAAAGGAAGCTTCCGAGCCTCTTGAAAGGAGGCTTCCTGAGCCTCTTGAAAGGAGGCTTCCAGGCCTCTTGAAAGGAGGCTTCCAGGCCTCTTGAAAGGAGGCTTGAGCCTCTTGAAAGGAGGCTTCCAGGCCTCTTGAAGGAGGCTCTGAGCCTCTTGAAAAAGGCTTCCGAGCCTCTTGAAAGGAGGCTTCCGAGCCTCTTGAAAGGAGGCTTCCGAGCCTCTTGAAAGGAGGCTTCCGAGCCTCTTGGAAGGAGGCTTCCGAGCCTCTTGAAAGGAGGCTTCCGAGCCTATTGAAAGGAGGCTTCCGAGCCGCTTGGAAGGAGGCTTCCGAGCTGCTTGGAAGGAGGCTTCCGAGCCTCTTGAAAGGAGGCTTCTAAGCCTCTTGAAAGGCAGCTTCCGAGCCTCTTGAAAGGAGGTTTCTAAGCCTCTTGAAAGGCAGCTTCCGACCCTCTTGAAACAAGACTACCAAAATTATTGAAAGGAGGATTCTGAGCCTCTTGAAAGGAGACTTCCGAACTTCTTGAAAGAAGGCTTCCGAGCCTTACAAGCCTCTCGAAAGGAGGCTTCCGAGCCTCTTGAAAGGAGGCTTCTAAGCCTCTCGAAAGGAGGCTTCTAAGCCTCTCGAAAGGAGGCTTCCGAGCCTCTTGAAAGGAGGCTTCTAAGCCTCTTGAAGGAAGGCTTCCGACCCTCTTGAAAGGAGGCTTCCGACCCTCTTGAAAGGAGGCTTCCGACCCTCTTGAAAGGAGGCTTCCGAACCTCTTAAAAGGAGGATTCCGAGGCTCTTGAAAGGAGGATTCCGAGGCTCTTGAAAGGAGGATTCCGAGACTCTTGAAAGGAGGCTTCCGAACCTCTTAAAAGGAGGATTCCGAGCCTCTTGAAAGGAGGCTTCCGAGCCTCTTGAAAGGAGGCTTCCGAGCCTCTTGAAAGGAGGCTTCCGAGCCTCTTGAAAAAAGGCTTCCGAGCCTCTTGAAAGGAGGCTTCCGAGCCTCTTGAAAGGAGGCTTCCGAGCCTCTTGAAAAAAGGCTTCTGAGCCTCTTGAAAGGAGGCTTCCAGGCCTCTTGAAAGGAGGCTTCCAGGCCTCTTGAAAGGAGGCTTTCGAGCCTCTTGAAAGGAGGCTTCCAGAACCTCTTGAAAGGAGGCTTCCAGGCCTCTTGAAAGGAGGCTTCCGAGCCTCTTGAAAGGAGGCTGAGCCTCTTGAAAGGAGGCTTCCAGCTCTTGAAGGAGGCTCGGAGCCTCTTGAAAGGAGGCTTCCGAGCCTCTTGAAAGGAGGCTTCCGAGCCTCTTGAAAGGAGGCTCCCGAGCCTCTTGAAAGGAGGCTTCCGAGCCTCTTGAAAGGAGGCTTCCGAGCCTCTTGAAAGGAGGCTTCCGAGCCTCTTGAAAAGAGGCTTCCGAGCCTCTTGAAAGGAGGCTTCCGAGTCTTTTGAAAGGAGGCTTCCGAGTCTCTTGAAAGGAGGCTTCCGAGCCTCTTGAAGAAAGGTTTCCAAGCTTCTTGATAGGAGGCTTCCAAGCCTTTTGATAGGAGGCTTCCAAGCCGTTTGATAGGAGGCTTCCAAGCCTCTTGAAAGCAGGCTTCCGAGCCTCTTGAAAGGAGGCCTCCAAAATTCTTGAAAGGAGGCTTCCGAGCCTCGTGTGCCATTTTGTACGTCATGTACATTAGCAATGCATCAGTATTCAGCATAGCATAGTTATGGTGCTTCAATTTTAATCTCTATTCAAATTGCTATCAGAAATCAAGATAGTTGTAGTCCCTAATTCCAATCTAGAAAAAAAATTACATAATCATTACGATTACTACTCCTTGTCACGCCCATATTCACTGTAATTTAAGAGGTAAAGGAAGTGTTGGCATGGTACTTACTTAACGAGAGGATCCCGACTCAGCCACACCCTCCTAAGTATACCGGAGTTGGATATTGAGGAAGGTATTCGTTGGGTCAGGATTAACCTGTAGCCGACAATATTGCCATGGTGCATCTTACACTCTAACATAACACGAGATGGTGTCTACCCAGCGTTACGGGTAGCAATAAATCAGTATCCAGCTGCTTCAAAAACTGGTAACTTTAGTCCAAGATGGCCAGGAACTGCCAACAAGGAAACCGGACGGAACGGTATTGACAAATAATTTACACCCAGATGAATATATTTATCCGATTACAGTACCGTCAACCGCTTCAACGAGCTTTCCTTGGAAATTCGAACGATGTTCTAGAAGGAAATGCAAACGGGAGGAAATGTAGTGGGGAATGTCAAAACGTTGAATACAACGCAAAGTGACACTTTTAACTCAAAGAGGGTCACGAAATTTGGCTCATTAACAATGTGACAGACAAGTTGGTAACGATTGTAGTAAAACATTTGCATTCTCCCTACATGGTTTGCACATTAGCAACAGCCGCCACATGTACACAGCTACGTGAAATAGCAATCCGCGCCCGGTGAGCACGCGTCCTCTATCACGACTAATTAATTATGTAAAACAGCCACCCGGCTCGGGAGTAAAGGTGCTCTTTTTATTTCACGTGTCGTCGCTCGTCGCGCCGTGCTCTGGTTGGTAATTTTTCGCGATGCGAACAGTTTTCCTTCGCGAGGACCTGGAGCGAAATGTCATTGTTCGAATAATCAACCCTCCCCGTTACGGCATTGTACGTTTGACAAATGGGACTGCACTTGTTAGCCCTGACCAACCCTACCAAAAGGCTTGGTGCGTTGTCAGAAAGCGTTTCCAGCTTCGTTTGCACTACTTTACATGATGTTGTTGTTGTTGTTGTTGTCGGAAAGTTGGAAACAATTACCTGAACCCCGAGGTTTGAGCATCGAACAAAAACATACAATCGCACACAAGGCTTGAGCTTGACTAACCGGTGGATACTGCGGTTCAAACGATTTGTTGTTGCGATATTTTTTCTCCATAAAACACACTTTGATGTGCGGTACGTAATTGAACACAAGTGCAAACAGATTCATGTGCAAGAAAAACAAAACCAATTGATCCATCGCTCAGCTGAGTAATTAAACCGAGACACCACACCAGGATTTGTTGATTGATTGGGCGCTCGAAGGCAGAAACACGAACAGCCTGCCGTGCTGCTCAATGCCATTTACTGGCCAAGTGACCATCAGACACGACTTGATTGTTTGGATCCGGGGCTTATCTACTCTATTGTGGCTGCCGCCGGAACAGGATTATGGCTTCTGTGTTTGCAAAACGAAGTTATTTACGGGGCGGATTGCAACAAACTGTTGAAATTTGGTTGGGTTCAAAATGTTTGGCCAGTAGAAGGAATCTCGACTATTCTGAATATGTAACCTCTTATGAGCTCGCAAACGAAAATGTAATTCCAGTAAGAACAACAGAACAAATAGCAGGATTTGTCACCAGTTTGCAGGCATTCTTCTCCATTTTTATTCCAGACCTGGTACAAATTATAATGTTGGAAACTTATAATCTCCTCTTGTGACCAGGCGGATCTTCCGTGATATTTTAATTACATTTTCCGACGCGTACAGGTTGAAGTACACAGAGATGGCGGCGAAGCACTTTCACCTGATTGCAGAGATAAACAAAGCTTTCCATTTGCCTAATTGGTCGTTAATTTACCTGGTTAAGCGTTTGTCAACAAACGTTTCAAGTGGCAGCCGCCACACAAACACAAACAATCAATTTAAAATTCGAACCGCGATGCACGATTTACAACTGCCAATTTTCCACATTCAATTTCATCTATTATTAGCAGTGAAATAATGTTCAACATTTGCATATATTCGTAAACAAACGCATACGCCTTATTATTCGCCCAGCACAGTGCGCTCTAATGCGGCAGCTTTGCTCCAGTTTTCTTCCACACGCGCGCTGAATTGAATTGCACGCTTTGTGAGAAGCGAATCGAATGAAGATTTCACATCATTGCTCCTGCCCCACAATTAAAATCGATTCTAGATTGAGCGGCCTCTCGCCTCGCCGGGAAGGCCACTGATCCGCCCTCCGGAACATGGCACTACTTATCGACGGGAGTTAGACAAGACAATTCTACCCATCGCCAACGTTCGATTGCATTGTAATGATGCTTGTGAATATACGCTTCTCGTTAGATGATATCTGCTCGTAAGTACCACCAATCATTGCTCTGGAATCACAAAATGGGCAGGAACCGAAACGGCAGACAAGCAGCTGGTGTGGGGTGAGTGACATGAATTGTTATCATACCACAGGAACTTATTTTCTTTTTATCTTGAGAGGAATGAATGATCCGCAAGTATGATACAATGCACAAGAGCCCACTTCAAATGGCGTTGTCATCGTCGTTGGCGCTGTCCAACAAGCAGATAACGATCGCAACTTTGTGCATGGATAGATAAGGGGGACATCGTACTAGGCGTTTGGCAACACAACGCAGGATTTGATTTGATGTAAATACTGTTGGAATGAAAGGCTTTTGTTTTGCACGTTGGAATCAGATTCAATTTTAAATCTCATATCAATGCAATCCAAATCCGAAGCAAATCCAAAACCAAACCACATTATTTATGATCAAACTACAATTTCAAAAATAGTCCAATTTAAATCCAGCCGAAATAAATTTAAATCTAATCCAGTTCCATTCCAGTTCGAACCAAGCTTTACTGCAATCCAAACCCAAACTGAACCCAAATCAAAACGATTTTTTTTTCATAAAAAATGCAATCTAAAATGCAATTTTAATGAATAAAATACAGACCTATATAGTGAATTCTTCCTTACTTGATATTGAAGGGATCGATTGAAGGGTTGAGTTGGGGAGGTATTGAGATACGGAACACATTTAAATATATTTGGCCAAATGCCGTTTGGCCGAATAGTTGAAATGTGTTTCCTTATTAAGTGAAGTGAGAAGTGAGTTGTTTGAAGTGAATAGAGAGCAGCAAGAACTGAGAAGTGAGAAATGAGATGTTCGAAATGAGTACAGAGTAGTGAGAAATGAATACTGGGAACCGGAAGTGAGTACTGAAAGTGAGAAATGAGAAGTAAGTGTTGAGACGTGAGTAGTGGGATGTGATAATTGTGATGTGAGAGGTACGATGTGAGTAGTGAGACAAATGGAAGCAAGGGGTGAGATAATAATTGAGAAGTGAGAAGCGAGATGTTGAGTTATGAGTAGTGCCATTTCGTTCGAGATGCTGCGGAGAGCAGGCAGCGGTCCCACCATCATCGGCATCGGCGGAATTCCTGCCGGAAGTTTTATTCCCACCGATGGTGTGGGTCGTGCGGTCGTCGTCGTCATCAGTAGCGCTCAGATTAAATTTTCTTGTCTGAAGTACTAACGATTGGCTACCATCAGTGAAAAGAGCTTTCAAGCCACAACTTGAGGCGAGACGAATTTTGATCAAAGTACAAATTAATCGCTTGGTGATGGCAGATAGTTTTCGTCTGTGGCAGAGTCACGAGCGCGCGTCAGAGAGAGATACGCTGCAGAAAATTATTCCCATGAATAGCAGCCGTAGCAGTCAAGTGAAATTTCCTCTCAAGATTATAGTTTTAATAGGTAGTCTGCTACTTGTTTCAGGTTTTACTTCAATCCATGCAAATACATTTTTGCAGCTTCTCCTTCTGACACGCGCTCATGATTTTAATACCGACGGCAACATTCTGCTGTTGCCAAGCGATTATAATTTGCACTTTAAACAAAATTTGTCTCGGCTAAACCTTCGCTTCCACAAAATTGTGATTCTAAGAATCGATTTATTTTCAATACCTACCCAATCACAAACTGGCTGCCACTGATGTCATCCATGCAAATAAATATTTATAGCATCTCCCTCCGACGCGCTTCTTCCTCGTGACGGAAACTTTCTGGCGTCAAAATGCAGTTAATTTGCACTTTAAAAAAAATCTTCACACAACAACCTTCCCTTGTATAAAATGATGATCCCGAATAGAACCAGTTTGTTGGTCTTGCAACAATGAACAGAACCATGCATAAAATCTTCCTCCGAAGAACTCATTCCCTCGGAAAATCTTTTCTTCCGGAAACTCCATCCAGGTATTCCTTCAAAAATTCTAGGAATTTCAAAAAAAAATAAAGGAATTTCTGAACAAATTCGTAAAGAAATAAAGAATTCCTGAAGGATTCCTCCGAAAATTCTCCAAGAAATTCCTTTAAGGTCTTAGGGCAGGGTTTTTTGTTACAAAAGCATGTGGTAGCACTCTCTGAGGGGGAAAATTGCCCAATTCAGCCCGCCAGAATGACGCTGTCAGTGTCGCCCAAATTATTTCATCATTATGCAGTTTACAATTGCTTCAGAATTTGCCGTAAACAGAGATCAAAAGAAATTGGCAACATTTGTGAAGAAATTTATCACTCATACAGTGGTTCGGCGAGAGAACAACTGCAGCGCCGACCAATCACGCAATGAGGAGATCAAAATAAACAAACTTCTGGTTTTGGAAAATGAAAAACATGAGCCGTTTCTAGAACAACATTAGGAAATATCGTGAGAGAACTTCTGAACAAGTTTTCTTCATAAGCTTTGAAAAAAAAATTGGGTAATAACACCACTGGTGTAAATAAGACAAATAATACAAATAAGACAAATAAGACAAATGAGATAAGTTCCTCCAGAAATCCCTCCAGAGGTTCCTCCAGAAATCCCTCCAGAGGTTCCTTCGGATGTTCCTCCAGGAACTCCTACGGAAGTTTCTCCAGGAACTCCTCCGGAAGTTCCTCCAGGAGTTCTTCCAAGAAGTTCTTCCAGGAGTTCTTCCAGGAAGTTCCTCCGGAAGTTCCTCCAGGAAGTTCCTCCGGAAGTTCCTCCAGGAAGTTCCTCCGGAAGTTCCTCTAGGAAGTTCCTCCGGAAGTTCCTCCAGGAAGTTCCTCCGGAAGTTCCTCCAGGAAGTTCCTCCGGAAGTTCCTCCAGGAAGTTCCTCCGGAAGTTCCTCCAGGAAGTTCCTCCGGAAGTTCCTCCAGGAAGTTCCTCCGGAAGTTCCTCCAGGAAGTTCCTCCGGAAGTTCCTCCAGGAAGTTCCTCCGGAAGTTCCTCCAGGAAGTTCCTCCGGAAGTTCCTCCAGGAAGTTCCTCCGGAAGTTCCTCCAGGAAGTTCCTCCAGGAAGTTCCTCCGGAAGTTCCTCCGGAAGTTCCTCCAGGAAGTTCCTCCGGAAGTTCCTCCGGAAGTTCCTCCGGAAGTTCCTCCAGGAAGTTCCTCCAGGAAGTTCCTCCAGGAAGTTCCTCCGGAAGTTCCTCCAGGAAGTTCCTCCGAAAGTTCCTCCAGGAAGTTCCTCCGGAAGTTCCTCCAGGAAGTTCCTCCGGAAGTTCCTCCAGGAAGTTCCTCCGGAAGTTCCTCCAGGAAGTTCCTCCGGAAGTTCCTCCAGGAAGTTCCTCCAGGAAGTTCCTCCGGAAGTTCCTCCAGGAAGTTCCTCCGGAAGTTCCTCCGGAAGTTCCTCCAGGAAGTTCCTCCGGAAGTTCCTCCAGGAAGTTCCTCCGGAAGTTCCTCCAGGAAGTTCCTCCGGAAGTTCCTCCAGGAAGTTCCTCCAGGAAGTTCCTCCGGAAGTTCTTCCAGGAAGTTCCTCCGGAAGTTCCTCCAGGAAGTTCCTCCGGAAGTTCCTCCGGAAGTTCCTCCAGGAAGTTCCTCCGGAAGTTCCTCCAGGAAGTTCCTCCGGAAGTTCCTCCAGGAAGTTCCTCCGGAAGTTCCTCCGGAAGTTCCTCCAGGAAGTTCCTCCGGAAGTTCCTCCAGGAAGTTCCTCCAGGAAGTTCCTCCGGAAGTTCCTCCAGGAAGTTCCTCCGGAAGTTCCTCCAGGAAGTTCCTCCGGAAGTTCCTCCAGGAAGTTCCTCCGGAAGTTCCTCCAGGAAGTTCCTCCGGAAGTTCCTCCAGGAAGTTCCTCCGGAAGTTCCTCCAGGAAGTTCCTCCGGAAGTTCCTCCAGGAAGTTCCTCCGGAAGTTCCTCCAGGAAGTTCCTCCGGAAGTTCCTCCAGGAAGTTCCTCCGGAAGTTCCTCCAGGAAGTTCCTCCGGAAGTTCCTCCAGGAAGTTCCTCCGGAAGTTCCTCCGGAAGTTCCTCCGGAAGTTCCTCCAGGAAGTTCCTCCAGGAAGTTCCTCCAGGAAGTTCCTCCAGGAATTTCCTCCAGGAAGTTCCTCCGGAAGTACCTCCAGAAAGATCCTCCGGAAGTTCCTCCAGAAAGTTCCTCCGGAAGTTCCTCCAGAAAGTTCCTCCGGAAGTTCCTCCAGGAAGTTCCTCCGGAAGTTCCACCAGGAAGTTCCTCCGGAAGTTCCTTCAGGAAGTTCCTCCGGAAGTTCCTCCAGAAAGTTCCTCCGGAAGTTCCTCCAGGAAGTTCCTCCGGAAGTTCCTCCAGGAAGTTCCTCCGGAAGTTCCACCAGGAAGTTCCTCCGGAAGTTTCTTCAGGAAGTTCCTCCGGAAGTTCCTCCAGAAAGTTCCTCCGGAAGTTCCTCCAGGAAGTTCCTCCGGAAGTTCCTCCAGGAAGATCCTCCGGAAGTTCCTCCAGGAAGATCCTTCAGGAAGTTTCTCCGGAAGTTCTTCCAGGAAGTTTTACCGGAAGTTCCTCCGGAGGTTCCTCTAGGAAGTTCCTCCGGAAGTTCCTCTAGGAAGTTCATCTAAGAAGTTCCTCTAGGAAGTTCCTCCGGGAATTCCTCAAGAAGTTCCTCCGGGAATTCCTCCGGGATATTCTCCGGAAGTTCCTCCGGGAATTCCTCCGGAAGTTCCTCCGAGAATTTCTCCAGGAAGTTCCTCCGAGAATTCTTCCGGAAGTTCCTCCGGGAATTCCTCCAAAAGTTCCTCCGGAAGTTCCTCCAAGAAGTTATCCTGGAAGTTCCTTCAGGAAGTTCCTCCAGAAAGTTCCTCCGGAAGTTCCTCCAGGAAATTACTCTGGAAGTTCCTCCTTAAGTTCCTCCAGGAAGTTCCTCCTTAAGTTCCTCCAGGAAGTTCCTCCGGAAGTTCCTCCAGGAAGTTCCTCCGGAAGTTCCTCAAGGAAGTTCCTCCTTAAGTTCCTCCAGAAAGTTCCTCCGGAAGTTCCTCCAGGAAGTTCCTCCGGAAGTTCCTCCAGGAAGTTCCTCCAGGAAGTTCCTCCAGAAAGTTCCTCCGGAAGTTCCTCCTTAAGTTCCTCCTTAAGTTCCTCCAGGAAGTTCCTCCGGAAGTTCCTCCAGGAAGTTCCTCCAAGAAATTCCTCCGGAAGTTCCTCCAGGAAATTCCTCCGGAAATTCCTCCAGGAAGTTCCTCCGGAAGTTCCTCCAGGAAGTTCCTCCAGGAAGTTCCTCCGGAAGTTCCTCCAGGAAGTTCCTCCGGAAGTTCCTCCAGGAAGTTCCTCCGGAAGTTCCTCCAGGAAGTTCCTCCGGAAGTTCCTCCAGGAAGTTCCTCCGGAAGTTCCTCCAGGAAGTTCCTCCGGAAGTTCCTCCAGGACGTTCCTCCAGGAAGTTCCTCCGGAAGTTCCTCCGGAAGTTCCTCCAGGAAGTTCCTCCAGGAAGTTCCTCCAGGAAGTTCCTCCAGGAAGTACCTCCAGGAAGTTCCTCCAGGTAGTACCTCCAGGAAGTTCCTCCAGGAAGTTCCTCCAGGAAGTTCCTCCGGAAGTTCCTTCAGGAAGTTCCTCCTGAAGTTCCTTCAGGAAGTTCCTCCGGAAGTTCCTCCAGGAAGTTCCTCCGGAAGTTCCTCCAGGAAGTTCCTCCGGAAGTTCCTCCAGGAAGTTCCTCCGGAAGTTCCTCCAGGAAGTTCCTCCGGAAGTTCCTCCAGGAAGTTCCTCCGGAAGTTCCTCCAGGAAGTTCCTCCGGAAGTTCCTCCAGAAAGTACTTCCAGGAAGTCTCTCCGGAAGTTCCTCCAGAGAATTCCTCCGGAAGTTCCTCCAGAAAGTTATTCCAGGAAGTTCCTCCCGGAAGTTCCTTCAGGAAGTTCCTCCAGAAAGTTCCTCCGGAAGTTCCTCCAGGAAGTTCCTCCGGAAGTTCCTCCAGGAAGTTACTCTGGAAGTTCCTCCTTAAGTTCCTCCGGAAGTTCCTCCTTAAGTTCCTCCAGGAAGTTCCTCCGGAAGTTCCTCCAGGAAGTTCCTCCTTAAGTTCCTCCAGAAAGTTCCTCCGGAAGTTCCTCCAGGAAGTTCCTCCAGAAAGTTCCTCCTTAAGTTCCTCCAGGAAGTTCCTCCGGAAGTTCCTCCGGAAGTTCCTCCAGGAAGTTCCTCCAGGAAATTCCTCCGGAAGTTCCTCCAGGAAGTTCCTCCGGAAGTTCCTCCAGGAAGTTCCTCCGGAAGTTCCTCCAGGAAGTTCCTCCAGGAAGTTCCTCGGAAGTTCCTCCAGGAAGTTCCTCGGAAGTTCCTCGGAAGTTCCTCCAGGAAGTTCCTCGGAAGTTCCTCCAGGAAGTTCCTCCGGAAGTTCCTCCAGGAAGTTCCTCCAGGAAGTTCCTCCAGGAAGTTCCTCCAGGAAGTTCCTCCAGGAAGTTCCTCCAGGAAGTTCCTCCAGGAAGTTCCTCCGGAAGTTCCTCCAGGAAGTTCCTCCGGAAGTTCCTCCAGGAAGTTCCTCCAGGAAGTTCCTCCGGAAGTTCCTCCAGGAAGTTCCTCCAGGAAGTTCCTCCGGAAGTTCCTCCAGGAAGTTCCTCCAGGAAGTTCCTCCAGGAAGTTCCTCCAGGAAGTTCCTCCAGGAAGTTCCTCCAGGAAGTTCCTCCGGAAGTTCCTCCAGGAAGTTCCTCCAGGAAGTTCCTCCAGGAAGTTCCTCCAGGAAGTTCCTCCAGGAAGTTCCTCCAGGAAGTTCCTCCAGGAAGTTCCTCCGGAAGTTCCTCCAGGAAGTTCCTCCAGGAAGTTCCTCCGGGAATTCCTCCGGAAGTTCCTCCGGAAATTCTTCCGGAAGTTCCTCCGGGAGTTCCTCCAGGAAGTTCTCCGGAAGTTCCTCCAGGAAGTTCCTCCAGGAAGTTCCTCCAGGCAGTTCCTCCGGAAGTTCCTCCAGGAAGTTCCTCCAGGAAGTTCCTCCGGAAGTTCCTCCAGGAAGTTCCTCCGGAAGTTCCTCCAGGAAGTTCCTCCGGAAGTTCCTCCAGGAAGTTCCTCCGGAAGTTCCTCCAGGAAGTTCCTCCGGAAGTTCCTCCAGGAAGTTCCTCCGGAAGTTCCTCCAGGAAGTTCTCCGGAAGTTCCTCCAGGAAGTTCCTCCAGGAAGTTCCTCCAGGAAGTTTCTCCACGAAGTTCCTCCAGAAAGTTCCTCCAGGAAGTTTCTCCAGGAAGTTCTTCCAGAAGTTCCTCCTGGAAGTTCCCCCGGAAGTTCCATCTGGAAGTTCCTCCGGAAGTTCATCCAAGAAGTTACTCCGGAAGTTCATCCAGGAAATTCTTCCAGAAATTCCTCCAGGAAGATCCTCCGGAAGTTCCTCCAGAAAGTTTATCCGGAAGTTCCTCCAGGAAGATTCTCCAGAAAGTTCCTCCAGGAAGTTCCTCCCAGAAGTTCATCCAGAAAGTTCCTCCAGGAAGTTTCTCCAGAAAGTGCATCCAGAATTACTACAGGAAGTTCCTCCAGGAAGTTTCACCAGAAGTTCTTCGAGAAATTTTTGCGGAAGTTTCTCCAGGGATTCCTCCGGA